>NC_138596.1:1877112-2332960 GCF_964289735.1 Phaethon aethereus | reverse complement strand
TAACCAGCAATAGGATGAGAGGAAATGGCCTCAAGTTGCGCCAGGGGAGGTTTAGATTGGAGATTAGGAAAAATTTCTTTACTGAGAGAGTGGTCAGGCATTGGAACAGGCTGCCCAGGGAGGTGGTGGAGTCACCATCTCTGGAAGTGTTCAAAAACCGTGTGGATGTGGCACTTTGGGACATGGTTTAGTGGGCATGGTGGTGTTGGGTTGATGGTTGGACTCGATGGTCTTAGAAGTCCTTTCCAACCTTAATGATTCTGTGATTCTAAATTGTCCTCTAGGATTCAGGATGCTGCTCAGAACTGAGGGGGTTTGACCCTGGTTGTCCCTTTCTTCATGTGCGGTGGGTTAAACCCCAAAATCTTCTCCCTGAGCCCTGCACCGGGGGCCCCAAGCAAGAGCGTTTCCTCTCCCGGGGTTCAGTCGGAACAACCCATGGTGGGTTGTCTCCTGCCCAAACTGTTTGATGGGGAGATTAGAGGGAAGTCAAAGAGCAGGGTCGGCGCGGGGGAGTCCGGCACAAACACCATAAAGGGATTAGAGGGGCTGGAGGGGAGAGCGGGTGGGAATTTTCCTGCGTGCACCTCTGGGGCAGAGGCGGTTTTCTCTGGCCGAGGAAACGCGGGGGGACGCTGCGAGGAAAGGCCGGCGGGCGGGCGGGGGTGCGCGGCCCAGCAGGTCTGCGATCACCGGCTGGGAACGCTGCTGGGTGCTGGGACACGGCAGGAGGTGGCCAAGGTGGGTCAGAGCAGCGCTGGAGGGTTTGGCAGAGCCCACCCAGCGCCGTGCTCGGGGGGGCTGCGCTGGCCTTTCCCCGTCCCCAATACACGCTCAGTTTTACACTTTTCCTACAAAACAGCTGAACTGTTTCCCTTTACAGTTTAAACACATTCAAGCAACAGCCAAATCTCCTTACGTCTAGGTGTTTGCACCCAAACCACGTTCTCTTCGTGCAAGTAGCACCGCTATACCTTTTTCTGTATACTCACGTGTAGATACGTATATGCATACACACACTTCTTTATGTCTGTCCTACCAGAACATGCCTGGGGAACCCACAGTCCCAACTCAAACAGTGCTTTGGTGGCCGCCAAGGTGCCCAGCACCAACCCGTGCCCCTCCTGTAGAGCTGGGACCCCCCCGCTCAGACCCATCCCACCCATCTCCCCCGTGCACAGCGGCAAAGCCAGCGGCCAGCACGCCGCTCGCTCCTGCCCCGAGGGAAGCCTGGGGGACCCCAAACCGCGATTTTCTCCTCTGTCCCCCCGGGGAGGGCTTTAAACACACCGGGGGTCCAGGCGCGCCAGAGCCAGCCCAGTCCAGGCAGCGGAAGCCCTGGGCACGGCCCAGGCTTCAAACCCTGCTCTGAACCAGGCAAGGAGGGATTTCAAGCAGGTCTGTGCTGTCCTTCAGTCTCCACACACACGCAAGGGGGTATTTTGGCCAAGGGCGAGCGTAGCCTGCAACTCCACCTTCACAGCCAGAGATAACATGGTCATCCCGGAGTAGCTCAATGCCAACGCAGCGAAGCTTTGCCCCGTCCTCCACGTGCCACCCGGGCTGGTTTTGGCAGCTCCTTGCTCAGCTGGTTTGGGAAGACGCCCTCCCACGCTCACACCTCTCCCGGGCGGCCGCTGTTGGACACGAGGTCTCCTCTCGGCGACGGGGAGATAACACCTTGCAACACCCACCGGCACTGAGCAGCGAGGAACTTGCTCAAGGTCGCAGAGAAACCCCGTTGTGAAGCCGGCGATTCCCCTCCCGCCTGGCCGGCCCGCTGTGAGCTGCCAACAAAAGCCCAGCTCGCTCGCAGCACAGATGGTGCATTAGGGTCTGTTTGCAGGAAGCTCTTACAAATTATTTTGGAGGTTATTTTCAGCTTCAGGGATGTGTGTGCATTTGTTAGGGTAAGGTTGTGCCTCAACAGGCAGCAGAAAGGGCTCGCGGAGCCGGGGCACAGGGCATGCGCGTCCTCACGCAGGCCCTGAGCATCCCCGCTCCTCCAGCCCAAGGGCAGAATAAAGCCCGGGTCTGAACCCCCCCAGGAAAAAAGGGGGCAGGCGGCACATGCACGACCTCGGGAAGCCAAAGCCAAAGGGGCCGATCTCCGGCCAAGCAGCTACAATTGGCAGCTATTCGGTGCGGGACAAGCAGCACAGGGCAGCTCGGCGTGAGCAGGAACACAAACCCCGTTAGACGGGCAAACGGTCGGGCTGAATCTCAGCCGAGCCTCCGCTGGGTCACCCACAGCCCAGAGCCGGCGGAGGAGAGGCTGCCCGCCCAGCCGCAGACCAGGGCTGCCCCGGCGCGCTGGGGCGCAGGCAGTGGGGCCGCGGCGCCCGAGGGTTTCTTGGCCGACGAGAAGGACCAATTTCCCTGTGATCTCTGCCGAGACAGACCCGGCGAGCTGTGACTCATGGGGGAAGTTCCTTCTCATCTCTTGAAAGAAGATCACGGGTCGAAGCTCCCCGCGGTGCAGCCAGGAGCCCTGTCCCGCGGGGTGCTCGCCCAGCTCCCCGCTTTTTCTGCGGCTCTTTGCTTTGAGGACAGGACTGAGGGTCCCATTGCCACCCTGTAAAAGCCCTCCCCGGGCTCCAGCCAGCCTCCCAGGATGCAAAGCCGGGGGATTTTTGGCCGACAACATTTATTTTAGCAGAACTAAACCTGAAAGCGCATCAAAACTCCCGTAGCATCAAAGCGCTCTGAGCAGACTCTCTAAATAAGCAGCGAACCACCAAAAAGATTAACTGCCATTTATCGTAAATAGGATTATAAGCACCAGCAAGCAAGGCACCCAAGCAAGACGTTCGGCTCGCCACAGCCTCCTCGCCCAGCTGGTTTCCCAGCTTATATCCTGTTTGGCAACCCGATTTTGCAGTCTTACACAAATGTGAAGCTTTTTCACTTCCCTTGCTGCTCACATCGAGCCCGCGCTGATGCCAGCCCGAGTGTTCAAACCAGCATGACTTTATTTGCCGGAGTCATGAGGGTTTTTTTTTTTTTGCCCCCGAAAGAAAATAGGAGGAAGCTCTTTGTTGGTGGTTTTTTTTGTGTCGGTGCTTACCCAAAACCAGTGCTTTTCCCTGAAGAAGCAATGTCATCTCCTTGCAATCACATGCTTTCAGGAGCTGGAACTTTAAAGGGGAGGAGGATTAATTAAGCACTTTAAGGCAATTCTTACGGCTTGCAAGATTTGGCCTTAGAAACACAGAAAAAGGCTGCCTTGAAGAGGCGCAGTGTAGTGTCTGAGGCCATTAGTGCAGTTGGTCAGACATTTTGGGGGGCAAAAGCTTTGTTTTTTAAAGAAGAACACCTTATCGCCAGCATATTGCAGCCTTTTGTGCAAACAAAAGGCAAATTCTGGCAAAAGTTGAATGAACCCAGAGCAAAGCAGCCAGGTGCTCCCGAGTGCCTTGGGTAGCACGGTTTGAGCTTGCAGAGTCTGTAACTCATTTCTTATCCTACAAAGCTAAAACTAGAAGCTCCTCTCAGGAGGACTTTAATGTGAATTTAAACCAAACCTGCCAGCCCTCAAAACTGCTTTATTCTAGGGGAAAAGGCCGGCCAAGCACTTCATTTTGGTCTTGTTGAACCTATTTTGCAAGTAGACTGATTCAAAAGGAATCGCTTTTGTTCTTTAGCAGAGCATCCCCATCCATGCTGGCTTTCATCCCCTCCCAGCAGAGGTTAAGAGGATGCAAGTTTGCTCTGCTGTGATAGCAATAACCACCCCGGAGTTATCTGCCCTTTTGGGTGCTCGTCCTGTGCCCCTAACTTGAACCCCCTCTGAACGCTGCCGAGGCCGGAATGCAGCTTCTTTCATTGCCCAAATCTCGGGAATTTCTCCCAGCAATGCCCTGGGATGAGCTGCCAATGCAGCCCCCCGCCATCATCCGCCCTTAGGGGCTCTTGCTGCCCGACACCCGGGGATGTTATTGTGCCCACGGGTTTACGCTGCCTTAGCCGATGAGCAGCCAGAACCAAAGAGCCAAACTGATGGCACGAGGCAGAAGAGCCCCAGGGACAGAGCGGGCACGTGCGGGCAGGGGGGCTGCACCCCCAGGTCTGAGCCACCAGCCTGGCTGGGGGGCTCCAGCACCCCAGCACGGCCAGAGACACCCCGGCACGCCCAGAGCTGGTCCCTGGGAACCTCCCCACGTCGGCCGGAGCAGGTGGCACAGCCAGCGTTAACCCCCCCAGAGCCACCCCTGTCCCTCTCTGCACCCCCATCCTCTCTCCCTGCTTTCCTCCCCAGGATGGGGCAAAACATCCCTCCAGCACCTTTCTCTTGAGCTACCCCCAAATTCGGCAGCAAAATCCGCTCACAAGGAACCGGTTTGTCCCTGCTACCCGCTCCGTCCAATGTCTCCAAGGCTGGTGGCCAGTGCACGGCTTCCCGCGCGGCCGGAGCAAGGCTGCTACGCCTCAGATCCACCCTCTCTTCCACCCTCCAGCCTCACGAGGCTGCAAAGTCACTAATTGCTCCTTGCTCATGAACGCAAAACAGTCCAGGGCTGGTGATGCTCCCTAACGGGACGCTCGTCTCCCAGTGCGGCAGCGGGGATGGTTTATTTACAGGTGTAATTTCGCTCCGTGCCCGTGCCCAAGCTGCTGCTGAAGCTGAGGGCTCCGCGTCCCTCTTGACTAAAGGCTTCCGTGGCCACAGGACAAACCAGAGCAGAAAGAGTCACAGAGGAAAGTTGAATTTAGCATCTTGCAGGACTGAGAGCCTGTTTCAGCCTTGGACAAACCCTCTGGGTGTTTCTCTGCCCCTTTTAGCAGGACCCGACCCCCATGCCCACACACACGGTCCCTCCGCTGAGCCCTCTCCAGCAGCTCCATCGCCTGCTTCGGCTGATGGCACCTCGGGGATGTCGGGGACAGCAGCCCCCAGGGAGGCTGATGGTGATGCTACGCCGGGAGCGGCTCCGTACGACCAAGCGCGGAAGGGCCCCGTCTCCTGCCCGCAGCACCCAGCCCGGGGCAGCCTCCCTCCCCCAAACCCGGGGACATCCTGTCTTGTCCTCGAGAACTTCAGCTTCTTTCATCCTGAGGATCCATCCATCCCGTCATACTGTCAGGGAAATGATACCTGGCTTTTCACACTGCCAAGGCGAGGAAAATCAATGGGGATATTAAAGGAGCCCCTAACACAACGGGTTTTACTGCCCATGGGCGAAAGCCCACTGCTATCAGAGCAGGGATGTGGCAGAGGGATGCGGGGACAGGCACCTCCCTGCCTCCAGTGAAAGGCTTCGCTCTGCACCAGTTTTCTTTCTGGCACTTGCCGGATGGGCAACAGAAATTCCTGCCCATGGCCAAACGCTGGCCAAGGAGCTGCAGGAGACTGGGGCCATGGACGGCGGCGACCAGAGGGAAAGAGGAGAAACAGCACGGCCAGGCAAAGCACCTCCTCAGCGTCAACAGGATTTCCTCTGTGCTTGGCCGGGGTAAGATGCAACAAGAGCCCGGCCCTGCAGCGGGCGCGGGTCCTGGCATCACTGGGTGCGTTTGGGAACCGGAGAGCCGAAACAGCATCACAGACACACAAGATTCCCCGACAGCCCCGTTTTATTTGCAGCAGAGTGGTACCTCAGGACACCTCAACCTCAGTAGTGCCCGGGGAGCCACCCCACCAGGGCTTTGCGGGAGCAGGGCTTCGGAGCCGGCACACGAGCCCGGCATCACCAGTGCCGTGTGGGGTCGACTCAGTGCGGCACCCGCGACCCAGCAAAGGGCGTCATGCACCCAGGAGGCAAAAATAAACAGGGGACGGTTTTGGCATTTTTTCCCCTATTTTTCAAAGCCTCATGTGCAGAGGTGAGCTTCAGCTACTTCTGTGTCCACTGGTAACACGCAGGGAGCAGGACCACCGAGTGGGAGCAGGAGAGGGGCCCCGCAGCGCTCCAGCTGGCGCACCCCCCACAAGGCGGCCTTGTCATGGAGGGGGAAACCGAGGCACAACACTGATCAACCCGCGCTGCCAGACGCTGCTGCCAGCGTGATCGGCGCAACCGGCTGTCCCCAGCCCACGCTGCCCCAAGAACCGCAGTGGTTTGTTATCTGTCACTATTTTTAAGCAGCTCCAGCTGCCTGGGGACAGCGGCATCCGGGGAGCAGGATGGTGCTGATGCAGGATCCGGCCCAGAGACATCAGGAGTGGGGTCGGGGAAGCCATCCTGAGCCCCAGCCTTTCTCCTCTCCCTCCAACGCTGCTTTAAGCGTCTGCCCTGGGCTGAGCCCCATCTCCTGTGCCCCAAGGTGGAATGCATGGAGCGGGAAAGCCACGGCCCCGGCACGCGACCGAGCGCTGTGCGGAGCGGGAGTAATTATAACGTCGGGGTAAATGGGATCTCCCAGCTGGCCCTCTCCTCCTCAGCCAGCAGCTCTGGGGACCAGCCCTCTCCTGAAGCAACTGAGACCAGCAGAGCCGTGTCCCACGTGGCTCGGGGAGAGGGGCACACGCAGAGCTACGGCGTCTCCAGCATCCCCCGCCGCTGGCCTCACCTGCACGGGGTGGGAAGGACACGGCTCCTCAGTCGGGTCGAAGTAAATACTTGCTCAGGTTGCCCTGGCCGGGGTGACCAGGCTGGGTGGTGGCAGCGAGGGTAGCCCTTTGGGGTGCAGAGGGTCCCCCTGAGGGATGAGGACAGCCCCATGCGCAGATCCAGACTGGCTTCAGCCTCCCAGGGACCAGGCAGGAGGAAGAGGAAGGTGGCCCAGAGGGATGGATGCAGCTTGAGGAAGGACAACGTCCCCCACCCCGTGGTGGCAGTGGCATCCTTGAGGGTCCACCCCACCACCCCAAACAGCAAAGCATGATGACTCCCAGTCCGGAGCAAGGCCCACAGCCCTGTGCCTGCCCATGGGGACCCCCCAGGGGTGCCCACCCAGAGCCAGGGGAGGCTCATGGACCCACCACCACCCACGATGGGGTTTGCACCACCCGGCCCAGCTGGGCAGGGCTGTTCCCGGCCATGCCCTGGGCAGGGACGTGCGGCCGCCCGTCCCTCGCAGCCGGCTGGACGCGTTTGCTCACACCGGACCTGGCGCTGGGCAGGAGGGAGCAGGGACAGAGGGAAGGTGGGAATGAAGCGGCCCCTGCCCCAGCAGAGCCGGTGCAGCCCACAGTGTCCCTCTGGGAGAGCCCAGGAAAACATGCCGCAACATGAGGGAACTCGCAGGCTGTGGCATTGCCACCAGTGGGATCTCCACCCAGAAGTGTCATCCTCACGCCGGCCAGAGTGATACTGCCCACGGCATCCTGCTGAGGAAGGGACGCCCCATGGCCATCAATACGTGCCACCAAGCCTGAGCCCACCAGGTTTAGAGGGGACCATTCCCAGGGTGCTCCAAGTCCCGTGAGACCTGTGGGGGAAGGTGAGCCCGGGATGGGGACCTTCCTCTTGGTGTCTTGCCTGGGTGCCATCCACTTTCCATCCCTGATGGCCTCACCAGCCTCCACTTGAGAGTGGACCTCAAAAAATAAGGGAGGCTGGAGGCCAGGAGCCAGCGCCTCGCTGCAGGCTGCGCTGGGCGGCCCTGGGGAGCTCAGCCACCAGCTGGAGCCAGTGCTGGGACACCCGTGCTGGGGCTGGGGGGACAGTGCCGGTGCCCTGGAGTGCCGCTGAGCTGCCCCACGGGCACCCCTTCATCACCCACCTCTGCAGAAAGCCAAAACAAAACAGCCTGTTTGGCCCTTACCAGGCAGGCCCTGGTGCTCGCAGCACGGGTCCATCCGTCCCAGGCAGCATCCTTGGGCTGGCCGGGGCCGGTCCCTCCCCGGGGGCTTAGTGCCCGTGGCAGCACCTCGCTCCGCCAGCTGCAGGCGATGATCACCCTCCGTCCCGCACCCACACCTTCGCCAGCAGCGGGGCTGATGCAGCCCTTGGGAATGGCCTGGGATGGGATCAGGACCCCCCAACCCCAAAGCAGAGGGAGAAATCCACACCCAGCTCTCCATCCTCGGGATGGGTGACAATCTTCAGCAGACGAGGGCAGGGAGGGAAACTGAGGCACGGCACAGCGAGGCCTCGCAGCTGGCTGGAGCAGGTGCTGGGGCCGTGGTGGTGTTTCGTGCCTCTCCTCCCCTCTGGGCCGGATTCTCCCCGGCTGGGCCGAGCGCGCTGGGGCGGCCAGCACTCAACAGAGCCCCGGGAGCTGCACAGTGTCCGCTCGGCCTTCGCTCCCCTCCAGCTCCTTGGTGTGGTTACAAAAATACTTTTCTTTGTTGTTTTCTTCTTGGGCAGACAACTAACTCCCTCCAGGTACAAACACGGCTGCTCCAGGTCCTCTGTTTTTCCCTTCCACGGGCGCAGCCCGCGTTTCCTCCAGCCACGCGCGTGTCCGAGCGGGGATCACGTTGCGACGCTGGGCTTGGGCAAGGGATGCCTTCGCTGTGCTGCCGCCCGGAGGGACACCCCCGAGGGACCTGCTAATCCGTTTTTAGCTGGGCTGGGCTTGGGAAGGCAGCGAGGTGCCGGGGAGGCCGTCGGTGCGGACCTGCCGTGGCTCCGTGCACGTCGGGGCGATGCGGCTCCCCGCAGGACCACGCCGAGGAGCAGCGTCACCCCTGTGAACCGGGCGGGTTCACAGGGTGCAGCTGCATCTGGTAACAGGGAGCAAATAAATGTTCTGTTCTTCTAGAAAGAAGCTGAGGTGCAAGGCAACCAGTGGTCACTCCTTTCCCAGCAGAAGGGGATTTGGGTCTGTTTTGTGCTCGTTTTGGTTGGGCCTGACCCCAGCCGGTGCCACGAGCCAGCCCGGCGTGTGGCTGAACACAAGCCGGTGGGGCAGGTTTCAGCGATTGTTGGGTTTTTTTAACCAAAAATTGTGCCTGGAACATTCAAAGGCACCTTTTCACACAAATCCCTCTTGCAAACATTTATTCTGCATGAACCTCCATGAGCAAGCAGCCCCGGAGGTGCTGGCATGCTCGAGAGTCCTCTCACGAGGACAGGAGCTTTTAAAGCTGCTTTTGTTTGTGTTTGAAGCAGGAAAAGCCACTACAAAGTGTCCGGTGTGCACGTCTCAAGGGACATGGCATTTCAGCTTCCAGCCTCCGGCTCCCTGCAAGTCACCCTCAACGACCAACCTGCAGATTTTCCTAAGTCCATTTTCCAGCTGGTTTGTGTGCAGAGAGAAACTTGAAAATGCAGCTTATCCCCTCCATCATTTTAAAGCCAATTTAGTGATTTAGAGCCCTTAACTCTTGGGTTTTGAGCTGCCAGATGAGCTACTGGGACTGGATGAGCAGAGAGTGAGGTGGATTGAAAACTGGCTGAATGGTTGGGCCCAAAGAGTGGGATCGGTGGCACAAAGTCTAGTTGGAGGCCAGTGACTAGTTGTGTGCCCCAGGGGTCAGTCCTGAGAATCCTGGCTCCAGTCCTGTTGAACATCTTCATTAACGATCTGGATGATGGGGCTGAGTGCACTCTCAGCAATTTTTGCCGATGATACCAAACTGGGAGGTGTGGCTGATGCACCAGAGGGTCACACTGCCATCCAGAAGGACCTGGACAGGCTGGAGAAATGGGCTGATGGGAACCTCATGAAGTTCAACAAGAAGAACTGCAAAGTCTCGCCCCTGGGGAGGAACAACCCCATGCACTGGTATATGCTGGGAGCCGCCCAGCTGGAAAGCAGTGTGGCAGAAAAGGCCCTGGGGGACCTGGTGGACACCAAGTTGAACATGAGCCACCAACGTGCTCTTGCTGTAAAGAAGGCTAATGGCACCCTGGGCTGTGTTAGACAAAGTGTTGCCAGTAGGTCGAGGCAGGAGATCCTCAGGTGATTCGGCAGAGGTGAGGCCACACCTAGAATGCTGTGTTCTGGGCTGCTTGTTCTTGCGCTGGGCTCCCCAGGAACCCTCTTGCTGTGTGTGCCTGGAGACGTGAGCCACCTCAGGCCAGAGCGAGCTGACGGGGCCCCGGGAAACCATGGCCAAGGCCTTGCTGGCTGGCTTGAAGCGCTGATGCTGAGCACACAACAGAAGACATGGGGGATGGAGTGGGCAGTGGCATCGTGGTAAGCCCTGAGGCGTGTGCCAGGGCCACAGGGCTGCTGAGGTGAGTGCTGCAGGCGAGGATGGCCCATGGCTGACATCCCCCAGCCATGCACCGTGACATCCCCCAGCCATGCGCCATGACATCCCGCGGCCACGCACCGTGACATCGCGGCCCTCGTTGCTTACATTCGGGTGCCCATCCTCTCCCAGCCGGCTTGTGCCTTCACTCCAGCTGAGCATTTCGGCGAGGCTGGGAACGTGGAGCAAACCTTTGGCTCAGTGCTGGGCTTGTGCCCTGGAAACTGCCGGCTGCAGCTCCCCGTGCCCATAGCCGGAGCCACTGCAGGATTTTCCGCGGCGCTGCCTGGTTCAGGCAGCCGGGGCCCCCAGGAGCGGTGAGCTGTGCGGGCAGACTTCACCCTGTGGAGCTGGGCAGGTTTCCTTCTTGAGGGACCTGGGCTTCTCTTCCAGCCCTCCCCGGGCCAGACGATGACCGTGGCCTCTCCTCCTCTTGTGGTGGGACACCCGCCGCTGCAGTGCCGGAGAGGAGGAGTCATCTGTCCCCACCAGCGCTCCCCAGCCCACCGCAGCATGCGCTGAGCATGGCCATGGCCTCGGAGGACCGCTGCATGATGTGTCTTCACACCTGGGACAACGCAGCCTGTCCCATGCCGTGCCTCCACCGCTTCCGTTTCAGCTGTACTCGGCGGTGGGCAGAGGCCAAGCCTGAGTGGCCCCTCTGCAGGAGGAGGGTGACTTCCACCCGGCACTCTCTGCAGGGGGATGAATTTGAAGAGTTCCCCAAAAGACCATCCATGGCATCGTTGGGCAGCGCCCAAGACGTGGGACCTTACGGACTGCCAGTGCCAACAGCATCCAGGATACACCAACCAGGGGATCCAGATCCAGGGTTCATGGCTGGCCTTCACCCCAGCACCTGGGGGCTCCTTTTCTGGAAGCAGGAGGGCAGCCCATCACCTCCTGCTCCATGATAACTCCTGTGCCGCCAGGAGGTTGGAGGACAGCCCTGGGGGGGGGTTGTCTCTGTTGTCTTCATGAGGTGGCAGGCACACAACAATGTGGCCAGCACAAGCTGGGCTGCCTACCAAGAGAGATGAGAGGGCAACCTTGCGGCCAGAACCAGCTCCGCTGGCTCCCAAGAGAGAGGGGAGCTCTGCCTTGTGGCCTTGTGCCTTGCAAGGGGGATGGGAGCTCAGCCCCATGGCCAGCACTAGTCCCGCTGCCTCCCGAGGGGGACGGGAGCTCAACCCCGTGGCCAGCACCAGCCCTGCTCCCTCCCAAGGGGGACGGGAGCTCAGCCCCGTGGCTCTTCACGGGTGTCCCGGCTGCAGCCCATCCGTCCCCGCTCCCATCCCACGGGAGCAAGAAGAGCTGCACAAGGAGCCGGGGGAGGCTGCGGCCGGTGCCTCTGCTCCCAGCCAGGGCAGGGGCTGCTCATGTCGGGGCCCCGGCGCGCTCTGAAGAGGAAGGCTGGCAGCTCCGAGGACTCTGCCGCGCCGGCTGCCCGCCGGAGATGCCAGAAGGCGGCCCCAGCAGCTGGCGAAGGGAGGGCCGGGCCAGCAGCGGGGCCAGGCGCTGGCCCCCACGGGGACCAGAAGGCTCTGCTCAGTGCTTGAAAACTGAGCTCTCCCAGAAAACAAAGACATGAAAACGACAGAAAGAGTCTGTGTATTATCAACAACACGGCTGGCATCGTTATCCCACCCGTGCTCCTTTCTCCCCCTTTTCCTGGTGCTTGACCCACCTTGTCCTCCCAGCTCCGCTGAGCCCTAAGGCCTCGGGGTCACTCTGGTGGGAGAGGGACATGATGGACGTGATCCGTTGCCTTGGGCCGTGCTAGCTGGATGGTGCCTGTAGCATCCCGAGGCTGCTCAAGTCACCTGGAGCGCTGTGTTCTGGGCTCTGTGTTTTTGTACCAGGCTCCCCAGCATGAGGGAGACATGAACATAGCAGACAGAGTCCAATGAAGGGCCATGGAGATGATGAAGGGACATATGAGGAGAGGCTGATGGAGCTTAGACTGTTCAGCTTGGGAGAGAGAAGGCTGATGGGGATCTCATCAGTGTCTAGAAATACCAGAAAGAACGTGCAAAGAGGATGGATCTCAGCTCTTTTCAGTTGTGCCCAGTGGGAGAACAAGAAGCAATGGGCACAACTGGAAACACAGGAGGCTCCAGCTGAACGTCGGGAAACACCTTTTTTACAGTGAGGGTGACCGAGCACTGACACAGGTTGCTGAGGGAGGTTGTGGAGTCTTTCCATCCTTGGAAATGCTCAAAAGCCACGCAGACATGGTCGTGGGCAACCATCGCTGGGTGACCCTGCTTGAGCAGGAGGATTGGACCAGATGACCTCCAGAGGTCCCTTCCCACCTCAACCGCTCTGTGGAAGAAGAAGAAAGCTTTCACCATAGCACCAAGTCAAGGCAGCATCCAGCAAATGGCATCAGAGGGGGATGAGCTGAGCTTTGGCATGGCACGCTCATCCAGGCTGTGGTTAGGTTTTATCATCTCATAAACAGGAAGCACGTTTGCAAGTCACCAGCTAAAAATGTAGGTAAGTGGCCATTGTTCCTGCTGGGCAAGCAGGCTCTGTCAGCACGGGCTGCCCACGCACCAGATTGGCACTGCTGGGCTCCTAATGCGATGGGTGAAATAGATCCTCAGCCCTGCGCTGTGGGGCGAAGCTGAGGGCTTTCCCCAACCCTACGTCAGCAGCCAGCCAGCCAGCCCCAGGGAGTCCTTCCTCCCACAGGCGACCACTGGAAATGCTCAGAAGGGCTCTGACATCATGAGAAAACCTCTCCGTAGTTCATCGTCCAGCATCCTGTTTAATATGTAAATGGGCTGGTATCTCCCTGGGGGAGGAAGGGTTGTGGGAAAACCAGGGAATCTGCAGAATGAAGTGTTTGCACCCAAAGTGATAGCTTTCTGCTGAAACATTGAGGTGTGGCTCTCCAGCCTCCAGACTAGGACCTGTTTATAAGACCCCTGCTCCCACATGTGCCATGCGCGGCAGCACCATACAATACAAACCTCAGCGCAGTGCACCATACAGTGCAAACCTCAACAGAGTGCTGTTTTACTTGGCAAAACCTGACACATGGTTTGGGTTTGGTGTCATCTGGGAAGAAACCACCAGCTTAATCCAAAGGTTGAACCCAGCTGCACCGTGGAAAGGCACCATCTGCCCGCACTGCAAGATACTTCCATGGTTTATAGTTTTTTAACAAGCTTCTCTCCCACTGCACCACCTTTGCTGTGTTGCTCGGTGAGCTTAAATACCAAAATCTAAAATAAAAGCTGGTGGATCATCATGGGAACAAGACCTCCTTGTTGCCAGGTCGTACAAGGGGGCCTGATGCCATAGTGGTTTTCTGGGCCTGGGTTCACCAGGGCTTTCTTTTCCAGAAGATCATCATGCTCTACAGAAAACCAGCTGCAATGGTCAAGTCAGACTTTTGTTTATTCGCCTGTCTCTCACTTGTGAGTGCGAGGACTCAGGTCACTGAAACGACACCGCACATGCTCCCGCAGCTGTGCCGCAGTGGGCTCCCAGCACGAGCCCAGTTGAGATCCACCACAGCACCACCAACAGCCATTCTCTAACCAGTCAGGAGGATTTAGGAGACCAGTAACAGGACTGTAAATCCTGTTCCCTTGGTCACCACCATTCACGAGAGCTGAGCCAGTAACTGAGCCCTTTACAGTCTCTCCCATTAAAGCTCTGCCATCTGCATGGTGAGTGAGGACCTGATGGCTCTTCTCTGCCTCAGAAAAATCTCTCTCTAGGGAATATTATTGGAAATCACAAGCTGCTTCTGTGCATTTTTAACAGAAGGGATCTCACATTGTGAGGTTTAAAGCTTGTTGTCCCAAGTGAGTTACTAACTGGCAGTTAGTTAAGAATAGAAGGATGAATGTTGACCTGGAGAAGTGTTTAGCATCAAAATCATTAGAGTTGTGCTCCCTGGTGGAATAAAAAGGGATTATCCTGATTCGGTTCCTCCCCATCACTTGCTCACCTGGGATTTGAAATATGAGGCTTCACCTTTTTGCTGGGCACTTTAGCAAATGCTGTGATCGGGGACAGGGACAGGGACAGCCGTTTTTTCCACAGACATTGTCCCCTTATTTATGCATCAGATCAATAACACAGAAGTATTTCCTCCTCTAAGTAAGAGCCTTAAGCTTGCTGCCACCCACGTGCTTATGAGAAGTAGGGCTCTGGAACCCGCCTGGGTTTTGCAACAGGGTTTATCCAACAAGAGTGTTACTAACAGCAGGGAACAACACCTTTCCTCGGAGCTTGCAAGGTGCATTACAGACACAAATTCAAACAACCATCACAGCAACCCCCGGTGAGGCAGGTGGGTGGGGATTAGTCAAAGAATTAATTAGTAGAGAGAAACCAGGTTAGAAAACGAGTCTCTCAGTCACTTCTACCCTGCCCTTGATACCAGTTTCTAGGATAAACACATTATTTGTTGGGTTCTGTTAGAGCAGACCCCTGCAAGCCACCTTTCTGCACCGACCACTGCACTAGAGCCCTCCCAAGTAGTCTTATTACAGCATTCTCCAGAAAACACAGACAAAATCAAGATCGTTGTGTCTGGCTTTGCTGGTACAAAAAGCAAATTACAGCTACTATCTGTAACTGTAGATTTTCTGTTGAAAGAAGCAAGACAGAAAAGGGAAGGTCAATTTAGACCCATTTGAGAGATGGAGAAGCGAAATATGAATCCCGTGTTGTGCTCACGGAGTAAGTTTACAGCAAAGCCTAAAAATAAACCCTTAACTTCCAAGCTGTTGCCTTAACTAGAAGAGCATCTCCTCCCTGGAAGAGCCTGGTCCCGGCTCTCGTACTTGCTCCGTTGCCTTCTTTCCCTTCTTGTAGCACTATAACAACACGAAAACTTGCTCAAAGGTGCAACTGCATTTATTCAGCACAACTCTGCTTGGCTGGGTCTCTTTTACACAGAGATGAATTGAGGCAGGGGAAGGGCTGGAGCACACAGCACTGAAGAGAATTACACATTAAAGCTCTGTAACATCAGTTTTGCACCTCCCTTTCCATTATGAAACTCCAGTTTGAAGCTCATGCAACCAGTGCCCCCAGCACTGCCTTCTTGCATTCTCCAGCATGAAACACAGTGTTACCAGAGCCCCTCTTCCATCCACAGAAGTATAGTATTTTTTAAAGTTATATTGTATTTCTGATCTGTAGAAACCCTGGCCAGCCCAAGAAACGCTGCCTCCCACAACTCCTCCTCCTCTGTCTTGGTCAGCCCAGCTCCCAGCTCACCGGTTTTGTCCCCATGAGCTCAGTCTCTTCCACTCCCTCTGCTCCTGCCGGGTTCCCTCCCCTCTTCCCTCCCCGAGCAGAAGAAAAGTGGCCACTTTCCACCACCTGGGGGGAGAAGCTGCTTGTCTCGGGGCTGTCGGGCTCCCAGGGCTCAGGCACCCATCTCCTCAGGACGGTGGAGGATGGAGAAGACCATGAGGCTGGTTCCCTGCCACAAGGTAAGGGGATCATTGAACGGGAGCAGGAAGGGATCGGGCTTCAGCTTCATGTGAACCTTCAGCTTCATGTGAACCAGGCAACATGCCAAAACAAAACGGGCATGGGCTTTGCATTTACTCTCCAGGTTTCTGCATCCTGCACCCACATTCTTGTAAGAAGCCTTGCTCTTCCCTGGCTGCCACCCAGGGCGGAATGGACGTAGCTCCTTGCAGGCTTCCAAACCAGTGTTTCTGGGGATAAGGCTAGACTCCTGTTTCTCAGGACTTTCCAACAGACTAAATTTGGGTTTCTTACCAGGCTGATAAAGTACCTTTCACCATCCATGCATCTCCCTCCTGTACTGCTCATCCACGGTTCAATATTTGCCACCTTTTACTTTCATCTGGAAGGAGCCAACTGACGGGTAAGAGTGTGTCTGGTCCCATCACAACGGCACTCAGGTCAGGA
This sequence comes from Phaethon aethereus, assembly GCF_964289735.1. NCBI lineage: Eukaryota > Metazoa > Chordata > Aves > Phaethontiformes > Phaethontidae > Phaethon > Phaethon aethereus. The sequence goes on along the minus strand of NC_138596.1, from coordinate 2,316,960 downwards.
TTGCCTCCGGGGCTGGGGAGTGGGGAGCTGCTGAATTCTGGGTGGCCGAGGGACAACCAGGTGCCTGGACGTGGGTTATTTTCCCCTGTGCCGGGATGCTGAACTCAGACCCGCACACTCTTCGGCTCAGCACTCACACAGACCCTGCTCCTGATGGAAAAGAAAAACCACAAAATATTCATGGACAGGAAATTCACAGCAGTTTTCACTGGCCTTTCTCATGATTTGTCATAAATTGGTGTAAATTCTTCCCCCACTTCCCCCTTGCTCCCAACAGGGCTTGTCTGCTTCAGCAGTGTAAAGAAGCCCACATTTGGGACATCCAGCTACTTGGAGTACTGGCAGGAGCAGCATCTAGTCGGAGCTTCCTTATAGCCCAGGGAGTCTCTGCCTGCAGGAACAACCCCTCGATAACACTGGAGGAACACAGAGAAACCCTGACACTCCTGCAGCACTGCTGCCAGCAGCTCTGGGGACTTGGGAATGGAACAGGAGGAGGAGGAAGTTGGGGGTCTGGACCTTCAGCAGCCGCCCCACAGGATCCCCCAGGAAGGTCTGGGGTGGCTCCTGGATCTTTCATACTCATGTGGCGTCCCAGTGACTGTGAAAGGAGCCAGCAAAGCTCCTCTTGTCATTAGCAAACACATAAATCAGGGGCTCCAGACAGGTGTCTGCCATGGTGAACACCCAGCTGACACAGCAGACAATGTCTACTTGGTGCAAGAGCTTGCAAGACATGCCATGGTACTTCACCAGGATGCCAATGGTCCTGCAGATGGGCAGGGGCCCAAAGCAGACAGCAAAAATCACCAGAGACACTGTTATCTGCAGAGACCTGCTCTTCATCTGCTTGCCTCTGCAGCTTTTCTTTGTCACTTTAGCCATGGCAGCTCCCAACAGCGGAAGCAAGGAAATGGCAAAGGGCAGGAGGAAAGAGAGCACAACCAAAACCATGTTGTAGAAGTAAAGAGAGGACAAAGCGGTTGCTTTGATGAGCAGCATGTAGCCTGACAACTCTGATGAATATTTAGGTATTTTGCTAAGCCATCAATAACTGAAGTCTTGAGGAGGAAGAAGAAAGGCAGCCCTTGGACAAAAAGGACGAGCCAGGAGAACAAGCATAGCTTTCTCAAGAAGCTCCTCTTCTTCCAGAGGGACTTGCTTTTGTACCATACAACAAGAAGTACCGGTGAATGCAGATGAGCATCAGGAAATAGATGGCACAGAAACTGCCCAAATGGCCACTGGTTGCTGAGGCTGAGGTATGAAATCCTGAGTGGAGCAACAGGGATGATCACGACATCTCTCTGGACCAGGCTGAACTGCAGGATCATGCCTGAATCCCACTGCTTGATGTGGAAGCAGAACACCCACAAGCTCCTGTTGTTCAGCAGGACATAACCCAGCAGAAGGGTCCCGAGGGCAGGGATGGAGGGGTGCAGCCCCTGGGGCATGTAGTCCATGCTGGTGTTCATGAAGGTGAGGGAGGTCAGCGGCTCCAAGGACTTCAGAAAACCCTCTGTGCTGCCCTGCAAGGCATGGGGTGGAAAAGAGAAAGCGGTGAAACCACCTGAGCTCATCTTCTTAAGGCTGAGCTGGATAAGAGGCAACAGTGGCTGAAGCAGGGAGGCAGGTTTTCAAATGAACCCTAATCCTGAAGATCTGTGGCCAAAAGTTGACCGCTATTCATCCTAGCCTCCACAGGAGGAAACCTGGCAGGTGCAAGGGGCCAAGTCTTGCTTTTCATACGCAAATGTACAACCTCGTGGGACTCCGACTCGAACCTGCCACACTCAGCGTGATCTTCTCCGATTGTGCTGCAAAGGAACCGCAGGAGCAGCTTCAACGTTTGCCACCACTAACTGCTGATGGGGGAAGCTGAAACGGATGATGCTGTTACTGCTTGGCTCCAAAACCTCTGCATTTAAAATGGCTAGCGAGATCCCAGCAGCACCCACACCACAACTGTTTCAGCCGGTTTTGTTGCAGCGCTGGCAAGCGGCTCAGCCACCCACCCCCTCTCCGGCTGCCAGACTTCCCAGCCCTGCAGCCCCCGCGCACCCCCCGTCCGCCTTGCTCGGCTCCCGTACCCAAACTTCCCCCACCGCTGTCCCGAAAGTGGGATCGTACACCCGGTGTGCCACACGCCAATACACAGACAGAGCGGAGGTATTTTATTTACAGCATATTTGCGCAGATACGGGTGCCAGGTGGCATTTCTCCAAGCTAGCACCCCGGGCAGAGGAATCACCACGTATTTATCCCGTCACACGGCTAGCGAAAACAATAGAGTCCTCCCAAATTCACATTCATTGGCTAGTAATTACTGCATCGCTTATTATTGGTTACACATATTTAAATTACCGTGCATGCTCCTAGAAAGGGGCGGGGGTAATTTGCATAGTCCCTCAATGGAGTAGGTGGCCGCAATCTCCCCCAGCTGCCTTTGCCTTTACCCCGGTTACTGTGGGTTCTGCTGAGCTCATGACGGTGACATTTCTCAAGAGTAAAAGAACAACTCAGTCTCCATAGTTTACTGCTTAAGTACAACTACTTCTTCTTCTTCTTCTTGACCACTAAATCCGGGTTCATTAATCTTTCTTTTAACGGTGTTGTCTCCCACTGACCCCCCGAGAATCTTTCATTTGTCTCCGACATCGCCGCCGAGCAGGACACCCCGTTGGGTACGAGGCGCTGCTGTTTATCCCCAGCCTGGCGAAGGGAGCGTCTCCCCGGCATGAGTTGGGTCTCTCTGCTGGAGAGGGGACCACAGGGCAGGTGGCTGATGCTGCTGCCTCCAGCCACGCCAGCTCACGGCCTTTCGGTACCTCTTCATTGCCAGCGGCACCAGCAGCTGGGAGCTTGGTTGGGGGCACGGCATCCTCCAAAGCTGCCCTTTCCATGGAGCACAACTGTAACCATGGGGTGATCCAAAATTGTGCCAGGCTCCTGTTGGCAGGAACGACGGTGGCGCGAGGAGCGAGGCCGTCATGGCAGCACCGAGCCCCGTCCCTTCTTGGGACGTGGCTTTTAAGCCCTTTTGTGTCTCACCAGCAGTAAAACATTTCCCTGGCCATTTGGAAGCCTCACATCCATATGTGGATGATTCTGAAATCAGACACTTTTGATTATGTTTAAGCACTTGGATTTACACCTGGCTCCTGAACCGGTCATTGCTCGCTCTGCCTTTGGAGTACGACCACGTCGCATTCCAGCGTCTCCCCAAAATGCTCAGGGCCACTTTGGGATCACGGTTCTGTGGAACGAGCCGTTTCCAGGAAGATGCTCTCGTCTTGCCCCGCTGCAGGCACAGCGCGCAGCTCCGCACCGCATCCCGAGGGTCGTGGGACAGACCCCAGGGAGAAAACAGGCTTGAAGGCTGATGCGTTACAGCTGATGCGTTTTCAGGCAGAGGCACCTTCGGTCTCTCCTGGCTTTGGGGAAACTTGCAATTAAACTGCACCTTCCCGTGTGCTCCATGATGGCTGAATGTGGCGGCTGATGAAGGAACGTGACTTGAACAGCTCAGGAGGTGTCGAGAACGAGTTCGTCCTCCCCAGGGCCCCCCCAAGCCTGGCTGAAACAGAGTATCATTTCCCTAATCTAGCCTTTGTCTCCCATTTTGGTGAAACTGGGAGTCTAGCCCAGGGGGTTGGGGAATGCTGATTGTTATTTGCTAAGCCATCAGCTAGAGACACTGGCTTCCAATACAGAGAGCTCTACGGCTATTGCAGCCGTTCACTGTTTGCTTTCCTCTGTCTTTCACTACTTTTCCCAAAAAGTAAACCTTTCCAAATTAAGGACTTTCCGTTTTGTTTTGTTGCTGCCTTCTGGCATCATCATCCACCAAGCTCCAGAATTCCCACCGTTGCAGAGAGCAGCCGTGCTGGCATCAAGGGGATTCTTTCTTTTCTACGCAAAGCAGAACCGCTGCAGCGGCAACAACCAGCTCAGCTCTCAGGGTGACAAAATCCACAAGGTCATGGGCTTTGTTTTCCCCTCACCAGCAATAGCCTGGATTTGACACCCACTCTGTAGAAAGCAAGTTGTAATACAGGCAATAATTTCTTAATGAAAAAGGCAGAAGACCTGTACTCTGAGTGAGGAGAAATTTTGAGCGGTAAGAAGAAAACACCTAAGACTTACTCAAAAATTTGAAATCTGCTTTAACTTAACTTAAGGCAAAGCAGGGAAAAAAAAAAGAGTTAATTTTCACTTAAGTTGAAGGTGAATCACACAAGCCGTTAGCCACGCACTTACCTGGAAAACAGCAGCAGAATTAGAGCTAATCTGGATGCGAAAGGGAGGAATCAGGACCAGCATCCAGCCCCGAGTCTCTTGGGGGTTTTGCTCGCTCTTTATGTAAAAAGCCTCACCTCCTCCAGCCCTTATGAAACCTCGACAGCATTGCATGGGATTACACACGTGGAGAGTTTTACCCTCAGAAACTGATTCCTGTTAAAACAGAATATGAACAAAACATCGCATGCAGCCACAGGGGAGACTTACCCCGTCCTCCCACGAGGGTCAGTCCACGGTGCAGCTGGTGGCAGAAGCACCCGAGCTCCTTCAGGCTCGCCGAGAGAAGAACCGATGGGCAGGCAGCGGCTCCGGTGAGCCCTGGTTGTATGGTGGGAAGGAGAGCTCGGTACTGAAACCACAGCAGCTTGGAGAACTGCAGGCAGGAAAAGCAGCAGCTGATTTATGAGAACAGCTTGCTTTTGCTAAAAATCCTGCAAAAGCAGGAGCCTCTGGGGTTGCTCTCCCCAGGGAAGGTCCAGGAGATGCCGGTGAGTGGAGCACAGTCCCTGCAAGCCGAGGAAGGCGAAGCGGTTGCTTTGATGAGCAGCAGGTAGCCTGAGCACGCCGAGCACCAGGGAGCGGGGTCCAGCCACAGCTTGGAGCATCAAGGGGTGCAGAGCAGGGCTGAGGTGACACCGCTCCCCCAAAGCGCTGGAGTGCCAGCGGGCCGGCAGCCGCAGCGGCGGGGCCACGTGGGGTGAGCTGGGCAGTCAGCCGGGGTTTCCAGGTACTGCAGACACTAATAAATGTGAGTAGCTGTAACCTCAAAGGCAGAAGCTGACACCAAAGGGAGGGCTTCAGCTCTCTGGTTTGACCCAGCACAAAACTTCAGCTGCAGCATTTAAATCCAGCAGGTTTTGGGGTGATGTTTACTCCTCTGCCTCAGTGAAAGCTGCAGATTCAGTGGGATCCTCAGATCGGGGTGGGGAGGCGTGCCCCCGCGTCACACCAGGTACCCCAAACAAGCATCATACTGTAGGTCAGAAAATGTGAGTTTCTGAATCTGTCTCCCTGCTGCTTTCCCAAGCAAAAGAAAAACCCCAAAGGGCTTTGCTGAGCTATTCGGGAGATGATCTCCGGTGTGTTGACGCCGGCAGTCTCCTGGTCCGAGCCCAACTCATGAAACTCTCTGCCGCCAGCTCTAACTCGTACAAACCCTTTGCTTCGTAAGGCAGGACAACATCCATAGCCGGGATTAAAAGCCCAGAGGGTGAAATCCTGATGCACCACCCCAACGGACTCTTTGGGACCAGGTGGAAACAGTCCCTGCAGGAAGGTTACTCCATGGATGGTCAAAACGTCACACTTCCCTGAAGGCCCCTGCGAGCAGCCAGCACCGGGGCCATGGGGCTTTCACCGGCTCGCCGCGGAAGGGTTGGAAACTTTCCTGAACCATTTCAAGCCAAAAGGGAAGTTTCTAAGAAAAGCGTGGTTTAGCGTACAGCCAACAGCCCCGCAGCCTCCCGCCCCGGGACTTCACCCGACGCCGTCTGAAGCCACGCGAGGCGACTTCCCTCCCCTGCGCCGTGCAGCCCTCGAGGAGAAGCGCTGCGCGTCGTGGCCTGGGCGAGGGGCTGCGCAGGGCTTACACCAAGTACTGTGTTCATTTCGTTTTGGGTTTTTTTGGGGGGAGAGGGTTCCTTTTTTTTGTAGTAAAGAGCACGGCTCAGTGCAGCAGCTGTGCTGGTTTTCTGTCGGATACGTTGCTGACTGCAGTGCGTCGGGGTCTTCTCGGGAGTTCCTGTTCGGGGTCGTTTCTTGTGTATCGTGACGCCGCGGCACAGCCCTGCCCCGCTGAGGCGTCACCCGCCTCCCTGCACGGGGGGACACGTGTGTCCAAGGGTGCTACGGGGGAACAGCGGGGTGAGAGGGCAGAGTCGGACCCAAAGCCCAGGGGCCGTACGTTACCTCAGCGGACAGACGCAAGCTGGCCACCATGGCCATCCTCGTTAGCCTGGGCCTTCGGTCAGCCCGGTTAGTTGTGCAACTACCCACTTGAAGGTCAGCCCCCGCGGGGGTCTGGGCTCAGGCCATCAGCTTGCGTTGCTCCCTCAGCTCCCTGGGGTCCACACCACTGAAGATCGGTGGGTGCCGAGCTCTCCGCCATCATCGGCTCCACCATGAGGCGCGTCTCTTGCGCGGGACTTTCTCCAACAGAGCTGCAGCGCAACTCAAATATTTGCAGAAAACACAAAGCAAAGCCTATACCCATCCGAGACAAGACTCTGGGTTGCAGTCACGTGTTCTTCTGCATAAAGGGTGAGAGAACAAATGTTTGTGCTACAAATTCAGCATCAAAGCTGCTTTCAGCCATACTGGATTACACCTCACACCACCAGCTGTCCCTCTGGGGTGGCTTCCAGCCACTGCCTTTGCTGGCTCCCAGGCTGGGAAAGCCAAAACCAGTGGAGAGAGATGCAAGGTCTGAATGAGAACAGTGACAATCTAAACACCGTATATGTAAAAGAGTTTATTGGAAGTAAACATGACTATATTTACAGGGATAAATCCAGCATGCGGTCAGCAGAGCAAGGCATCCCTGTCCCTTCACAGTTCCTCACGGGTGCAGCAGTCAGGACATCCGCCTGCCCCATTCAGGTCCGTCTGTCCTGCTGAGGCTGGGAGCCCAGCTCGTGCAGTGGGGCCAGTCCTATCCCGCACCACTTCAGCAATTAATTTAAAGACTTTTTGCATAGCAAGTGCTCCCAGCAAATTCACACGCACTCTAGCGGAAGAGCAGGGAGAACATCCAGCTGCACGTCCCCTGTAAGACCAAGGCAGACTCAACTCCAGGAAAGCAAAGTCCCCCACCACCCAGAAACACTTTCTGAATGTTTTTCCTCCTGACACCTTCTCCATTTGTTGCTCTGTCACTTGTGGATGTACCTGCATGTATTGGGATAGGCAGTGGGCACCTCGGGAAATAGCCACAGTGTCGCAGAGCTGAGGCACATCTTTGCAGAGAGTTGATGCTTTAAAATGTGCAGAAAGTGTTAATTGCTACTCCTGTCTCCTTTTTCAAAAATATCCAGACACAAGGCATGAACCTCATCTCCCCTAACAGCAGTGGTCTACATCCGAGTTACTGATCCAGCCTGCCCAGGGTAGAGGACAGGGCACTTCAAGAGCACGGTTCAGCCGGCTTTCCTTTGATGTTTAACCTTGGAGGAGATGAATGACAGCCCCTCCCGTGCCCCGCTTTGCAGCACAGGGGTCTGGATGCCAGCTCAGGTGCAGAGCTCGACCTTGGGCCAGGTGACTCCTGCCGTGGGTGACTGAACAAACACAGTGTCAACCGACGGGGACAATTTGCAAACAATTGAGAAGCAGACAAATGTGCAAATGTATCTGGTGGCTACTTCTGGGTAATGAATGCATAATCTATTCCCACTCCCTTCCCTATCTACTTCTGGATAATGTATCTGTGAGCCTGAGTCAGGTTTATAAATGGTTGGCAACGAGAAAAACATGCTGCATTTGAGCCAAACATTATGTTCAGCAAGTAAGACAGGCAGTTTTGCCATGGGCAGTTGCTGTTAGAGGTCAGTGTCAGAATCCCTCCAGTGCCCAGTGATTCCCATCCTGAGCACACCTGCTGTGTGGGATGGCAAGACGCGACAACTGACTTTTGCCTCTCAAATCTCATTTTATGCCTAAACCGCAGACTCTGATAAAAGAGCAATACTGTATTCCTTTCCCACCTATCTGCTCATTAGAAAGCCACTCTTACATTTGGCTTGACTGCTGGGAACGCTCCAAAGAAAGCTAATTTCAAGGTCATTGCAGTAAATTGCATTCAGTGGCATAACTCTGAACCACTGGTTTAGGGCGCTTTCCCCCTTCCACTCTGGAATAACGTTTAACAAGGATGAAGAAAAGCAGAAAAAAATTTACAGACTCCCAGGACATTGAGACTGGGATCCAGCATTTCCAGTGCCATGACTTCTGGGTGCCCCAGTGGAGGCAAGTTCTCCTGGGAACAGTGACAAACTGGACACCAAAGATTTTCCAGTCACTTTGGGGAAATTGCTTACTGGCCGCACAGTCCTCGAGTGGGAGCAGAGGAGCCTGAAGCCATTTGGAGACTTCCCAGGGTTGCCCATGCAGGAGCAAATTTCAGTCTTCCCCCAAGCAGCCTACTCTCCATCTCCTCAACCCTTTGGGAAGAAGAAAGAAGTGTCACTTTGCTATACTGGGTGGCAAAAGCCTCGTCCCACCTCTGGAGATCCCACTGCTGGCTGAGGTGTCTCCACCCCGGCTCCTCGCCGCGCAGCGACAGGTTCCCAGGAGGAAGGGGCTTGTTCCTTCTCGGTCGTGCCAGGCTCAGTGAAGAGAAGAAAGCTGCAGGTTGCAGGTCACGGGGCCTGGAGGATGCTCTCGTCCTGGCTGCTGCTGCGAGGTGGTAAGTCGGTGCAGACCTCATGAGGGATGGTTGCCTCTGGCTCAGTAATCTCTCCCCACGCTCCCCGGCAGAGGCATCGTCACGCTTTCCGGATGATCCGCCCCGGTTTCCTCCAGTCCCTGTACCTCTCCCTGCGCACCGAGTGGACCAGAGGTCTGGAGAAGCTGGAGTGGTTTGATCTGGTGGCGTTGCTAGTGAGGAACAAAGTGAGATACCGTTACTGGTGTGGGTCAGAGCCGGGGCACATCTCCTGCATCTAGTGGAGGTTCCTAAAAGGACAGGGAATTTTGGTCAGCAGAGCGGGGTTCACCACCGCTGCTGCCAAGAGAAGGGCCAGTGCTGGATCCTGCTGCAGCCCCTGATGCTTAAGGTGACCCAGGGGTGAGCCCCTCCTATGCACCTGAAGCGGTGAGGGAGGCCGTCCCTGGCCCAGCTACCGGATGTCTTGGAAACAGCTGCTGAACTACAAGTGCACGAATGTGAGCTCAGAACCTCATAGACAGCCTGTCGGAGCCCCGAGGACCGTCCCGTCGGGCCAGTGCGTCACTGAAACCAAACCCCTCAGCTCTTCGAAACTTCTACCTCAAATACCTTTGAGCTTTAGTTTTCCCAAAACCCACTAAACCCAACAACGTGCACATTTGGCGCTTGTTTGGGCTTCTCCCACCCTTGTTACAGTCTGCGTTCTCTCGGGAGGGCTAGCCAGGGTGAGAACCAACCACGCCGCCATCAGCCGCGCCATGATCAGCCGCGCCGCATGCAGAGACGCCCGGGACAGTCCAGCAGAGCTGGCTCAGCTGCAGGAGCAGGGCTCCATGTTCACCTACAGCTCTTCTGGGGTGACTTAACGCTCAGGCCCACTTGCCCTGGGCTTTTCCACTCTCCCTAGGTGCCGTGTCCCAGGCTTTTCTTTCCTTCCTCCTGGCTAGCAGCTGCACCACCTGTTTTTACATCGAGCTTTTGCGAAGATTGCAAAAGATTGGCGCGGCGGACGTGCGGGTTCTCCTGCCTGTGCAGAGGGTGATGTGGGGCACGACAGCGTCTGTAGGAATCTGCAGTGAAGTTCATACGGGGCAAAGCTTGTCCCCTCCCCATCCCTGCAAAAAGGGCAGCGCAGTGGTGATCTCTGGGGCCGGCGATTAGAGACTTCTCCTCATTCTAGATCCTGCTCAGAGACGTTCCTCTTGTCATCCCCAGTAGCTCTGTCAATAAAAATCCTCCAGGTGTCATTTCCCCCCGTGCCATAAGCGGTGGAGGGGGACGGGGAGCAAGGGCTGGTGGAGAGCAGAAGTGCCGTGGGATGCCAGAAGCGGCTGATGAATGGAGTGGGGGAGCCGCCAGCCACGCCGGGAGCGGAGGAAGACAGAGCTGGGGAAAAGCTGTGAATGTGAGAAAAAGCTGCTTTACAACAGAGCTTGTTACTATTCAACATCCACAAAGGGAGGAAGAGCCCTGAAATCCCTGCCTGTGCTGAGGGTACGGCCAAGAGGCAGCGCTCTCATGTCCTAATTAGCTTGCTGCTTTATAACTTAATTTCCTAATTGGTTTTCCAGTTAATTACTTTTACCAAGCAGGCTGGGGAGGTGGCAGCTCAGGTCCTGTGGCAGGAGATGAAGCTTCACCTCTGCAGCACTGACCCGGTTGCAGGTGTGCTGGGAAGCGAGGTGGCCTCACGTCCATCTCCTCCGAGAGGTCTGCCTTGCCGCTATCTCAGGTTTAAGCTCTTACAGGACGGGTTTGGGCGACTTCCTTGGCAATGTCTGCAAATCCTTCCTAAAAGTCAATAATCCTGGATCTCACATCAGACCAGCCCCTCGCTCTCATTCCTCCTAGCCCGCGAGGGTTGCCAGCAGCGAGAGGCGGCACGGTGGCTGCGTGCACAGCGGGGACGGCCGCCGCGCTCCACCGCGCTGACACCAGGGCTGAGCTCGGTGGAGTGCCCCAGACCCACGCGTTCAGGCTGGCAGCTGTGGGCGTACAGTCCCTTTCTGTCCGTTAAATCAAAGCCGATCCTGCGGCTTGCTTCACGCTCTCATGCTGGTGCTGTATCGGTCGGCGAGAGGACAGGTGGTTCTCGGGCCAGGCTGCCATGGACAGATGGTACCTGGTCCAGCATTAAACCAACTGGTGTGAACCTCACTTCTGAGCTGGCTTTGTCCTGCGGTGCTCCTGACCTGAGGCAAGGCGTGGGGAAGCTTTCTTGCACTCCATTCTCTTTGAAGAACCAGGCTACAGCTGTCAGAACCATTTCTGAGCATTTAGGCCCAAGCCTATACTGAAGGGTGAACATCTGGCTCCAGCTGTGCTCTCTGAGCACTGGGAAACCCAGCCTCGAGGGCTCATCACTCAGGCAAGCTTCAGTGTTATTGCGGCGGGGGTGCGTGAGCCCAGGCTGCGCCAGAATCAGGGTGTCCACGCGGGACAATCTTAATTCTACTAAGAGGATCCCAGTTAATCCTGTAATTTTCCAGTTCTCCAGGCCACGGAGCTTCACCTGCCTATGGTGCAAGCTGTGAACGATCCATGCGACATGCACAGACCCAGTGGTTCTGCTTTCCCAAAGCGGCTGGAGTCAGCCTGAGGAGCAGCAGGAGCAGGTATCGGGGCAGGGGCAGGCTGGGCAGGGCGGGCTGCGCCTTCAGCTCCGATGGAGACGGCTGGGGTGCCCCCAGGGTGTGGGGCCCTCCACAAGTCATCCAGCTTGGTCCCCAGATGAGGCTGGGTTAGGTGGAGCCCCTAGAGATTTTTGGGTTTGATGGGGTACCCTTAGCTTCTTGTAAAAAAAAAAAAACCAAAATGTCACAGCTCAATCCTGTGACATTAACCTGGCTGATTGATGCAAGTTGTTTGGTGGCTGCTAGTAAATAAAATTATTCCATGAGGTTTTCTGCATTGCATCCTTTTGCTAGCACCAGGGTACCTCAGACCTCGGCATAAGCTACTGCCCAAGGCCTCCCTGCTCTCCTCCTCGAAGACAGTGAGGAAAGCTGCCTCTAACCTCAATTCTACTCCAGGCAGCCCCATCGCTTTCAAGCTATTTCTGTACTGGAGCTGTCTCCACCCATGGCTGCGTTCCCAACGCTAATCGTTTTACTTGTGCAACTAGACAGTGCAAGGTGCAGTTCAGTTTTGCTGGTCTGGAAATTCAGACAGTGAATTCATCCCTGAACTGCAGACGAAGAGACTGGTATCTGCTGGCTACTGGTTTTCAGCAAGCCACAGGTGCATCCTTGCACCACGTCTTTCTCTCGGTGGTCTCATCTGTGGAGTCACCTTCGGGGTGTGTACGTGCAGCGCCAAGCACCGTGGGGCTGTAATTGCGGATGGGATTGCTGCACGTCAGAGGATTAGGATAAGGAGGGAGCCGAGAGCGCTGCACGCTCGTGCTGCGGCTGTCAGACCCAGAGCAAACTGGGTCACAGGCATCTTTTTAGGTCCAAAGCTATGAGGCGTTGGTGTGCCATTGCCTGAGATCTGGCAGGAGGTGAATTTTGGGTCTGGGGGTGCGAGTCACTAATCACACAGCTGATGGATAGTGGTATCTATATAGAGATCTATATAGAGATCTCTCTTTCATTATAAGATCCCAACAATATTAAGACCACCATTACCCCAAACACTATTACAAGTGAACAAGAATGAACAAGGATGTTTGCAGAAATGTATCTAAATTTTAAGGACATGCAGTATTTTTTTTTTACGTCCTTATTTCTCCAGCTCATTTTTGTTGTTGGGCAGAAAACAAGGAAGGGATTAGTGTAGCGGGCACAGCCCAGAGAGTGGGAGGAGACAGCGAGATAGTGACATGCACGCGAGTGATTTTACATGAAATACTCCGATTGCGAAGAGTCTCTAGAGGTTTGTGCCTCATTGACGAATATCATGCATGAAGCGTAGCTCCTTGTGCTACCCACATTTTTCTCTTCCAGGTATGTTGATTGGGAACCTGAGTCACAGGAAATATGCTGAGTTACAGCACATTTCCACAACAACCCCCCCCCCCCCAAATCACAGGCATATTTATCTGCGGGTGTGTCAAATGCACAGTAGGTTCAGACAATACAGGCTCAAAGGATGAGCGGACCTTAACCCTACCTCTGTGCACTAACACACAGCAGACGATACACACACACGCATCGATAAGGACCGAGGTACATACACAAAAGACGGTCTCCCTCATCAGAACATACCTGAGCTATTCACCTTTTGGAAGCGTAACAGGCATTAACTCACCTAGAAGACCAAACCGGACCCGCCTGCTTCTTCGGCTTGGCTATCTGCTTCTGGTACTCCATCCAGCCACTCACCAGCTCATGAAGGATCATCACGTAGAGGAGGAAAATAAGAATCCTGGGATCCATTCGTGGCACTTCGGGGTCTGCTTCATTGGGTACAGGTGACATTTGATCGAGAGCAACGGGAGGGCAGCTGGAGGGATGCAGCTCCTGCGGGCAGGGCTCTCGGGAGCGGGGGGAGCTGGAGGGATGAAAGGGTCACTGCTGAAGAGGAGCCTTGCAGGCTGGGTTTTGTGCAGAGTGAATTAATGCTGTAAAAATCCCCCGGGGGGGATGAGAGGCTGGTGCCTATTGCGTGAAGCAGCATAAACACAGCTGCAGAGGCTACGGACGTTTCCTTTAACGGGGTGGATCACATCTTCTGGGACTCCATCCCTTTTGTCTCCCTCTCACCCGTGCTTTGTCTGCATTACTCTGCAGCCATGAGCTTCCTACACTTTCATCGCAGGAGCAGCCCCGCTTCGGCAGCGCTCCTTCGATCGGCAGCGGGGGGAGAGTTGGCTGCTGTGCCCGCAAGCCGGCAACGGGAGCACTGTCTGGCTGCAAAGAATAAATTAAAAATCCCAGTCAATGACTAGGGATTCTCGGAACCATCTCTTCCCAGTGTCTCAGGATTTTGGGCTGCACTGAGCCAATTTGATTGGGAGTGTTAGTGAGCAGTTTGCAGCTGAGAAATCTTTTCTTCTGCTCACTTTTCTCACGCTCTTATTTTGTTCTCCTTGTTATTATTCCTTGCCTAAACCTTCAGCTGCCGCTTCCCCAGTGGCAAAGCTCTGACAAGGTACCTGACATGCAGGAAAACCCTGGTGCCACAGCTTCCAGTCTTTTCCACGGCTCCTCTCCCAGACCCTCGACCTCTTTCCGTTCAGCAGCGTAGGATCTTGCTCAGCTGAGATCTGGTTGTGACACCAGATCCCCTCGGCCTCTCCCTTCCTTCTGCCATGGAAAGCCCCAGGACACGATGCCATACATGTGCCTGGTATTTCTAGCAGGATAAAGGCATAACCCAGTTTAGACACCTGTATAAATCAAACAGAAAAATGCGCCCAAAAATGTCTTTCTAAGACCATCTTACTCAAAATTCGTGTTATTCCAGTGAAATCGTCCCATAAGTGAAACAGTAAGCCCTCGACAACTATTTAGTTATTGGGATCATCTAGAACCAAGAAGGCAGATCGAACAACCTACCTTTGCTTAACGGAGCCATGCCAATTCAGTGCGGAAAAGGAGGCCCAGAGGAGGGGCAAGTACAGTGACCTTCGGGATCTTCAACTCCACAGCTCCCACACAAACACATGGGCCGCTGGGCTTGCTCTCTAACACGCAGCGGGGTTCAACACGCTGGTCAGTGCAGCTCTTCAAGGGCAGGCGTGACAGCCACGTAATACATAATCTCACAATAAACTTACCGTGAGGAAGCTTCTCCTCAGCTCCCTCGGGTTACGTTACCTGTGGGTTTAACACTTGAGGTTAGATGTTCCCCAGAAACTTTTGCCCGTTGGGGATGAGGTCTTTGATGGTCTTCGATTAAGTTCAAATTTAATGCACATTAAGGGGACACTAATTACAAGGTACATCTGCATATTAAATAAACCCAACGGCAGTATCAACATCCTGGTCAAATGTGCACCTCGGAGTACTGTGTGACTTTCCTTCAGCTAACTAACGTTCTTTCCTTTATGAGCCCAGAAGTGCTGAGTAACTGTGAATGGGGAGGAGGAGACCGCACGGACGGGAGCGAGCAAGCGAATGACACAAGCAAGGACCGGAGATGTTCTAGCAGCCACGAACATGGGAACACTTGAGGTTCTCCATGAAAGGACGGTGGAACCGTTCCTATAGCAACGGAGACAGTTGCCAGGCTGCAGGAGATGGGTTCTGATGCACGGTACAAGTCATACACAGTGAGGGATTTCAGACTAGACAACACTGATATTTTATACACATGCAATTTTTAATGAGTAAAGACAACGTGACTCCGTTGTTCCAGGGGAGAGCAGCTTTTTACACAAAATCAAAGAGGGAAATTACTGGGGTAAGAGTGGCAGGATAACTCATTACAACTTACTCCTAGTTTTATATGAGGTGCTCCATCTTCTGAATGCAAAATCATTTTTAAAAATCTGGCTTGTTGCTGAACATTACAGCTTGATTGACTAATGCTCCTTTTAAAATCCCAACAGACTGCAGACTGCCTCTTGCCCTGCCTCTGCTCTTTTACTACCTTCAATAGCCAAGCAAACATTGCCTAGATCAGAAAATCTTCTCAAGTCTTAAAGTTATCTGAACTTTAACACACAATTCTTTGTTAAAAACGTCACCAATTCATCCTTAATACTACCCAAGGTAGAAAAGCCAACAACGCGTGAGTTATTGCCAGAGCCAACAGCTCTTTATACGGCAGTTGGTTTCCAAACAGCTTGGTGGCTAGTCACGAGTGGTAAGTTCTTTGACAAATTATTAAAAAAGGGAACTGGAAAGGTTGATTTTAGGGTGATTAAAGCCCAAATTGGGTTTGGGAGGGCAGGGCGGGAGATGAAGGGCCCCTCCAGTGGCCGCGGGGTACAGGGGGTACAGGCATCCCCCACAGCAGCAGGGCACCCCGAGACCTCCCGCGAAGCTGTGGGTGTTTTCCCCTCTGCCCCCCAGCTTGCACTGGTGCATAAATTCAGCCCAAGGGCATAGCCTCAGCGTTGTCCTGGAGAGGTTTGATGGGAGCAGAAGCACCTGCGTGAGTCCTTCAATTTGTGCAAATAATCTCAGTAGAGTCAAGAACTCTCAGTAGAGTCAAGAAGCAGTTAGCAAACTCCCTAGGGACTCCTAAGGGTTTGTGGCAATTAACAACTGGGCTGTTGCACAATTTGATAGTCATCAGTAAGAGACAGATATGCCAAGAAAATGTGTAGACGAGGCTGTCACGTAACATAGGCACCTGAGTGCTGAAACAGAACCCTACCTGCAAACCAGAGCCATCAAGGCTTCTCCAGTTGTCCATTGTTCTGCAAATGGATTTACTTAAGAGCCAACACTCCTCAGATGCATCATCTCTCTCTCCTGCTGTTTTCAGACAACTCTACAAAAATGACAAGTACGTCAAATATGGATAAAGGCTGCGTGAAAGAAGTGGCATGGGAAAAAGTTCCCCAAGCCTGAAGTGAGGGGGAAGCAGGACCTGAGAGGCTATCAGAGAGCCTGGAACTCAGGCAGGCTCTGAAGAAGAGAAGGAAATGAAAAGCAGGCTCTGGGGTACAAAGCAGTTGGCCCCAGTTTTGGTGGGGCAGAAACCCGTGCAAAGGACAACTCTTTCAGCTCACGGTGTAAGCAGGCTCAGAAGGAACGGTGACAGAGCTGAGCCACCGATGCACCGATAAAATCTCATTCTGCAGCAGCAGCACGTGCAGGTTTGCAATTCCTTTGTGAAACCAGGCTGGAAATGAGGCCAAGCTCCTTTGTCCAAAGCACTCAGTCCAGCTAGTTGGGCTGGAAGAAGAATCCAGAATACTTGGGTAGTCACCGAGCCCTTCACTCCTTGCAAGCCTGACCGTGCAGCATTCCCATTCCTTTGGGCTGTTGTGTATTGGAACAAAGGCACTGAGGAACCAGCGTATGTCATTCTGCTACTCGGGGCCTATTTCCCTCTTTGTTGGATGACAATCTAGACCTCTTTACTGGTACAGGGATTTTAAAAAAACAGAGATGGAAGGTGCCAGTTAGTATTTATATTCATTGCAGCCCCAAGGGCACATCACCTTCCTTCAGGCTCCTTGGAAGCACCCGTTGCCGCATTCTTCCACTTGGAAGATGGAGTAACTGACTAACAAAGCAGGAAAACCACCCTTCCTAAGGCTCGCCATTGACCCAGAACTCACACTATCTCCACACTGCATCACAGAAAGGCAGCAATAATTGTTTTGTTACAGTAAATCAGGGTTGACCTAAACTGCGTGTTTGACTTGTTGCAATTATTGGCTTTTTAGAGGAACTTCTGATCTTCACTGAAAGGACGGTGATCTGCATTCCCCTCCTACAGGCCCAAAGGCTGCAGGGATTCCTCTTGCTAACAGGATAGTCGAGGACTGGAAGCATCAAACCTCCCCCACACCGGCCGAACTGAAAGATCAGGCCAAGCAGCTCCTTCAACAGGCCACGGGGTCATGGTCCAAAATTCCTGTGGCATCCGGATACAGTGACCCCCCCACAGGTAGCAGCCAGGCCACAAGCACCAGTCCGTGGAAGTACCTCGACTTAGGCACGGTGCTAGTGAAGGTGGCCCTGAGGTGCGAGGGTCTGGCATCTCCAAATACCCCAAGCACGATCCCATTGGTTGCAGGGCTGCGTCCCGCATCTCCATACCCACTTGGCCTCAGCCAAAGCCCATGAATGCCGTCCTGCCGGGACAGGCGAGATGGAAAACAGACTCCCTCCTCTGCCCTTTGGCTGCTCTTCAAGGAACCTGCTTATGTAAAGCCCTCTGTAATTACATGATTATTCATTAGAGCTTAAACAGAGACCACAGTGCCCATCTGGAGTAGGCCGTGGGCTGGTAACAGATCTGGCTATGACCTACTGGACCAGATGTTTTGTTGTTGCTACCCAGGCTTCGTTTCGCCAGTCAGTAATGACTCCGGCCCAGTGACCTCATCTCGAATGAGGCTTCGTGTCCAGTTCAGGGGAATAAATGTCACCTGCAGACACATCTCTCTCCTCTCTCGTCCACTTCAGTGCTTCCTTCCCAAGCTCGGAAGTCAAACAGATCTGGAACCAGAGAGGAAAGTGGAAACACAACTGCCGACAGAGCCAGAAGAGAACAGATCTCGGCCTTCACAGCGGACAGGAAAATGGATTTTCAGAGTTGAAAAGAAAAAGAGGTACTGCAGAACTTGTCAGCACCTTCCATAGCCTCATACGAGCCAACGGTTAATAAAAGACAAAGAACAGATGCTCTGAGACATATTTCTTCTGAGGATTTTTAATTGCTTCTACCTACAAATGTAGTTGAAAAAGTGGTAATATGAAACTTGCACTCTTAATCATCAGATTGCTTTGTATCGGATTGCTAATGACTCATCGCTAGGATTTTATAAACATTTCACCACTTTTTCATTCTGTTAACCCTGCTCAGACCGCACAGTTTTGGCACAGCAAATTGATGCTACTCTGAGGGGAAAAAATAATATTAAAAACTACAAGTAATAATTGTCTCCTGAGTTTGGGACTTTTTTTTCCTATGACAACGGCACAAGAACCAGCATGGGTTTAGTCTGACTCACGCTGGATGGCTAGAATTATTTTTCCTTGCCGTAGGATGGCCGTTCACAGAACCTGGAGAAGAAGGAGAGAAAGACGTTGATACTCACTTCTGGGCTGCTGCCTTTAACGCAGGCAGATGAGGAAGCCGTGCTCTAATAGCCGTGCATTCCTCTCTCCCGAGCACAGGCCCTGCCGATCAGAAGCAGCGACATGGACTCACCTCAGCGTAGCCGTCTATAAGCCCAGGTGAGATACCTTTGCCCCTTGTGCAATTGTTTTCCAAGAAATGGAAGCTGGTTTCACTGCATCCTGTTGTTGAGCTTTATCCTTCTCATCAAACTCCCCTTGCAGGTCCAGCAGGCCAAAATCCACCCACGCAGGTGGTTCAGTTGCTTTCCGTGAAGTTATCCTTCACGCTGGACTGACCTCATTACCTTTGGTGTGGTCTCTACATGCCAGCGGATACCCCCCTCTTCGCTGACGGTCCTTTTTGCACTACAGAGGATGGTATTAGCCAGGCTTAAAACCCGATTCCCCTAGAAAGCAAGAAGCTTTCCAACATCAGTGTCTCCTGCCAGAAAAGTCTGATTGTTAGGGGCTGACGTATAAACCCAACACAAAACTAGAGGTAGTTTGTAAGTGAATTCCCAGCACACAAGATTGCCAACAGGCAAGTACGAGGTGAGTGAGCCCCAGGTCCCTAAACACCCCAAGCTGAGCTGTGCTTTGCGCCCAGGCAGAGGCCACCAAGCTGGAAACGCAGAGGGAGCTGGGGCCTGAGCACACACAGCCACACATCACCCCTCTCTCTGCCCAGCCAAGCCACCCACGCGTGGCCCGGGGGCACGTCCTGCCACCCTGGCCATGAAAGCACCGTCTGCCAGCCTCCCCCAGGAACCCGGCTGGAGGAAGGGGTTAAGGCGCCCGCCCTCACCTAGATGGGCAAGATCTCTGCCATTCACACTGCCTGGCCTGCTGGGGTCAGATAAGGGAGAGGAGATAGCAGCAGAGAAGACGATGGAGCTGAAGATAATGACAGTAAGTGCCAGGTGCCCCAGGGCAAGAAGTAGAGAAGAGGACCTAGGATGGAGCAGTGAATGCAGAAGCTATCCATGAATGGCAATGGCTGGAGCAACCACAGAGCTGAAACCCTGTCTGATGCTTCCTCAACACAGAGTGACGTGAACTTGGGTGGAGCTGCCCTTAATCCATGTTTTACACCCACCTGAAGCTCCGAGAAGCTGACTTGCCCCTTGTTTTTAATGCTGAGCCTGGCTCTGGTGGAGGGAGAGTGCTGGCAAGGATACCCAGAGCATGTCTGTGGGTCCAGAGTCATGGGGACAGAACCTGGACGGGTCCACAAGCCCTGCTGGGCTCAGCCCTTGTTAATGTAACAGCCCAAAGGGGAAATAAAGGTGAGAAAGCAAGCTGGAGAAGCCAGAGAGCTCTGTGGTCACAATGGGATCTATCAGAGCTGCAAATACAATTGCAGAAATACTTACTTCTCCTGAAAGGCTGCTCCATCAAGACATCTCTCCAGAGAGACAGTTGTATTCATAATGGCATTTGTATGCCAGGAGAGACTTCTTACCGCTGTACAAAAGAAAACATAAAGAAGCATCGTGCATCATCCATCAAAATTGCAATGAAGGCCAGAAACTCCCTAAACCGCCCTGTGCTGTTCAGTCTCCTCTCTGCTTCTGGGAGAGACTCAGAGCACAGAATCACAGAATCACTAAGGTTGGAAAAGACCTTTAAGATCATCAAGTGCAACCATCAACCCGACACCACGCGGGTACAGGCTGCGGCACAGCTCCTGCCCCACGCAGCCCTGCTGCTGGTCACCTCCAAACACCACCTCCCTTTGACTGAGACACAACCCCCGCGTGAGGAGATCCAAAATAGCATTTAGAGCAGCTAGAAGTAGCTTTATAAATATCTACAGGCAAAATCTGTGGTGTTCTCAAATGGCTGAACTATTCTGAAAAAGGAATTAAAAAGATTTTTCATGTCACTTCATTTTCTGGGCTAGATGCAACTCTTCCAAAGTCAAAGCACCAAATTCATCCCGAGGAAGCTGGATAAGGGAAAGCCCATACAAGTTTTCCACCACACACAACTCATCAGAATTAACCTAAAGACAACTGTAAAGCCTGAACCATAGAGCAGCGCTGCCAGAAAAGTATCTTGGAGCGTGATAATTCAGTTTTCTGCTGTGCAGCATCTGCTCTAGACTTTGTTAGACACCCCTTTTAAATGTCCATCCTCTCTCCAGCCATCTGCATCACAACCTCTTGTTCCCAACCACTTTTCCAATGGATCCACAGCCCACAGCACTGAGGAGGACACGGTGTTCTGGCAACAAGCAGATGCTTTTGAGCATTTGGATTTGTGAAGATGCATGACAATGCCTTCCATTTGCTGGGTCCACAGCTTTTATTATACTTTAAGTCCGAGCCAGTCCTTACACGGGTCCCAGTTGTGGCTTTTGTGGGACTGTTTGGGAAATGGTGTCAATGTGTTGGAAACCAGAAGTTGGCAACCAGTGCTCTCCAGGAGGATGATTTCATGGCTTTTCTTCTCCAACAATTTAGGTTTAATCCAGAGAAGTGCAGGAGTTTCAGGCTGTCAGAATCCAGCCCTCTTTTTGGACAAGGGGCTTCCTCTTATGGGTGGAAATTGGTGCAATGAAGTTTCTTGCTGCACCCCTAATGATCCTACTGACGCCATAGCACAACTGAAGCGTTCTTCAGATCAAAGTCTTCTGAACACTCTGCTGTAACAGCAGCTATACCCTACCTGCCAAGCTCCCCCATTTCCTTGTCCTCCCACTGCTTCAGAGCAAAGAAGGTGCCAGAGGTAAAATGTCTAAATCTTTGAGACTTCTCCTAAAGGCCAGTGGGTGGACACACACGGTCCCTTGTCAAAAGGCCAAGGTTTAAACACCTAAATTGGATGGATCTCAGTGGGCAATCAGGTGCCTAAGTAGTAGGGAAGTACTAAAATACCTTTTTATTTCTTAAAGTAAAAATGCTCTTTTTGAGCATGTTCCAGCCAAGCAGAACCTGAGTAGATGTCACCAAGGCACCAAACCAGCATCAGCGAGGACCACACCAGTGTCGCCTTTCTGCCAGGTTGTGGTGTGGCTCTGCAGGCAAGGAGCATGCTGCTGGCCCACCGCTCCTCTCTTCTTTCCTCCTGGAGAAATCCCCTGAGCAACACCCCTGCGGAGCTGCAGGAAGATTTTTCAAGGTCAGGCAGAGCTCACAGCACGTTCTGAGCTGATGCACCAAGTCAGCAAGCTAGTGCTGGTCAGTGAAAGGCTGTGCATTTCCCAAGCGAAAGGACATGCCCTTCCCCAAAAAAGAGCAGTAAACCAAAGACAGAGGTGTCACCCCCGCCTCACAGAGCTCCAGGGAAGGAGGAACAGACTTGCTGAACCACAGACAAAGCCAGGATGGTCAGGACCCCCAACAACACAGGACAACCAGAGTGATGGTCACATCACACCCCAATTTGACCTCCCACTCACACCAGAGGAAGGTGCACGTTGGGAATTAGTACCTACCATGCAGGTTTGCACTTCTCCACAGCAGAGACCTCATCAGGCCAGGAAGCCACATCTACCTGCTTCCACTGCACGCTGCCCCACTAGCCAACCTTTGAAATCGTAGCAAGAACTATTTGGTGGGTCTCCAGGCATCCCAGCAGTAAGGAAAAAGATCAGGGAGGCTGTTTTCTCTGGGACTGACCGCCTCTGTCAGGGAAGGGAAGCCCTCAAGCCCAGCAGTCCTCCTTCCATTGCCTGGTGATGAACAGGCACAGCAGAGGAGGTAGCGAAGGACACATCCCGTGAAAACATGGATGCTTCTCTACGGTCCTGTGCCTGCTGAGATTATTAGGATCACTGCAGGAGCCCACCTCTGCCACTCTGGAGTCCTGCCAGGAAGGGGAGGAGGGCCGGCCACTCGTAAGCCTGATGCGCTGCTCCTTGCTTTGGCTAAAAATCGAGCTTTACTTGAGGCAGCAGAGTGGGCAGAGACATGAAATTAGAAGAATAAGAGGGACCTGGTATTTGCTTCTAGCATTTCAGGTTAAAAACACGATGGGCCCAAGTGTTATAGCCGAGTTTAAGGCAGGGGAGATGACTGTGACACATCGCTTCCTCTGCGCAGGGCTGTGCCAAGGCCTGCCCAGCCTTGCAAGGGGAAGGCTGGTCCCTGGCGACTGCTGACAGCGCCTGCCCAGAACTGGCTGCTCCACCGGCAAGGCAGAGCCGCGTCGCCTAAGGAGCGGCGAGGGAGCGGGCAGCAGTAACCGCTTCATCCGTCCCAGCAGAGCAGACCCCAGCTGGCCCGTGCTCACGCGGGCACCACAGGGCGAAGTTCAGAACAACTCGAGTTTTGCATTCACCTCTGCAAGACGACAGGCCAGACGTGGAGGCGACGTGCCTTCCCCAACCTGGCCACTTCAGCACAGGAATCAAACAGATCTCGGCAGAACACATCCTGCACACTTCCCCGCCACGCTGTACGCACTGCTGGAATCCTCTTCTGGTTTTGGGGAAAAACCTCTAAGGCCTCCCTCATACCTGGTCTCTCCCAATGCCTAAGCCATAGCCATTTCTGAGGTTGGACTAACCCCTTTCTTTGCCTTGTTGGTTAAGAAATTCCACTGCTCTGCACTGCAGTTAAATGCACAGAAATTGACAAAAATTCTTTCCTCTGGATTTCAGCCATTTCATTTCTTAAAGCGTTTGCAAGAGAGTCAAGATAACAAATCCCCAATATCCCAGAGCTGGAATTTCAGCCCAACCCCTCACCTTCCTTTGCGAACTGATGTTCTCACCCACCAAGGAAGTCTCCGGTATCACATCCCAACAGAGCAGATACGTCGGACCAGCATGATGAACTGAAACATGCTCCTGCTTTCAACACTGCATGTGCACATTAACTAATTCATTTATCTTTGAAGTTAAACCGATGTCAGGTTTCCTTTACACTGTTTTATAGAGAGAAGGCCAGAAATCACCTAAAAACCAAACAGTTTCTGCCAAAAATAGAGAGAACTTACAACAGCTGAGGGGTATCCATGGGGTCTTTGTATTCTCTCTGGTCAAGGAGATTTGTTTGGTCTCCTTTATCCTGGTCCACAAAGAGCTATCCTACATCAAATCAATGTGTCAGGTGGAATCTGGCTGTGTTTTGAAATGATGCTAGGCATGCTTTGCGTGTCAGGTAGCTTGGCAGTAAATAGTATTTCACTACAATAATAGTCTTTTCCACTAATTTTATATAAGACCCGGTTCCTCTGCCAGCACAGGCCTCAGTTAACTGGCTGCTTCTATCGAGTATTGCAGTTACTCTGCTCTATCAATCTTCTAACATAGCTCAATCCAAATTATTTGTTTCACAGCTCAATGTAAAATTTCAGTTAAATGTTAACGATCCAAAAAGCCTGAAGAACACCTCTGGGCTATTAGTTACCCTGATCTCTGAGGAAAAGCATACAGAGATGACTAGATCGCTCATGCTAATTAGAATTCATTGTAAAAATTCAATCCCCAGTCAGGCATGGCAGGTTTGGAGAGAATACACCTTTTTTCGTATCACAGGTATCACACGCCTGGTGTAAAGACAAACTGTGACATAAGTGTAAACAGGGAGCGATTCCAGCTCCTTGTGCCCTTGTGCCGGCCAAACGGGCAGGGATTCCAAGCAGCAGCGTGTTACAGGCAGGGCAGGCAGGGCAGGCAGGGGTGCACCACCCTCTAGTGTGCACCCACAGCAGTGCACACTGCACAGCATCTTGGCTGGTATCATTTGCAAAGGGCTACGTACAAAGGCACATTCAAAAAAGAAGATCAAAACCCAGAATTCTTACACAGCCCAGCTGTACTTCACCTGGTAGTTGTGCCGCAGGGCAGCACCATCCCATACGACAGCATCTGGAGTAGAAGAGAGTGAGCTCAGCCGCAGGTTGTGCAAAGGTTTACGTACACAGCAGGAGTCTGTGTCGTTTCTGGCACAGGAGTGAAACTATTCTCATCTCAAAGAATGGCAACAGACCAAAGGTGTTCACTGCTAAAATGACGTTTCTGAAAAGTGTCCCTCCTCTTATCACACCTTTCTGCAGAAGGCAGGCCCAGAGAGCACGGACCGGCAGCCGTCCCTACTCACGGCTCCTCAGCCAAAGCAGCCACCGGCACAGGAAATGGCCAGTTTCTGCTCTGGGATTCAATTACTTCGTGGATCTAAAAACCTAGAAAAAAAATCATCAGCATGTATCTCGGTACTGTGGGTAGAGGCTGAAACACAAGAGGTTTTTCTACCAAGTAGTAAATCACACTGTCAGCCTGGATTAAAAGAAGTTCGTGCTGCAGGAGAGTCCCAAGTCAGCAGACGGTCCAAGGGAGACCTTAAGTGACCGAGAGAAACCCCAACACAATGCACCAATAACCTCCCAGACTGAGCAGAGCATGGCCCTGAGCAGGTTCATTGCGAAAGGTTTGCCAGCAGCGTGGGATGTTATTTTGTGTAAGTTACCATGACAGTTTAAACAGTTTAAAAACAAAACTTTGCAAGGAAGACCCAATTGTTATACCCAATTCCTGTTTCCAACAAGTCCAATGCCAGAACTGCTGAGAGCCTGCCAAGGGCAATACGGACCCCAGGAGTTAAGGCGCACAAAGGCAGTGTGGACTAGAGGACAGTGCCCTTGTCACAGACACAAACCAATCCGCCTTTCCAGTCTCCTATACAGACAAGTCCCTGCATAAAAAGAGAAATAAAGCACCAAGGCAATGAAGAAAGGTGACACTCACTTTCCTCATGCAGCACTTGAGAACCCAGGAGGAAGAAAACCATGCAAAGAGGGAGTCAGCAGCTTTCGGGAGGGATTTCCACCTCTACTAACTAGCATCTGTTTCTTTCTCTTCTTTTTTTTTTTTGGACACAGCTTCAGGAAATGGAAAAGTCTCCTCAGCCTGACTTGGCACTGGGAGTGTTCAAGTCCCAGGAAACAAGGGGCGATGGGGGAAAAAGCCACCCATGATATCCAGAAACATGACAGACAACAAAGGGACTGGGCATGGCTGGCACAGGTAGGTAAAGCCCAAGGGTTAATTGTACCTGACAAACCCAGTAATCTTCTACAAAGAGGTGCCTGGCTTGGTGGATGGGGGCAACGCAGCAGGTGAATTACCTCGACTTTAAACAGCTTTTGGCACAACTGTCTTAAGAATCCATATAGCAAAATTGTTTCGATACAGTTCAGATAGTTGCATGGAAAACTGGCAGGACACCGGGCTCAGAGGGTTGTGATCAACAGCACAAAGTCCAACTGGCAGCCCGCTACTCATGGCATTCCTCAGGGGTCTGATGGGGCTAATACTGTTTTTAATGCCTCTATTTACCACCTGAAGACAGAACACACCCTCAGCAAGTTTGCAAATGATACCAAGTTGTGGGCATGGCTGATACACTGGGCAGGGCTGCTGTTCAGAGGGACCTCCCTCCCTCAACAGGCAGGAGAAATGGCCCAACTGAAACCTCATCAAACTCAGCAAAGGTAAATACAAAGTCCCGCTCTTGAGCAACCTCTCCTAGGCTGGCCCTGCTCTGAGTCAGGGGGCGGACCAGAGACCCTCAGAGCTGCCTTCCTACCTGAATTACTCTGCGATTCAGAATAATTCATGTAGGAAGCTTCCTGCTTACAGAGGATTGTCAAGATTCTTTCAGGCATATTGCACCTGCTGAAAGCAGTGGAAAGTCAGTTGTAAACTCACACAGCTCATTCTTCTCCTGTGCCCATCTTCCTGCACACTCTACCTGAGGCTTACACTGAGGCAGCAATAAAAGCAGAACAGGAATTAACTGTAACAGTACAGACAGCGACACAAATGAGCCATGAAGAACAGGCTGTTTTTTCAAAGACAGAATTGCACTCTACCTACACTCAAACCCTATTGTCACTGGGGAACATGCTAGCCTTGGTTTTCTTCACTGGACTCAGTGAAGAGTGAGTCACTGAGCCTTCACTGGCTCCAGGAGTCATTTAAAGCTACTCCTCTTGAGAAAAGTGGGGAAAAAAGGAGAGAATGATTTGATTTTTTGCCTTCTTTGTAAGGGCCTAGCTGAGAAGATGGCTGTTCACTGCTTCTTGGTCTAGTGACAGTGGTGCACACCTCTGACTAATACAGCACATATTACCACGTACCAAAAGAGACAGAACCTCAAGCAGGAAATTGTATCAGTGGAGCTTATCTCCTCTGACATTTCCTTCTGTTGAGCATTTTCTCCAAAGACACAGAGGAGCAAACTAACAGCCAAAGAAAGCTATGGTTAGCCTTCAGGAGTACACACTAGCTGCTCAACCATAATGGAGTTAAACACTCATTTATCAGTTCTTAAAGTAGAGTTTAAAAATACAAGATGACAAGCTTAAAAATATGCATTTTCTTTTTGAAAAAAAAATGTACAGTCAGATTTTAAGTGGATCTACAAGAAGACACTCAGCTATCTTTAAGAAAAGTAAACCTTTGCAATGCACTGCATACGGAGTTTTCTAACCAGCAAAGAGCCAGTGAGCTGGGTAAACTGCAGTGTTTCCTGAAAGAGCTTCAGTGGCTTTTTTTTGTTTCCACCCTGTAGGCAGACATTTGAAAGGCAGTACAGTGCCTTCACGCTGCAGAGCACTGGGTTAGTTCCGCTGTCTCTCTCTTGCACTACAAACATAGCTCAGCGTGAGGCTGGTGTGGGCACAGTGGGCAAGGGCAGTTCCATGGAGGGAGTCTCAGTCACTTCGGCTGGACTAGGCTTGCGAAGCTCCAGTTTCTCAGTGAGTTGGTTATATAGCTCCTTCACAGCTTCCCCACTCTGCAGAATGAGAATTAGAGAGGGGAAAAAACAGAGGAGTCATACTTCATTCTAGCTGCTATTAGCAAGAACACTAAGTATGCAATTACCCTGGGTGTTTTAACAGAAACCAACACAGAAAGAAGAAGTTACAGGACAAGTAAGGCACAACTTGGTACACTTGGAAAGCAGAGCACATGTTCCATTAAGCAACGTCTGGAAAGGCAGCTGCTTTCATTTGCAATTAATTTTCCCTTTCTCAAGCTTCCCTTCTTACCTGCTTGGTGGGTTCCAAAGCCTTCTGGAGAGACTCTAATTTGGCAGGCGCCACTTTGTGATGCAGATGAAGCAGCAGTCTTAGCACATGCCTATGTACATTCTCCTTTCTGCAAGAAGTATTTTTAAAGCAGAGTAACTGATATAAACAAACAGTATCTTGAGAACAAGAAAGCTACAGCAACAGTATCAGAATAATTCACACACCCACAGACCAGCAGCTTTGTTACAATTTTCCAAATCACCTGAGAATCGTAGTCTGTGTGCTACAAAGTGCTAACGCTGCCTTAGACTTTCCAGCAATTAATGTAATTATTCAACAGAAGTGGACCAACTGTAGCAACCATGAGGAAGGAAGGGGAGATTTTAAGCACAGACTGTAGCACGTGGCAGTATCTGGTCTCCGTTGGACAGGCCATATGCACGTGCAGGAGGATGTTTGTCCTCCGTATATGTGGAGGAAGTGGTAGCAGCAGCAGCACATGCTGCTATGCCTGAACAGCAGTTCTAATCCCTTTTGGGGAAGTCTCCTGGAGGTCAGATCTGGTCTGCAGGCCACCAGTTGAACCACGCTGACTTAACAGGACAGATACAAACAGATTCTCTGCGTGCAGCTGATACTGCAAAGAGATGAACTTAACTCTTGCGACTACTGCAAAGCATGAAGGATATTGTCTTTTGCAACTCCAACTTACAAATAATGAATTACAGTTTAGGTAGTAATTTATAATCAACACTTAACAATTTTGCTGATAAAAACTTGATCACAAAATATAAGCCTTCCCTTGAAGAAAAATTGCATCAGGCTAATGTTTCCACTATATGTGAAGAGTTTGCTGAGCTATTAAACTATAGTTCAAAGCAGTATAATCTCTCTCAGCTATCCTGTAAACTCACTTCCCTGGAGGAAAATGAGATTTACCTTGAGCAGGCAGTGAGAAAGAAGCCGTCAAAGAGACTGGTGCAGAACTCCTCCAGTGCAAATTCATCACTCAGCAGCGTGAGGTTACCAGTAAGCAGGTGCAGAAAAATATCACTGAAGGCCAAGTCACTGAATGTCTCGACTATACAACGTGAAAAGGAAAGAGACTGAGACTGACAAGGATGTGCCAAAGCCTGACTACACAGCAGATATTCCTGCTGAAAATTTTGCAGTGAGATTTCCTTAGTGGCTTTTAAAACAGGTAGCCCAGGCAGGTGGCTTTGATCTTCCAGACACAAAAGATTAGGAGCAGAGGGGTGAGAAGAATATGTAGAAAGCCCGTGTCTCCACCAAGGCTAAAGTCACGGAGTATCTTGCTCCTGCCAAAATCACAAAGTCCCCTACTACCCTTCTCCACCATCCTCTGTTCATGGCCACATCCACCTCCTTGCACTTCTCAGACTGCATTATGAGATACAAATCACTTACCAGTGGAAAACTCACCCATCTAAGTGAGCTGACAGTTCAGCAAAGGGTTCCAAGAACACCAGGACAGGGGTGAGGGAGTGGGAAGTGAACCCCTCCCCACCCCCACCATTACTGGGAGCTGCACTTCAGATTGCTTCAGAGCTCTCCTCCAACTTACCCCAGATAAGTCAGTGAAGAATCCAGGGAAGAATTTAAGGTTGTGTTCGGTCCCATTTCGTTACAGGTTTTTTCACCACACAAAGCCAAGTCCCAAGAATTTCTGGGCACATGCAATTACTATGAGCAGCAGCAGAACTAAATCGCCGTCTCATTCATCTTTCAGACTAATTCCAAACAGTTCTCAGCTAATCCCATTGTTAATACAGCCTTTGCTGTCTGTGCAACTACTGACCTTCAGCCACTATCTCTGAATTCTCAGATCAGCAGAAAAGTGTCTGAACTGCAGACAAAAACAAATGCTTCTGCAGGGCCTTACAACTAAGTCACCAGAAGAGCCAAAGGCAGAACATTACATATATGACTCAGAAATCACTTTCTCTCCAGGTTTACTTGCATCCTGGGTGTCCACTACAAGGCAAAGAGCTATAGAATAGAAGACAAGACAAAAACTTACCTAGCGCTGGCAGGAGCCTAAGGAAAGCATTCTTGTTCCTCTGTTTAGTGATGTGAAGGATGTAATACAGCCCAATCTCACAAGCTATTCTGTTCTCCTGCAAGAATCTGTTATGGCAGAAGCAAATTTTCTTAATCAATAAAGCTAAAACAGATTTTTTTTTTTTAAGAGGGTTTAAAACACTGTTGGATAGCAATGAATCAGTTACAGCAGTGGCTAACCTCAAGCCCACTGAAGAGTATCTACTGAGTAGATGATCATCACTATGTTCACTATTACTGTCCAGAAAAATTTACCATTCAGCAAACATCGTGCTGTCTCACAATCAGTTGGATTTGATTTGGAACATTTATAATGGTATTAATGATAAAAGTGCTATTAAAAATGGGTTTTAGAAGAAGCCCAAATACTAAAAAATTATGCAAAGTCCAATGCTGTTTTGTTTCCCAAGGGTCAAATACCAACACCGTGATAGAGCAGAGCACAACTACCAGGATACAGTACTCCAGATTCTGGCATACAGGTAAGAATTGTGCTGGAAATTAGTGCAAGACCTGGATACAACAGAGCACACAAAGGTTTTATTTGTCTTTTTGACATGCCTGGAGTGATGGGTTATCAACAGAGAATGACTGTGTTAACAAAAATGCAAACTTTCCAATAGCACTCTTTAGAACCAAGCATGGGCATTTGTCCAGCTGCACTCAAGTATCACTCAAACACTCATCATTCACAGCTTGGGAAGCCACACAAGCAGCATATTTGAAAGCACTAATACCAAATACTTTCATATTCAATCTGCCAAAAGAATGGTCATTACAAGAAATCTTATTTTTTATATAGAAATTTTATTTGAGGAATCATGGTGGAACTCTGTTCTGCTAATGGAAAAGTTCAGGCTTGATTAACCAGGACTAAATCTTACTCCAAGTAAGTCTTCATTTTACCACATACAGTGTTTTTTCCTGTCACTGTTGGCTGGCTCCTTGATGTTTTGCTTTGGTAACAAGCATATACATGCAAAGGTGGTAAGGCAGATTACGTACTTGGTGAAAGCTTCAGGAATGGTGCTGGGGTAGGGAACTGGCCCCTTCTCCTCTGAGGGCAGTTTCTGATCTACATTGAATGTGTGGTCATCCACCACAAAGGACATCAGCATAGGCAAGAACTTCGTGATCAGCTCCGCTTCCTTGGAGGGATGGAAGAACAGATGGAAAAGAACAATGCTTTCATTAATCAGTTCATGCCACATAATGGTCCTACAGTACTGTAACAAACAGTGAGGCAACAGTATGTGCCCCATCCAACTCTTACGAAAACAAGGTTTCAGACATCCAGTTCCAGTCAAAATTCTTGAATAATTCACTTCCACATGGACCACTAGTAATTAGGAAAACGGTACTTCACCTCATCTACAGAAACACTCCTGCTCAAATTCTTTCTTTTGACAATTACGTAGCGTTTCTTCTGAGAGACCTTTTCCAATACCGCTGCAAGCACTGCATGTTCAGCATGGTACCAGGCTGCTTTTATCAACAATTACAAATCATTTTGTTCATTCCCTAAACTAACAGGGATCAATGCATAGCTAGAATAGTAACAATAAAGAACATTTCCTCACACAAGGCAGACCAACCTATGTTGTATCACATTCAGAGAGTGGGAAGTTACAGCTTATGGCAATCACAAATAAAGAAGATTTTAAAATACAGATGTGGAGATTCCCTTTAGGAAAAATGTTCACAGGTTCTTTCTAAGAGTTTCATGAGAGCACCTCTGCAAGTCAAATCACAGTGCTACCCTTGCAGTTACAGTCACCCTCACTGTTAAAATCTGAGTATTAACGCACACCCTTCCTCTGGTAAATTTAAATGTGCAATCAGCCAGTAATATATATTTTGGAGACTTCAAATGTCCCCCTAGGTAGACATTTGCTGCTTTATAGTTCAGAAGAGAAACAACAAATTTCTCTTGAGAAACAGTCCTGCTGTGCAACACCATGACTAGCTGAACATACCTCCTCCCAAACTACACTAGGGCCACCTATAACACTGGGCAAAGTATTCCCAAACCGTGGAAAGATTGTAGCTGGATGTGGCACTACACAAAATTGCTACAACAGGTATCTGGAAGGGAAAAACATCTTTCATATCAGTGAAAACTTGCTCCACAGCTACCAGAGTTTCAGACCAGCCTCTGAAATCCTGCTTTCCTCAGACAAGATCTTTTTAACAAACTTGCCTGTTGTGTAGAAGCTCCCAGGAACAAAGAGCAACCAATGCAGAATTAAAGAGGGGTACAGCTTGATTTTAAAACAGTAAGAGCCAGGCATTCATGTAAATAAAACCAGCAGGTAAACGAAGCTTACATGTCCACTTGAGCTGCTGCGCTGTGACCACTTACATGTTTTTTCTAAGAAAACTATGATGAGAGGTATGCAGAACGACCGTTAAATCAGGGACACAGTAAAACAATAAACAAGTCTGAATTTGTTTAATTGAATGTGTTTAAATTCTAATCAAAATGGCTCACCATTTTTGGTTCCTTGAAGACTTGACTGTCAATCATGTCCCAGGCCCCCTGTCCCAAAGACAGCATCCTAAGGAGCAGCAGCAGATCTGGGCTTTCCTCGAATTTTAAGGGGAGGAGAAAAAAGCTATTTTGATCTTCCACAAGTTGCACATACAGATATTTCTTTGGAAGTAGTGGTTTACATTCAAAGCTCTCCTGGATTAGCAGCTTTATCAAAGACTGCTAGAGGCATTCAGTTCTCCAATTTAATTGACAACCGATTCCTCAAATGGGAATCAGATAACAGACACACCTGAGGGTTTGTGGGTTTTTGTAACATTTTATAATGCGCAAAGAAGTATGCAGCCAATCTGATCACAACATTGTTTTTAAGTGTGTCCAGCCAAATTAGTATACTGAAATATAACATGTGACAGGACAAATCAAGTCATCTCAGCAGAAGCAAGAAAGAGAAAGCCTGTGTAAGAATGACAATGGTTTTTTGTTTATATCGTGCTCTGAAACCGAAACAATTTTCAGTCTTAAACTCTCATGAGGAAGTTATTCAATCCAACAATAAAATTTAACAACTCAGGGATAAAAGCATCAAATGCCTGACACTGTTCACACACCTGTAAGGCTACCCTTCTTTAGCTTTTAAGCATCTCCTGCAGACACTACTTGCAGGAACTGTATTATATCGCAGCCAACAGACCAGAACAGTGCAAATTAATCCATCGCATTTACTGTGGCAGGGAAAAAAGGCTGCTGCTGTTAGACAAACCGATGGAAGGACAAAGCAGGGAAGCACATATTCTATATATGATTCTATATATGGATAGCTGTTAGGATAGAATGAGCCATGCAAAGAATTTGTTGCCAATTTGGAGAGCTCCAAAATGCCCATCTCCAAACAGTGCTCCTGCAGTGCTCTAAGGTATGTGCTATAAACGGATAAGCAGTATCACGTTTCTCTTATTGTAATTTACACAGGCATTTGAGAACTTAATCATACTTCTTCTCCAGTGCCAGTCCTTTGTTGATGACTGCTATTCAGTTAAGACTATAGTTCAGATTTAAGTACACAAGCTGCAACACTCACCCTGGGTAAGGTGTCCTGCCCAACTAGGTCTTGCAGGTGCCTTATGGTACTCAAGGCTAAGGTGTTAATGGCAAAGGGATCACACAAGATCATTGATAAGTCCCTGAGAAGAAGTAAAAATCAAAGGTGTCATACATAACAAACAACCCAGTACAGTTCCATATCCAGCTGTAGGACACCAGCTTCTTGAGAACATGCGTTTCACTCCAGTAAGATGTTTGAGCCTATGCCTTGTTGTAATCCTGTCAACTATCAGATGTAGTATCAAAGTAGTGTGTGTGTGTACATTATTTTTTTATAAATGCACACTGCTGAGTTTAAGAGGTAGACACAGTGCAAACACTCTAACAATACCCTTACTATGATAATGTAAAACCTGAATTTCTGTCTTTTGTTTCCTACAGGTGTCCACCTGACGAACTTTCTCCTGCCTTGTAAAAACACCATGAATGTTATTTGACTTGAAGGATTATGTTATCTAAAAACAATTACTAAAGGTCTTCTGCACTGGAATCAAGCAGGAGATCTCCCACACTCAGTTACCAGGCCACAGGGGAGACGCAAGACCGGTAATTTGAGCAGTGCAAGCTACATCACCAGAAGGTACCTGGCTATGCCCTAGAGCATTAACATTCATGGATGTACTGGATTTGCCTGCACAGAAGAGCTACAGGTTGTTGGCTGGCTCTAGGGAAGAATTAACACCTACAACACCTCTCAGATGTTGTGACTGCCAGGAACCCATTTTCAGTTTCTCAATAAACAGCCCAACTGCCTTACCCCAACACTTGTTCTTGTCCTTTCTTCACTCCATCCAGAAACCCTTGCAATTCCCGAGCTCTCTTGTTGTCCACAAACTTCTCCCGAATGCAAGCATCAAGGCACCAGGTGAACTGTTACAAAAAAAGGAGAAAGCTTTATGAACTACAGCAACTCATTCAACCAGTAATCAAATATACGATGTCAGAGAAAACAGGTTCAGAATGACCTCCAAACATCTGGAATTAATATACTTAGGTATGGTACCAAGCTGGTCACAAATACAGAGGAGGTCAGAAATACCAACATCCCAACAAGGAGGTCAGCGATACCAACATAAGTTAACCTGGTGTCACTTTCTCCCCTCCCAAGAAAGGCATTCCCTGGCAATTAAGCAGCAGCAATTAATATACTACTGCCCGGCATACCTGATCAATGTAGCAGGCTGAGAAAGAAGCAGCATCACTTAGCAATAATAATATGGGATATTTTAGCCATTGCAATACCACTCCCACCCTCTAAGTAGGGGATATTAACAGTGGAGGTGCTTCTGCTTTAGAGCTGTATTATCAAAATGGAAAAAGACAGTTAAGTGAAATGTTTTATTTGACCCAAAATCAAGGGGTTTTTTCCCCTTCCAGAAAACAACATCTATTTTCCCCCCAACATTTCAGCTGTCAAAAAAGAACCTTCTGAAATGCTTTCATCGTGGCTTACTGTCCTTGCAGCAGTCACTGCACTTTGCAGTGGCTAAATGAGGTTGCTGAAAATGATCTGTAGCTTGAACAAGAATTGCCCTTTTCTAGTCACTCTCTGATTTTGGGACTCTTGATCAGAGGACATTAAAAAGCATGCAGTAACATTTATCATCACTCTAGGACATAATCTCTATAAGCAGAATACACATAAAACTTAGCAACATTGCTTAAGAGAAAAAGCCTTGTTCTAGATCAGAGTGATGCTAACCATGGACAAAGGACCAGTAACAAGATCCCGGTGTGACATTAACACATCTGTCACCCCCCAATATTTTAATAGTTTAATGTTTTCTTATAGTTCAAGATCTAAATTATTTAATGTTAGACACACAGTTTACTGACAGATAGAGTATATCACACCAGGCACAACAGGGAGAGAAGCAAGCTTTGATTAAGAATCTGGGGCTAGGTAATGTTTTTTATTAAATTTTGCAGCATCTACATAGGTCAGATTAGACACTGCTTTTAAGACTGCACAAGTACCATAAATTTGAATGATTTGTGGGTTATGAAATGAAAGCAAGCTGCTGGTTAACCAAGACGAAATTTTCACCTGAAGTTCCAAGGCATATAAGATGACTTTTGGATTCAAGGCCTGAACTCTCTTCACAGAGAGGAGTCATCTTCTTTGGGCTGAAGTCCTGCAGGGCAGCAGGTATGCACAGGAGTGGGCGAAACAGTAAAATCTCCAGTAATACTCCTATCTGTCCCACATGATCAATACCTTATGACAGGGATCAACAGTGCAGATTTCACTGATTTCCAGGTCGTGCAGTGACATCAGGAGCTCTGCCCGTAGCGTGCAGTAATGAACATTCCTTGTCCGGAGGAACAAGGTTCTCAGAAACTGCAATACCATATCATAGAGCTTCACATTCTTCCCAATCATCTGGGTCAGCTTCTGAACCACCTAAACTCAAGGTGGAAAAAATGTGCACTCACTACCAAGAGATGCTGTTATTTCACACACACAAAATATAAATTAATTCTTCTACATGATTTATCAATCTTGAAACACGTGCATTGACACGAGTTCCTGAAAAGGAACTATTTTACACCAAGATTTCCAAGAGCGTTTGTTCAAGAGATGTTCACCAAATCTCTCATAGCCATAATGGAAGAATAAAGAATGACAAGGAAAGGCACTCTTGCAAAAAGAAATTGAAGCATTTGTAAGATAATGTGCTCAGCTATATGAAATGTGTAAGAAGCTGTACCTGTTATTGATGAATAGAACTTACAATTATTGTAACAAGGACACAACTCACTTTTCTTTGGAAGTCTTTTTGCATTTCTACCTTCAGGCTATGGGCACGAGAGTGAATGTGAAGGTTTGTCCTGGTTGTGGCTGGGATAGAGTTAAATTTCTTCATAAGCAGTTTGTGTGAGGCTATGTTTTGGACTTGTGCTGAAAATATTTTTGGTAACACAGGGATATTTTAGTTACTGCTGAGCAGTGCTTTCGCAGCAACAAGGTCTTTTCTGCACTAGCGAGTAGGTTGGAGGTGCCCAAGACATTGGGAGGGGACACAGCTGGGACAGCTGACTCCCAGTGACCAACAGGATATTCCAGACCATACAACTTCCAGCTCAGCAACAGAACTGGGCATGGTGGTTGGCGGGAGGGTTGCTGCTCTGCAACTGGCTGGGCATCGATTCACTGGTGGCGAGCAATTGTTTTTGTTTGTATCGCTTGTCTTCTTGGGTTTTATTTTCCTCTCTGTTGTTTTTCCTTACAATTTTTTTTAAAATTTCTTTTTAATTATCAAACTGTTTTTATCTCAACCCATGAGTTTGTTTCTCACTTTTACCCTTCTGATTCTACCCTCAACAAATCAGAGGGGAGTGAGCAAGTGGCTGTGTGGTACTTAGTTCTGGACAAGGTTAAACCACAAGTCTGCAGTGTAAACCTGAAGTAAACTGCACCAGAGCACTCATACTAAGTGGGCTTTTGAAAGCAAAACAGACCCAAACCAAACCCCCCATGTAACAGACATGCTACCCTCTCTGAAATTAAAGCTTTATACCACCTTATCACTGCAATTCCTTAGCATTCTCAATAGCAAGGTTCATACAGAAACTCTGATATTTCCCTTTGGAGCAAAAGCCCCCCGAAATAAAGCGACACATTATAGCTGAACCACTGTAATGGCTTGCTGTTGCCAGGAAGAGGAGGGACCCACTTTTCCTAACAACTATGCCACCATTCCCTCCCACATCAAGCCTGCCTGTGTGATCCAGCCCATCTCTTTGCAATTACTTTGGTGTCAGCTGATCTCTTCTTTGAGCAGATCCAACTCACTGTCTTGGAAAACTACTTATTGGTTTTATGTGCCACAGCTTCTGTAGCAATTACCAAGCTGAATCTGTTCATGGAAGGGTCTGATAATCATCAGAGCTACAGGCTGGGGGGGAGGAGCAGCACCTGCCCTTACTGTGGCTCAGCCACTTCATGTAATTCCACTCACAGAGCAACCTTTCTGAATGTCAGCTTAGCTACAATTTTCAATGTCCCTTTCCATTTTTGTAAAAAAAGAAAAAAAAAAAGAAAAAAAGAAAAAAAGAAAGAAAAAAGCTTTTGTTGGGCTATGTCCTACCCAAAAAAAAAAAAAAAGTCCCAAGAAATTTAAGATATTCAAACTGATTTGACAGAGATGCTCAGCCCTCAGAACAGCTGAGGGGTACGACAGTCGGTCTGAGCAATAAAGGAAAACATTTTTCACCTTGTTATTTTTTTAAAAGCTTATAAACAGCTTAGAACATTAATCAATTAATCACAGTATTGAGTAACTTTAAAAACTGCTTTCATCAAGATATGGAGGAGAGAACGACCTGTATCTCTTGCAAATACTTTGTCTAGCCAAACAATTTCAGTAGAAAAGTTGAGCACGTGAAATGGACACTCTGTTATTTGATGACGTTGACTGAAAGCTGAGGAACTCCATCCACAAGCATGTTGTAAGAGCTTTCCTTGTCCTTACCTCTCCTTGACGTCTTGTTTTGGGAGATGGACTGAAGAAGTTGTGCAAGACAGAAATATCATTGCTGAAGAGAATATTTTCTTTCTCCAGGATATATTGCTTCAGCAGTGGAGATACCTCATCACCAAACAGAGCCTGGTTATCCTGCCAAATCTGGCGCTTCACTTCCACTGCACATGCTTTATACAAATCCTTATCAGCCATTACTAATTTCAGCTTCTTCTCCGGGACCTATGATCAACAGAGCAGTTACCAAAGCGTACAGCAGCTTGCCTGCCTGACTATTCAAGTACAGAAGACATCCAAATCACAATCTCGGGCAGTCTGGTAATCTACACAACAATGCAACTAAACAAAAGCAAATATCACAGACTCATCTTTACCCTTCCCAACTCCTGTAACACTAAGCCAGTCCTAAGACACTTAACTTCTTCCAACAACCACATTAGGCACCAACCATTTCCTTATTTCTTTCAAGGAGGATAAGACTTCCTTTAAACTTATGATGCTAAGATTTGGGGTGACGTTTCAAAACTCAGTAACTTACAAAAGCTCTAGTAGCAGTTTTGAATCCATTACCCTTAAGTACAATATGATGCTTTTAGTAAGGCTACTCCTAGAGATTTTTGTTTCACAGATCTGAATGTCCCGTCTACTTCCAGTTGCATTCTTCAAATCTTATTTTCCACTTATCTCCATTTATGTCCACTGACATTTAAGTCAGCTCTGGAAAAATTCACCTGTCGGTGAACTTGACTACTTTCAGAAAGCTGCATGTATTGAATAAAATAGGGAAATAGTCTCATCTGATTATGAAAATGTAAAATGCTTTCTGAATCAGTCTAATAAGTTGTTACCACAGACAAGAATGTAGTAAATCTTCAATCACTTCCTAGCACTGAACGACAAATTTGCAGGTCTGCAGACGGAGCATGCAGCCCAGCTGTACAACGGAGATGTAACGGAACAGGCTAACCGGTGGAGCGGTTTTACCTTGGGCAAGTGCTTCATGACACACATTACCACAGGCTGTATGGAAGGCATCTTGACCAGGGAAAAGCTCTTCTCTAGGAGATCTTCCAGCTTCTTGTATCTGAAATCATGTAAGAGCAAGAGAAAGAGACTACGTACCATGCTACAGTAAAAGACCAGAGTGGTTCATCTCAAAGCCACTGGAACTTGATCCCCCAGGAACCTAACTCTCCTTTGCAGAAATCATTTGTCCACTGTAACTAGTTTTCACACAAAATTCCCAGCTCACTCCAAACAGCAAACAAGACTGCTGACAAACCTCTCCTCAACTTTCCCTTCCAAAGCAATGGCAGAGACCCTCTCCAGCAGCTTCTCCCTCAGCTCATCGAAAACCGACTGGTGGAACTCCAACCGGGGGGTGCCGTGCAGGTCCAGGAAAGGCAGGGCCGACTGCAGTGAGGGCAGGAGCACTCCATTTTCTGTCTGCCAACACAAACACCGGACAGGGATGGAGGTGGGAGGTTAGCCGGCTCCGCTAACCAGCAAACGACAGCAGGGACGGCTAAAGACATGCTGGTTAAAAAATAAAAAGAGGAAAAAAAAACCCCACAAAACAGACGCCACTTTGGGCCGTCTCGTGCTCCCTACCACCCACCCCACAGCCCCGGCCCCTGCCAAGGGCCCCGGTGCACCCCGGCCGCCCGGGCATCCCCTTGGCGACCCGCCCCACCTGGAACTGCTCGATGGCCTTCAGCGGCTCCGTGCAGTTGGTCAGCGTCTCCTTCAGGTCCTCGCCGTTAGCCACCCCCAGCTCCTGCAGCCCCGCGTACATGGCGGCCTGGCCGGGCCCCGCCGGGCCCGCTCCCGCCACAGCTCCCCCCGGCTCCGCGGGCCGCCCCGCTCTCGGGTCCCCCAGCTCAGCGCGGTCCGGCGCTCTTCCACGCCCCGCGCAACCCGCTCCTCTGCACAAAGGTTCCGCCGCTACTGCCGGGTAGCGCCCAGGCTCCCCGCACCGGCACCGACACCGGGGCCACAGCACCCTCCGGCTGAGCGCTGGGGAGGGCGGCCGGGCCCCAGAGCCCTGGCCTGGGGCACACTGCTCCAGCTAACACCAATACGGGAGCATGGCAGCAAATGTCGGGTTTCCTGCAGGTGCATGAGGCCTCCCTCTCAGTGAGGTGGCCGCAACTTCTTGGCTGATCCTTGGCAGACAGCAATGAAAACGAAATGCAACCAAAACCAGCCTCACAAAAGAGAAGTGGCCTTTCTGCTTCATGGTTTGACCTTTGCAGGCCTGTACTTTCAGAATAGCTGCTACAGAGTGTGGAAAAAATTCCTAATTTGTCCTTCATGAGATCTGCAGCCAGGTGCTAGGATTGTATAGAGCTGCATCAGTCCAAGCCATCACAGAACCCCCTTTGGCGTCCGCCCACCAGTTAGTATAACTATCAAGGTAAAACCTATGTGATTTAGAGACACCCAAACCACTTGGGTCTGTCAACAGACCCCCACGAACCCTGACATCCCAGTGAGAGAACGGATGCGCTCCGCCATTCCCAGCCATGAGCTGCTGTGACCTCCTTAGGTCCCTCATTTCCCCTCTCCGTCTCCCAGCTGCAAAAAGCAAGCCCTGCATGGTTTGAGGTGCACACTGCTCTGCCGGCAAGTGGTTTCTGTGGGAGCAAAGCAGGACTGGCCTGACCACAGCAGGATCTGGCAGCTCCTCGGTAGCTGCTGGATATCCTTAGGTGCTGATAATATATTGCAATATTGGTGTAAACTACCACAACCAGACCATGGCTGCAAGCAATCAGCCAACCATCCTGGTGGGAGCAGCAGTTCTCTGAGACAGGAGGTTGCCCGGGGCACTTGTTTTCTCTGTGGCACTGCAGCAAGCTGAATCGCTGCACAAACCCTCACCAGCGAAGCATGTCTGCCTGTCCTCCTGGGCAGACGTGAGAGCAGGGGGAGGAGGACTGTCAGCACTCTGGCAATTTAATCCATGTCCCTGTTGCAAAGTAGAGCATTGTCAGCCCAAGTGTAAGCAAAAGAATCACAGAATGGTTTGGGTTGGAAGGGACCTTTGAAGATCATCTCGTCCAACCCCCCTGCCATGGGCAGGGACATCTTGCACTGCAGCAGGTTGCTCCAACCTGACCTTGAACACTTCCAATGATGGGGCATCCACAACTTCTCTGAGCAACCTGTTCCAGCATCTCACCACCCTCATTGT
This sequence comes from Phaethon aethereus, assembly GCF_964289735.1. NCBI lineage: Eukaryota > Metazoa > Chordata > Aves > Phaethontiformes > Phaethontidae > Phaethon > Phaethon aethereus. The sequence continues at coordinate 2,276,240 of NC_138596.1, read as the reverse complement.
AAAAAAATTCTTCCTTGCATGCAATCTAAATCTACCCTCTTTCAGTTTAAAACTGTTGCCCCTTGTCCTGTCACTACAGGACATCTGCAGATGCATTCTAGTTGTTGACCAGCAAAATCTGAACTGGAGTCTAAACTCTGCAGGAAGATGAGGCATTTCTGGCACTTTGCTTAAAAGAACTCTAAGATAGAGAGATGTGTCTCCAAATACCCCTGCAAGACCAAGAAGATGTCACTCCTTTAGTTCTGCAGACAGAGGCCTGGCTGGTGAAGTCTTCTGGTGAGGACAAGATGGCCTTGCCAATAAATGGTCCAGGTCACACAAACCAAAACATTTCTTTAAAGGAATTGCACTTTTATTCCTCGACCAAATCACCAGGAACCAGATGGGGACAGCCTAAAAGCAGCACCGCTCCTGGGACTAACAGATTTTCCTTCAGAAATTCCAGTTTTGGGGACATTTCTTTGGGTCACCAGAAAGGAGAAAGCGGGTGCGTGTTTTGTAAAGTCTGGGGGTTGGTTATCTTTGATGGAGAGGCTGTCAGGAAGGGTCATATGGTCATCTACGCTGAACCTGGCCTTCTGAGGCCAAAAGACCCCGAGCAGCCCCCGCCGTTTCTCCCCCACACCAAAGACCAAACCAGCCGGAGTCTCCTGTGCGGAGACCCAAACATGCCAACATTTTCCCATCCTGGGTGCCACCTGAGAGCGAACGAGGAGGCAGGAGCAGTCTGAAAGAACTGGGCAGAGTGCCCGCACTCTGCCCCAACCCGATGGACACGTGCTTGCAGGGGAGCACCCCAGGTCCACCCTGGAGCCCTCAGATATAAAGGAAACCTAGCATCAAGGAGTTTCCCCACTTCTAATTTTGGCAGCTAGCACTGCCAGGCACAGAATACCAAACAGATGAGTTTTGCCTGCTTTCTGCTTATTACACAGCTGAGTTAACCCCACATTTCTGTTTACCTCAACCCTGTCGCCTGGGGCAGTTTCGAGGTTGCACCGATGTCTTTGCAAAGCTAATGCTGGAACCAGCACGAAGCTGTTGGTTTTTTTATTGCGCGGAGCAATGGAAGGCAGAACTGCCTGACGCATCGCAACTTGGCCCACGCGTTCCTTGTGGTCCCTGTGGCTTGGGGCTGGGCTGAAGTCAGAGCCTGGCCCTGGCCCCGCCTTTCTCCTCTTTTTAAAGGTTGTATAAGGCAGCCGCTGTCAGTTTGCTGCTCAATTGCTTCCTCTTTTGACTCTTTGTGAAAGGAGAAAGCACTTCATGTCTTGGCGTGAACTCCTTCCCCCTTGGCTGGTGATCATAGCAGGACTCACGGGTATTGTGCTGCTTTGCGTCTCCACTAAAGATGTGCCTGTCACTCCGCTCAGGATCAAGGTAAGAGTGTCCACCTGCCCAAGGGGCAGCCAAGCCAGGGGTCAAGTGGGGCAATAAGCAGAGGACCTTCTCCTTGTCTGTGGGACTGCTTCTTAAGGAGAACCTGCCTGTTTCCTTGTGCAAGCTTGTTATTTAAACTGGTGTGTTTTGTTGCTTTTTACATTCATTGCACTACTGAGTTATTTACTAGCCCAAAACAACAAACTGAGGAGGGGACTAGAACAAGACTGTGAGGATGGGTTGGTATCCTTCAACATGCTGTAGCTTTTCAAACTGAAAACAAGCCAACCCCTTTGGGTGGTCAGGGAAATACAGGTTGGATATGGATCATCAGAGATGCTCACCACAGGCTGAGGAGAGGCAGCCCATGTCAGGAGCTACCCCAGAGCAGCAAAGGCCCAGAGGTGTCAGTGGAGGGAAAGAACTACGTCCCTCTTGAAAGTCGGCAGGAATTTGGCCCTGAACTGCAGCTTCTGTCTTTAAAAAAAAAAAAAAAAAAAAAAAAAATCTTCCATGCCTTCTCCTCTTCTGTCCTCCCTTGATTTTAACCAAGGAGCCAACTTCCTCTCTGCAGCAAGGTCATATCTGCCCAGTGACTGAGGGGTTAATGCCCATCCACTCTGCCTCTTGATGCACCCACTGCTGAGGTGAGATCAGTGGCACGCTATGGTTTAATCAAACAGAAGTAGGTTAACCTGCACGTTTAGAGATTCTACCCCTCCTCCATGCTCCTCTCAGAAACAAAATTGGGTTAAAAAAACCAAAACTTATTGTGCCATGCTCTGTCCTTCCCTGGTGTTGAGCTGGGGCAGAAATGTGGGGATCCCCTCTCCTCCTTTGCGCTCCCAGCAGCAGCCTCTCATTTTGTGAAGGAGGAAGAAAATCCAGGTTTCTCTGCCAATGCCATTCATTTCTTCCTCTTCTGCGGCAGCCAACGTGTCCCTGCGAGAAATATGCGCTGTCACTCATGTGGGAGGATGCCAGCAGGCTCAGGCAGGGAGCTCCATCCTCCTTCCGCATTTCTGCTCCAGCTCCAGTCCCACCAGCTCCTGGCCCGGGCACCATGTCTGGTGCAGCTGGGAGCTCCCGGGAAGGTGGCAGGCAGCCAGCTTCACTGGGAGGCTGCAGCCACACTCTGGCTTATACTAAAACCCTTCTGACAGTGTTAACATCAACATCTTAGGAGGTTTCTCCTCTAAGACCATGCACTACCATGTACCTCCCAGACCTCATGAGTTTCTATCACGTCTGTGTAGGAGGTGTTCCAGTTTGGGGTCATGTAATAGGGGGGGAGAGGAGGAGACCCTACACTAGCACTGGGGCTATTTTGAGTGTGAGGACATCCAGAACAGCCATAGAGCTGTGCTGCAGGGTACCCCAGTGGCCTCTCATTTCCTAACCCTCACATAGAAGGTGCAGCTCAGCAAGGCTTGGTCAGCAGCAAATAGACCAGATCCTGGTCTGCAAAGAGACTAAGAAAACCCTCAGCTTCACCACTACGCAACAAGAGAACTGTCAGTGGACAAGACGTTGAGAAATCTCATGTTCACTGCTGCTGTTTCTGTCAAGACATTACCTCAGTCTCTGTGGGGCTGCTGTGTTGGACAGTTTATGTGCTGGTTGGTCCCTGTGTGCTGCAGCTCTTACAGGTCTGGCACTCACTGGGACAAACCCAGCCCATGTCACACCATCTCTGCAGTGGGGCATTAAACAGATGTGGGAGTCTCGGGTTCCTCAGAAGTAGGAGCAAGCCGCAACCCTCTGATTCCTGCACAAAAGCCTTAGCAAACAAATCCAGCAGCAGTTTCAGACCCAGAATCCGTCAAGAGCCTCTATAGTGCCATCTCCCACCCACTGCTTTAGGACCTGTTTTTCCTGAGCTCCAGGTGGCTCAGCTCTCAGTGGAAGCCCTCTGCCTGGTTTCAGGAACAGCTACAGAGCATGCCACTGTAGGTCTGATGTATTTCTGGGTGTCTTTCTACTCCTGCTGCTCCTCATGTATATATTCAGAAATGCAGATGGTTCCCTGCAAATCCACATCATCTTCTGGCTTCACTCTTTCTTTGAACGTGAAAAGTTAACTCAAATACTGCAGTGCAGGCCCATAGGTTACCCAGAATACCTGCATAATGCTGAGTAACCCTACAATAACAAAGCAGCATGCATTCAGTGGTGCTTATCTAGAATGTTTTGGGGATTTTCCAGTATGGCATTGTTCTGGATGCTGGCCCATCCCACACCATCCTGTTCATCTACCAGTGGACCACTACCAAGGCAAACAAGACCGGGGTGATCAGGGAATGTAGTTCCTGTCCTGTGCAAGGTAAAGTGCTCAGTTCATGCTTGGTGATCTGTGGGACTGGGGTGGGATGGATGGAAAGCCAGAGATCTGTGCATGGACCATTGCCACAATTTCCTTGGCTCCTGTATCTCCTACATCTAGCTGTACACTGAAATAGTGCTAAGAGTAAAGCACAAGCTGCTTATTTTCAGCATGGGTCTTCTCAACGTGGGCAGAGAAGATGCACAGCTTGACATCAGAGCACTTGGCTGTAGCAGGTGACAGTTTTTTGGCCTGCTGTGGGCAGGGAAGCACATAGAGAGGATGAGGCTTGTCCTGATGTCCACGTGGATCAGTGGCAGAGCCAAGGCTGCTGATCTTCTCCTCCAGGCGAGACAGTGAACAGCAATGGAGACAAATCTGGCTGCAGGGTGACTCCTGGTATCTTCTGCCTCCTCCTGACTGTAGTCTGGACAGTAAGTGGTGTAGCTCGAAGACAACGGAAGTGCAAAGACTCCAATTCCCTATGTGGGATTTGACAGCATAAGCATCAGTTCAGCTTAGTTTTAGGTGTCACATTTTGGAGAATATTGGAGCCTTCCTCACTAATTTGAATCAGCTTGGCCCTACCAAAGACAGCTGAAAGGGTTTCATGCATTAGTGCTTGGGGTTTTTCTTCCCTCTCTCTCAATCTTGCTTTGATGTTGAAGCCTGATTACAGTGGGGATGCTGGGAAACCCTGAACTCTCAGCGGCAGTGTGCTGTGGGAGGGCAGCTGCACAGCAAGCAGGGAAGAGGGTTTGTGCCCTTGCAGACTGTAAGCAATACAAACCACATACAGAAGATGTAATAAGGGCCCCCTGAAACCTTGTATATCCCCCTTGACTGCTGCCATGTTCACTGGCTGGGTTAAAAACAGCAACTGTAACTTGGTGCAGCAGTTTGTCAGCAGCAGCAACAGGAGGTCCAGGCTGGTCTCTCACCCAGATGTAAGAAGTAATCCCCTGTCTGCATGGCAGTGCAGCCATAGCCTTTGAGTAGCCATAGGCAAGCTGCAGCTCAGCCCTATACAGGGTCCAGGAGACCAAAGCATGTGGTGAAGGAGTCGTGCAGCCAGGAAGACAAGTGGGCCAGAGGATGGGGAAGTGAGGCTCTTTCTGGGTAGTAGTTCAAAACCAGCATTTAAGACCCCATTGAATCTTGCTGGAAAGATGACTCAAGGCTTGCACACAGCTTCCCTCCGCACAGCACCAGCTTCCTCTAGAGCAGAGGTGTCTTGTTTGCAGGCGTGGGCCTCAGAAGCCACCTCCGCCAACACAAGAAGAAGTGGCTGGAGGAGAGAGGTGACACATCAGCCTCAGCTCTGTCTGTATGGCAGTGTGTCCCTTTGCTTATCTTTTATAGTGGCTAAAGCCACATTTCTTCCTCTGTGGGCTGAGACAGCCTCAGCTGTTGCAGCAGTCATGTGGCTGATATGTGGTCATTGACAGGATGTCTCAGCAGCAGAGCTAAGGTTCTCTTAGTGCAATTTGGGATTTACCTGTGCATGTGTTTTGCTCCCAGTACCATGTTTTAGCAGGATGGCTACGTGGAGGAACTCCTTCATTCTGCCTGTGACAGGTCCTGTCTTTAACCATGCCCTAAGACAGCAACCTCTTGGGTAACAACCTCCACACTTTCTCCATAACTTTCCTTAGAAAATTTCATTCTTTCCCCTGGTCCTCAGGTCTGGGAGTCTCCAACTATTCAGATTCTCCTCAGAGAGTAGGGAAGAGCTTGGAGCCATGTTTGAACTGGGCCCAGAAAGAGATCCCACCAGAGCAGCACAGCCAAACCCCCCTCTACTTGGGAGCAACCGCCAGCATGAGGCAGCTGAAGTGAGTGAATGTTGCAAACCCACACCCAGAGATCAGCACACGTCATGCGGATCATTCTGTAAATGCATCTCACCCTGCCTGCTCTGCAGTGTGTTTCATCCCTAATCTGCTAGTCAGGTAAACCTTTTTCAGGTCCCGATGTACTCGAGGGGAGTACAGCATGGCTGTGTCTCCATACTGTCCCCCCAGGCAGCCATAAGGATGAGTCTACCATTTTGTGTAAAGTCTCCTTCACAATTAGTGCTTGGGAAAATACCTGTCAGTCTGGAAGCTAAAGTGTTTTCAGTTTATGTGACAACGCACACAGGCTTGCAGGGGCACTTCTTGTCGGCAGGTTGGGAATGGTGGTGGGAGGATCCACCTTATCATACACACTTTTGTGGACCCTGTCCTCAGTCACCTCATGACCTTTATCTCCTTTTAGACACTGGAGAAAAGTAAGGCCTGGAGGGCACCAGGTCAGTGGGGCAAGGCCACAGGATTCACTCAGTGGCAAAGGGTACTAAACTCCCAGATCCTTGAATGGTGGCACAACTGCTCAAATCATCCCTCTACGGTTCTTGCCCCCAGTGCCATGCAAGGGGACAGGGAAGTAGCAGCAGGAGTGGGATTGTCATTATGTCTCTGTGCTACTACCCAAAGTGGGGAGCACAGCAGAAGCCCTGTAGCTGTGCCCCCACTACAGGCTGCTCCTGGCAGGGTCCTGTAACAACAAATGTGCCTTCTTTTTCTTTTCTGTTTAGCCTCACCCATTCCATACTCTCTGATGGTCTCCTTGCAGCCCTGACTGTTGCCCTGAAGTCATCCCCCTTCAACTTTCAGGGGGCAGAAATCCTGTCCAGTCCAGATAAGGAAGCATTCAACTGGGTTGCTGTTAACTATGTCCTGGAGAACTTCTTCAAGGTAAAGGATGACCGTGTCTGGGGAGTACAGAACTGAGCTGAGCAACTCCCATTAACAAACAGCCTCAGAGACATGTGGAGGGATCGTTAAAACCCTGTACTTTAAACCATGCTTAAGCACAACTTCTTCTGCCTTTCAGTGGAGGCAGGTTATATCCAACACCAGCTGGTTGGGGGACATAATGTGAGATGGTTATAATTAGGTTGAAGGACCAAACCTCTAATACAGCCTTTCATGGACATGTTCATGCAGTTGCCCTAACGGATGTGAGGCTTTCTGGACAACACATCCAGGATGCTCACACAGATGACCTTATGTAGCTTGGCCCTGGGGTGTCAACAAGAACTCCACTGCTCTCAGTGCCTGCAGCTCTAGCTCAGCACCACTGTCAAACAGGTGTTGCTGCTGGCTGTGGAGTGCTGTGGGATTGCCACTGCAGTCCAACTATCCCACAGGACATCCTGTGGATGGTGGACAGAGAAGCAGAGTCTTCTGCTGCCAGAGCAAAAGCCCTTCCTCTCATTGAGATGCTAGTGAGAGCATAGCTGGGTGTCCCCAGCATAGGGGCCTGGTCTGTATTCAGAAGGCACTCGCTAAACAGGAAGAACACATTTAAGTTTCCTTGCTCTACCCATGGCTTCTCAAGCCAAAGGGTCTCAAGAATTCAAAGGGCAAGAGAAAGGTGTGTTAGACCAAGTTATTCCACATCAGGGAAGTGCAAGGCAGTTCTGACAACGAGCAGCAAGCATGCAATGGTTAGGGAATTGCTAGCCCTGCTGGCAGCAACACAGCCTCCCCCGGCCAGGGACAGAGTGCTTACACCCATGTAAACTTTCCTGCCTGTACTGCTAACTTCAGCATTGCCAAAATCAGTTCTGCAAGACTGCAGCAGATGAAACCACAGGGTTCTTCTGACAGGAGGACCACTTTAGCATCAAGGCAGCACTTGAAGCCCATATCTGTGCATCTGGAAACCTCCCTCCCATTCCTCCCACCCCCTCTCCGCTCTCCCCTGCTCCTACCTGCTGAGACCACTGCCTTAAACAGCCGTCCAGGATGGTGAGCCCTGTCTGCTCTCGCTGGTTGCAGGGAGCGCTCTGCACAGATGGCAGTGCTTGCACAATGGCTCCTCTGTTCCCTCCAAAGCCACCAGTTCAGCACCCTTATGTCCTGTGGGGGGAAAAAAATTGGGCTGTACTGCACCAGAAGGCTGCTTTCTCTCTCACTGCGACACAGGTGTAGAAGTCTTAAGAACTGACCTCTCTGGTTCTTTTTGGGTCAGTACGACTGGCAAGGACAGTTGGTCCCCTCCGGGAAAGGGATGGCAGGAGTCCTGTCCATGGGAGGATCCTCAACACAGCTCACTTCCAAGGTGGAAGAAGAGAACCAGGCACCAAAAGAGGGAGTGAGGCTGCAGCTCTATGGGCAGACGCACAACGTGTACACTCATCACTGCCCCTGCCACGGCACAGACCAGCTCCGCAGCAGGCTGCTCTCTCTGCTCATTCAAGTGAGTATCTGCCAGAAGGGCATTTGCAAGGTTCCTGAATACAGTATCACTAAATGACAGTTGCACAAGGTGTAGTTTCTAATGGTCAAAATGGCAATCGCTGTCTTTAATAGAGGGCATTTGCATATATATACAAAAAGCCCAGTGTATTTGTAAAACTTATTCTCTATGCCCAAATTGATGCCCTTCAAGCAGAGACACAGGCCCCCATTCAAGAGTTTCCTACTTGCAGGCTCTATTTGGCTCCTTACTTAATACACATGAGCACAAAATTGCTCTCCAGAGGTGCTAAGACCACCATCAGGGTGAGGAGAAGCAAAGACTTTCCTTGGCTCCTCCATCATAGAAGGGGAGCCTAAACAACAGCACCTGGGAACCAACTGGGACTATCCATTTGGGCTATTATTTCCTTTGCTGACTTTAACCCTGGAGAATCTTTAAAAGAGCAATATTTCATTTTGAAAACATGCAGGTGTTTTGGTTCTTCCAAACTTTATTTCACTTGGGGGCAGGCAGGATCTGATGCAAACCCAGGAATCATTTAGTCTCCACCAAAACTGAATTTTTCAGAAATAAACTACTCACTGCCCATCTACTTGCCTCCCTATAAACCACACCTCCTCTTATTTGAGACCCACTTCCCCACAGTTATATTGGGGAATTCCGAGAGATAAGAAACACTGATTCTTGAGGGGTTGAGCCATTTGGAAGGCAGACCAGAACAGCCTCTTTCCTGTAACTAGAAAGAGTACAAGATTCATTGAAACTGTATTTCTGGTCTGAGAGAGAGGAGGCAGGGCTGGGATGCTTCAGCTTCCCACAGCAGGTCCAGCCATTGCAGTTTGCCCTGAACTGCGCAGGAGCTGGGAGCCTGATGCCTCAGTCCGGGTCTTGCAGTTGACTAGCTGAGATAAGGTTTGGCAAACCTTCTGCAGCCTGCCTGCTCGATTACAACATTGTGGTGCCAGAGGAAATCTGTTCTTCACTGTGTTACATTTTTGTCTTCTTTCATGAAGCCCTGGGATGCCAACCTCCTCTCTTGCTGCCTCTGCCCTTATTTTATTTTGCCTTTAGGATCAGAGAAGTGCTAAAACTGTGTCTAATCCTTGCTGGCCACTCACCTACTCCCGGGAAGTGCAGTGGCAATCAGTGCGTGCTGGGCCTTGTGCCATCAGTGATGACACATCGGACATCACTGGCCCTGAGGAGGTCTTCAACATCACCGGCTCCAGCAACCCCACCGCCTGCATGAGACTTGTGCAAAACCTGCTCAACTCTTCCTCTTCCTGCAGCTTCTTCAAGCATTCCCTCAGCAGTGTTTTCAAGCCTCTCCGGACCAGATTTGTGGTGGGTTCTCGTTTACACTGGGGTAGGCAACTGATATGGAGAACCCATGAAATGGGACCAGTTTGATCATTAATAAATACAGTGGGAACAGCCATGCTAGTCAAGAGGGCCAGTGCTCTAGCTAATGCTGTACACATGCACTCCTGCCCTCTCCCCCTCATTGGCACACAGATCTTCAAATATGGACCACAGGCTTCCCATCGATGACTGTGGTAGGACTTTCTTCATCCATGTCTCAGCAATATCTGCTTGTGAGACAAACTTTGGGGCTCCACAGAGCCAGCGGGGATAGGACAGCCAGGAGTTGCATGCTGAGCAGTTCTTCCCACACAAAATCTGTGGTAAAGCTGAAGATCCTCTGCCACTCCCTCAGCAAACACCTGCGCATGCTCCATCACAAGCATGCTTATATCTGAGACCCTGAATCTAGTGTCCAGAGTCATTGGGTTGTTAAGCCAGGACCAGCTCAAGATCCTAGGGCAAACTGAATGCATTTCAGCAGGAGGAATTCCAAGAATTCTCCCCAGCTCCCTGCTCCTGAGAGCTTCCCTTGGACATTGTGCCAAGGAGCATAAGGCCCTGCCTACTTATCTAGGCAAGGCCAGAAAGGCTGCTGCATGCAAGCTAGAAACAGTCCCGTTTCCATTTCCAGAGAGTAACAGATCTGTTTGTCTTCCTTGCACACACTGGAGGCCCTGTAACCACCAGCACAAGCACACAGAAAGGGCACCCTGGCAGTCCACCCCACATCTACTGTCACTTACTTTCCTATAGGCACTGTATGCAAGGATGCAGAGCGCAGTCCAGCCTGATGATTATTTCTGCTGCTGTTGTAGGTGATTTCTGATGCCATGGACTTCATGAAAGAAACTGTACCCTCTCCTGACTTGGGTCAAGCAGTCAACAGGCTTTGTGGAATGTCTGTCAAAGAGGTAACTGTGGAATACCTTAGTGTGCAGGGAGAGTGGGAAGTAAGGAACAGGCTGTTGCAAAAGCCCATGTGGCTCAGACTGACCGAGCCATAAATTACTGTCATGTAAAACTTGGATTTGCCTGGGTTTTGGGGGATTTTCTTGTTGGTTTTTGGTTGGTTGGTTGGTTTGGTTTGTTTTTTGGTGTTGTTTTGGTTTTTTACACTTTGAGGAAACAAGCTCCACTTCTTTTCCTTTCTCTCAAATCCCAGTGGCTGCTGGTAACACCTGGACTTAATTAAATAAAAAGCCACAAGTACTTTTTACTGTATATTAAGGACTACACAGGAAGGCTGTCTACTCACTCCTGTCCATCACCTTGGTCTTCCTGTTCTCCTCTCCCTATAAGTGCAAGGAACACACCCGCTCAGATTCCAGGGGCTTTCCCATTTCACCTAGGCCCATGGAGACCAAGCCAGGGGGAATTTGTAAGTTCTTTCCCTCAGTTGGTGGCTTATGAGGTCACCCTTATTTGCACCAACACTGACTGAGCATCCACAGCAACATTCAAATTGGACAATTTCTACAGGGTTTGTTAATGGGGTAGCAAAGCCCATAAGCAGTTCCCTAAAGCTTTCTCTTGTGCATAAAAGAGAAAGATCTTGTTAATGTTCCTATTGAGAGAAAGGCTGTGGCATTAGCTCAACTTAATTAGAGAGCAGAGAATCATAATACCAAGCAGCTCACCTGCAAGGCAACTGTAGGAGACCTGGCTGCCAGTCCTGCTGCTCTTGGAACTGCCTGGTCTTTAATAAGATGGGAACAAAGGCACTAAGAGATGACGCTGGTTCCCAGACCACAGCCCAGTGCGTGCAGGAAACATGGTTTCAGTCTGCAAAGGACACAAAGCCCTCCTCCAATGCCACAGTCAGTCCCAGGGCAGGAAAGGAGAGTTATAGCAGGCCTGAAATTCAGCTACTGAATATTTTCTTCTTCTATTTTCCCCCCATCTTCTTTTGGAAATGACACCAGCTGGTTAAGGAGTCCCAAACAAGCCTGGATACACTTGCTGATTACTGTGTTGTGTCTGCCTTCATCTTTCACCTCAGTACAAAGGGATACACGCTTGACTTTGACAGGTCTGTTTGGACTGCATTCCAGAAGAAGGTCAGTAACCTACAGTGTGGTGTTTCCAATTAGGAGGAAGGGCTGGTTTCAATAAAGCCAGCCTGTCCCCACTCCTACAAGGACTAGCCAGCTAGGTTTCTCCAGCAAGATGTTTTTGCAAAATAAATTCACAATTGTGATAAGCAAGAAAACCAGTGTCAGAGAGCTAGAGATTACACTTGTCCCCACTGAAAAACAGATGGGTCAAAACTTTATCTGGAGCAATACCATCTTTAAGAGTCTATGCCCAATAGGGAAGGAAGCATGGCTTGATCTCCACTTAATACCAAGGACAAAATGCTGATAATATTTCCTGACCCAAGACACACTGCCCTACCTCTTTGCAATCACCTTTATATTATCTAGGGTTTATAACTGGCTTAGGTGGTCTGAAATTGCTTCAGGATCTGGAGCTCCTAAGGAATGTAGGATTTAATTTGAGCCCTTCACTTCACAAAAGAAAAGAAAGCCTATTCCCAGGCCTTAACTCACCAGCAAAGGCATGGCCCCCACTGAGCAGGGCCACATCGGTGACAGGGGTTCAGTCAGCCACATGGTGAACATCAGACTAAAGGTAATGAGGTAGGTTCAGGGTCTATCCAGGGAGCCCAGCCTGGAAAGCCAGAGACAAGCTCCTTAAAACACAGACCTGAGGTTCAGCCAGGCAGCATGGCCGGAGGCAGAATTACCCACAACATAGACCTGAGGTCCATCTGGGAAACCCAGTCAGTAAGCAGGAGAAGGAACAGCACACCCCTACAGCACAGCTCAAGAAAGAGGTAACTGCCCAGGCTGGAGCTTAAATGCAGCTCCCAGGCCCACGGGCAGAGGCGGTGGGTGGAAGTGCCAGGTGAGACTGGTCAGGGCAGTTAAGGCCTATTAGTGCACTCAGGGCACTGAGAGTGGGAGACCTCCTCATTCCAAGCCTAATCCTTGGATGAGTCTCAAATAAAGCATATGAGGCCTTGGGCCTGTGCACAGAAACACAGCTGGGGTCCAGACTGTCTGCTTCTCTTCTGACCTTTCCTCCTTTTTATTTCAATAGATGGGTGGTACCTCGTCTGGCTGGACTCTTGGGTACCTGCTGAGTCTGACCAACACCATCCCTCAGGACAACCCAGGCTTCCTCAAGGGGATTGAACCAGGGGTCTGGTCTTTGCTCCTTATCCTCTTTGTCGTGCTGCTCACTGGCTCTTTCATGCGCATCTCATACCGAGTCATGGTCAAGGAAAACAGCTTCAGTAACAGGAACAGTGATGTTTTTGATGACAACTGACAGTTATCCTGGGACTCAAAACTTCCCTCTGTCAAGGGTAAACAGGCTACCTACAGAAATCACACAGGTGTAAGTCACTGGAGGGTGCAAGTGATTTTCCTGCGGGATTTGCAGAGCCTCAGTGCCTTACTTCAACTTGCCGGCACTTGCACTACTGTTCTTTGAGACAACGGATCCAGCTCCGCAGGAAACCTGTGATTCCTGGTGGACGGCAAGCTATTCGTTCTCTAAATGAGAGCAGCCTGCACAGATCTTGCTTGGGCTGCAGCTGCGATTACTAGTGTCAACCTAATGAAACGATGCCTCTGAGCAGGCAGGCCCTGAGCTATTGTAAAGTTAATATTGAATCATCCTTCCTAATAAGGAGAGGTGGTGTCTTAAAAAAGTGCTCTGTTCTCTTCTGTGCCCACAAGAGAGACGATACCTGCAGTATTGCCACTATCAAAGACTGGAACTGCATTAAAATATAATCAGAATATAACAGCCAACTTGCTTCCATGTTCTAGAGAAGAAAGCAGGTATTTTCTTCCTGCTACTACTGATCTGCCTGTTCTTCCATTTCAGCAATAGCATCCATGCATCCCTTCCAGTAAATGCTTGGGCTGACTGAGAATCCTTCAAAAGCAATGCTTTTTAGTCTTGGTCTCTACAAAATGTGCAGAGCATCAAAGGAGAAAAAAAAGAACAGACGCACAGCTGAGTTCCTGTCTCTCAGCTGAGTCATGGCAACTCAGGCTTAAAATTGTCAATTTAAACTCTTTAACCAGGACTTAAATTAACACACTTCATTTCACATCTACTAAAATCAGGTGCATGCTGGGCTGAGGTTCACCCGTTTGTTCATTTGCACTGAATTGCTTTTCTCACTGAATTTGAAAGTGAAGTATCTCATCTAAGGACAATATTGTCCTTTAGACAAGAGCAGACCCAGGAACAGAAGCTTACCTAATTGTCAGTCCAGTGACTCTCATATTAGACTGTGACCAGAGTTACTTTATAATCCAACACTCAGGATTCCTCTGGGACTCGGCAGTCGTTCTAGCTCCTCTGGTCTGGTCTGCTCGTCTAAAAGATGAGGTGCTGTACAAATTTCCTGTGTTATTGTGAAGAAAAGGGATGGATTCAGACAAACACTGTCCATTGACTAAAGCATTTAGAGTTCACTTCTCAGATTGTTTCAGCGACTTAAACATACAGGCTGTTAAAATCCTAAGGGACAAGTGTCTCCGACTTGTATCAGACCACTTTAAACAGAAATTTAACTGTGGTGATGTGCCTTGCAGGATTTTTAAAGCTACCATGGCACCCAAATCCTTTCAAATCTGATTATTAATCCCTTGTGCTCCCAACTCATATATAGGACACCCCCTTCCCCCATAATATTATGTTGTTCATAAATTTTCAGGCCAATTAATGAAGGTTTGGAACCTGTCAGTCAAGTTTGGAGGGGTGTGGAAACAGATTTAAACAAGCTTTGTATTCATTTCTTTGAGTTGCACATTAGATATTTTTAATTATATCATGTTATTAAAGATGTTTTAATAGACTGTCTGTGTTATTCTTGGCAAGAGATCAAAGCAGAGGTTTTATTGTGAATACAAAGTGTTTCAGTGAGGAGGATGGGGGATGCTGATTTTGCCTCTGTTTACTCAAGAGCTGTTATGCTGTGTACTTTCGGGGTACACAATGAGAACCCCTGAAGGCACTTTCTTCCCAGTGGCAGGCAGCAGAAAATGACTTCAGATAACCTGGCTGCTGGTATTTAGTTGATGAGAGACATGTCTATGTCTTTGATGTGTTCTTTGCTCAAACCATCTGAAGAAGGTAGGAGGGATTCAGGCAAGCCTGCATAGGAATAAAAAAAAGAGGTTATCAGGGAGTCAGCGATATGGGGGAAATTCCTGAGACTTCATTCCTCCAGCATCTGGAAATGCAATCATTAAACAGAGCTCAGGCTGTGTGACCTGTCAGCACACAGGAGAACTGTAGGAGTCCGGGATGAGATTTGCAACCTGCCCAAGAATCCTACCACTGTCAGAAATGGAAATAAGCCAGTGAGATGCCAGGAACTCCAGGACTCCAGGTGTTCTGGCCTGCTCAGTCATTATACCTTCTTGATTTTGAATACTGGATCATGGAGTCCAAGAGAAAGGACATTGGTTGGAACTTCCCCAAGCTCTTGTTTAGAAGCTTTGGGACTTCCATGCAGATAATAAGTGAGCAATTAGGCAAGAAGCTCAGCATGTCCTCCTGACACTTTTATTTTTGCCTCACACATGCCACTGAGATGTACTGAGTTATGGCACGTACATGTGCCCCGTTAAATCCATGCCACTTGAGACACCATTTGACATTGAGCCATCTCTATGCAATGCAAAGACAACCCACAACCACCTGATTTAGAGCACATCCTAAACTCTTGAGATAAAAGCTGCTGTTCTTAACAAAGGCATGGTAAGACATTTCAATAACTGAAGTTCTTCCCCTAATGGTCCACAGACTGCGGGCAGCAGCTCTGCTCCCTCCTTTCCCACTACTCTCCTTCCAAATACTGCCACTGCTGTCTTCTCCTGCAGGCAGGTCATGGGGGCAGGCAGGGGCAGGCATGTTTGTTCTCCTGCAATGACTGTGCTGCCCATCCCAAGCTGCAGCCCCCACAGCAGCTAGGATTACCAGCTGAACTGGGCTTGGAACCGGCAGTATTGCCAGTGCGTATCATTCTCTTTCTGTCCAGCAGAAAAGCACCCATTTACAGATGTATCTACCAGACGCTGAGCTGGACTGGTGTTTTAAAAGCCCTGAAGTGTGTTTTTAGTTATAAAAAAGGCAAAAAAATAACAAAATTGGGAACCTATGGGAAGAACGGAAACTAATAGAAGTATCATATTCCTTTCTCCCAGCTCTCTATAGAAAGAAGCAGCTCCTTCACATCACATTAAACTAAAAGAGGGCAGACTAGATGTAAGGAAGAAATTTTTCACAATGAGGGTGGTGAAACCCTGGCCCAGGTTGCCCAGAGAGGCGGTGGATGCCCCATCCTTGGAAACATTCTAGGTCAGGTTGGACGAGGCTCTGAGCAACCTGGTCTAGTCAAAGATGTCCCTGCTCACTGCAGGGGGTTGGACTAGATGGCCTGTAAAGGTCTCTTCCAACCCAAACGATCCCATGATTCTATGTCAGCACTACGTAAATTTACAGAATTAATCCCCAGATTACCTGGACAGCAGAAATCGACTTAAAAGAAGATTCTAGATTAAGTTACTTTGAGACGAAGATGCTTGCAGCCCTTGGGTTACAATGCAATTGTGAAAATGATTAATAATGAGGATTTTCTAATTAGATAATTATCTAACTAATATAATAATTATATTTCTAACATAAATTATTTATGTTTATACATAGTGCTCTCACTCAGGTTGAACCATGGGAGAGCTCTTCTGGCAGATAATGTCACATGTAATTGCAGTTCTGCTGCTGTCAGCAAGTATCAATAAGAAGGAAATCAAAAGTATTAGGTATAAAAATTGACACCAGAACACACTTTCTCTATTTTAGCTCCAGAAACACAATAGGTTAGCTGCTGGTGAGGGTGGCCTAAATTTCATTTCAGCACGTTTGTAGGAGTATATTAGCTCCCGTCTTTCTTCAGGCTTATACCATTTCCAAAGCATCAAACCAACCAGTACACCCCATCTGGGTTGTACCAATGAATGCTCATGAAAACTGAGAGAAATAATGGTTTATTGCCCGCAGTCCCATTCTGCAGAGCAAAGTTCACCACCACAGGACCAGAGCTGTCTCTTTCTTCCCGTTCTGATGCACCCAGGCTCCCTACGGTTGTAGGAGAGAGACTTAAACTGAGCCCTAACCTCCCTCTCGGTACCTGGCTGTACCTGAGGCAGGGCTGTAGGTAAGTGCTGCTTTTTGAGATACAGGTATCTCAAAAAGGAAACTTATGGATGAATTAGTTCACCGGGATTTCACAGAGCTGGACTTTCTACTGGGTGCTGTCACGGACTTCCTAGCTTATCTTGGCAAGTCGTAAGAAGGTTATACATGCTTCAAGGACTTTGCAAACCTTGTCACAGTGGCTGAGCTCCAGCTTCCCATTAGTAATGCAGTGACTGCAACTCCTCCTCTCCTCAAGATACTGTCCTGCCTGTGAAGATACCCAGTTCAGTGGTTACGGGGAGGCCTCTGGAATAGCAAGTGTAGAAACAATGTACAGCACCAGGCACTGCAGCAGCACTTGCACTAATTTCAGTTGTTTGGGGCTGTTATAATAAACAATAGTGAAATAACTTGAAATCCACAACCACTTGTGGAGCAAATCTAGCAGAATATGAGAAGGATGCCTTTTAAGATGGCTGGATTTAGAGATTCATCAGTATGTTTTTATTTTGTTCTTATACTATGCCTGTGATTGCGTATCTGAGTATCTTCCAGAGAAGTAGGAAGCCATATGATGTTTATAACCTACCTCACGGACTGTCACTTCTACTTCAAGGGCTAATTCAGAACACACTGAAGTAGATGGAAATGCTATCAGAAGAATAAGCCCGAATGAATACTGGGATCAGTAAAACCCATATTTTTGCCAAGCTCCTTTCACGCGATAAACCCCAGGCAATTCAAAGCATCTTGACGTTTTGCGAGTGCAAACATTACCGTGTACTTGCACACCCTGGAGACCAGGCACAAAAGGAGTCTTTGACCCGATTTCCACTATGCGCTCGTTTACAAGATATTCAGAGCCTTCCCGCAGCAGGGTGCTTTTAGATCTCCCGTTCAAGTCAGATGATAAACCCCGAGCATAAGCTGGTGCTCCCCTGAGTGTGTAATGGCAGGGATTTGTCACAAGAGGGAGGCTGGCAGGACAGCGCCTTCGGAAACCTCCAGCACAGACAGTAGCTGGTCCCACCACAAATCAAATAGATTAGCAAGCAGGCTTGTCTGGAACCTTGTCAAGGAGCCTCCTGATGTGGACACAGATGAACGACACACTGCGGTATGGAAGGTCTCGATGTGTGGGATGTGAAAGCAGCTCTAATCAGCAATTTAAGTAACCGTGGCATTAGTGGAAGAAGGCCTCTATGCAGGGAGATGGGCATTAGCATGGGGTGTGGATGAAGGCTCTTTTGGAAACAAGAGGGAGGAGGAATAATCCCTAATAAGAAAAGGACTGCACTGGGAATGAAGAGGAGGAGGTTTGAGAGAGACAGGGGAATGATAAAAACAACTCTTGTGTGAAGGAAAGCTTATTTTTGTTCACAGCAGGGGGTGTCACCATATGCACACCTCATGACTGAATTAGTCACCACTTCTTGGTGGAAATTCTCCAGAGAAACAGATCTCCCAAGTGAAAGAAGGCGATACCTGTAGTGCTTATCACCGGACAATGTACAGCAGTGGAGCTGTGGAACTGAATGAGGGAAACTTTATGGGAACAGTGTTCAAAGTTCACTGGTTTTAAACATGAAGGAGATGTAAACTGGCAGTTAATTCTGAACCTTACACCACGTAAAAGCTGGTTTAGCATTACCTTCTGTTTCATGGTAATCACCAACAATGTTTAAGACTCCCTTGAGTGCAAGCTTTGAAACGACAGGCTCACGGCCTTCTGAACTGAGGAGCTCAGTGGAAATCATCAAACCAAATGGAAGTTCTTCTTCCACACAGCTTCCTCAGTTAAACTGTGCGACTCATTGTGGCAGGAGGTTGTTTATGCCAAAATTTTACATGGCTGCAGAAAGTGATTAGACAAATTCATAATAATCCATTGGAGCTATTAAACAAAAAGTTACTTGTTTGTGGCTAAAGAATTGTCTGAACCATCTGCCACATTCTGGTATGTTTGCCCTATTCTTTTTTGGCGACTGCTGCTGATCATTAGAGACAAGATAGTGGCCTGGATGGACCCGTGGCCTGATCCATTCAGCTGTTGCTATTTCTCTCAAGCAGGAATCCCACAACTGACACCTCACTCACCAGACTCTGGAAGCAGGTCCTCACCTTCAATAACTCCAATCTCTCAAAAGCAATAATTTCTGGAAAACAAAGTATTGTTTATCCTTAGAAGTAACAATCAGAAAGACTAGAATGACAAAAGGTCTGCATATACACACGTCATACTTCAGTGTTACCATAAACCTGGAATGACCCCAACACCAAAAGCTTTTTGGTTCTGGAGGCAGGCTTCCACCCACATTCATTCTGCAGCGTCCCTCTCTTGAACTCAGGGATTCAGATTTTTACCTATATAAACAGAATTAGTTCTATGATTTCTGTTTGGGCTCCTGCCAGCCCCAACACCATCCCAGCCCCAGGTACTAGGCTCAGTTTAGACTAGGGTGCTATTTCAGAGACACAGACTCTTATCTTGCTGGTTAACCATCAAGAAAAGAATTATAGCCAGTCTGCCTGCCTGACAAGGGGAGGGATTGTCTCTATATACCCCATAGCACACAAAGACCGTGGTTCAGTAAAAGAGGAATGCAATACTCAAAAGTTACAGTATCTTCCCACTCTGCTCAAACCAATTGTATTCATAGTAAAATCTGTTTCCATGCCAAAAGCAGTACAGCTGGGTAAAGAAACCCAACAAAACAATTACAATAAAGTTAAAAAATAACTAATATATAGTTCAACAAAACAGAAATGCAATTTTGAACTTAGTTTCAACTTCACTACCATGTCTGTCTTTGGATTATACACAGGCACTTTGGCCTGCTAATAGCAGTCCCTAATGCTCTCTAGCACCCCTTACAGCCATTAATCGATACAGCAAACTTACCGATGAGAAATTTAGAGGCACCTAAATGAGGTGAAACCTCCTTGCTTGTCACTTGCAGCAAGGTTTGAGGAGAGCTTTCAAAGAAATCGAAGACTAGATAAAACAGAGGTCTTCAATGAAAACATGACGTGGGAGGCACGTACCTCCCTGCCGTGGTCGAGCTGTTCCCTTCTCTGCTATCCCAACTGCTTTCCAACTGGCCCCCACTCCTCTACCCCAGGAACCTGCAGCAGCTCCTCTGTGCAGGCTGTCCTCTAAAGCAACAACAACAAGAAACACATTTAAGCATTTTGCTCAGGCAGGACCAGGGAATGTGCAGGTTTTTTTCTCCCAGAATTTGCCCAATTGTCAGTGTTGCGTACAGATGGTTTGCCTTTGAAGGAATGCTTCGTGTGAGACAAGGTTCTGGCAGAAACCTGCCTCGTTACTTGCCAGCTCACCTTCTGGTACGTGTTAATTAGGTTGCTTGGCTGCCACAGCATTAGAAGTCACAGGGTTAAGATGGTCAGCAGCTCCAGCAGCTCTCCATGGAGATTGCTGGCAGCTTGGCTCTCTGCCTCCTCACAGAGAGCTTAGAAATACTGGCATTTTACTTTAATTTTTAAAAATGCAAAAATATTTAAAATAGAATTGTCATTTCCTGTGGATCTGCATGTAGCTAAGAACAGAAGTACTGGCTGACTGGGATAGAATTTTAGCAAAAATAAATGTTGCATGAATAATTTGAAATGCCTCCTAACCCATAGAACTTTATGTGGCTGAATCTCCTAGGGAAACCTTGGGAGGCTCTATCACAGGAGCAAAGATTTAGCTACCCCATAGGGTACTATACCCTGCTCTGCTGGGTGCGATCCTGCCAGCATTTTGGAGACAGACATCGGAAGTCTTAGCTGAGCAAAGTATTTCCACTTTTTGGTGCCACTGGGAATGCTGCGGGTGGCAACCATTTCTCACTCTACGCATTACAGAACAGCTTCCCAAACATTAAAGGCAGCAAGACCTGAAGCACAAGCACAAACACAAGCACAAGCCGTGAGAAACACTGGCCACCAAGGCTCATGATTTCTAACAACGTGATGAAATAGATCTTTGTCACCGATACACAGTCCTTCACTTTCTGGCCCTGGCTGGGGGGGCAAAAAAAAAAAAAAAAAAAAAAAGCTGTACCTGCATTAAATACAGCAGCACTTGTACCAGCAAACCTCCTACTAACCCTGCAGTGGCTCCCCCTGCTCAATTTTAGGGACAGTTTTCTAGGGCTTCATGAGTGCAGAAGCTTGCTAACACTCTTCTGAGTACACCTCAGTGAGAATTTATGCTGAGTGTACTTTCCTAGACAGCAGAACATGGGCAAGACATTCTACATTCTCTCTTTTTAATCAGAAAGACGACAGTATTCATTTTTTACGTTACTCTGACAAGTGGCATCACATCCTGGAGGAAAAGCCGTTTTTACTGATTATTACAGCCTTGTATGAAATCTTGAGCAAAAGTCTGATCTGGATTCATCCCAGCTGCCTTTGATACTGAAGTGATACTGAGATTTTCTGTTTTGTCACCTCAAACACCTTTATAGACAACAGAAAGGCACTGTCAGCAGGCTATTCAGAGCTGGAGTGGGCTGAGCCATCCCCTTCCATCGACTCTGGTGTGAACGCAGACCAGAGCTATTCAAATCAATGTCTATAATTAGTTGGGATAAATCCGGACCTCAATGCCTTTGCATTACTCAGCTACCTCAAAGTAAACTGCATAAACCTCCTGCATTCCAGGGCCTCCTGGAGCTGCCCAGTGTCCTCTCAGGTCACTCCAGATGCTCTGGGGCTCTTCCCAGCGTCTCTGGGGCTGCTCCAAGTGCTCCTGGGCTCCTTCCAGCATCTCTGGGGGAATATGTTGATTTCATGCCAGAAATATCAATCATCATAACCTTTGTATTAAGCCAACTACCAGAGGCTATTCAATCTCCAGCAAAAGTCCTCAAAGCATTATTCCTCTCCTGCCCACCTCCCCACCTGACCCACTCACAGAAGCAGTTGGATTGTTGTTATCCAAGCATAGATCATGATATATATACAGGCCATAATGTACCTCGGTCTCATATGCCTGAACACGGAGTGCCGGCCCCATGTGCTCTGTTTGTGTAGAAAGAATTGAGGTCATCTGCTGCTTTTGCCTCAGTCAACCCCCACATCAAGGCAGCAGTTTGAGACTAGAGAGGTTTGGAGAACCCAATTAGGAGCCTCTTTCAAGTTTCAGCTACAGGATGAAACAAGAGATGCTAGGACTTGTAGACTACATATAATCATAAAAAGGCTCTGCTAAAACAACAGTCAAAGTATGCTTAGTAGAGGCTGTGACCAATAGATGAACTGTCTATCAAGAATGTGTTAACAAAGTTGGGTGGTAGAAGGCAAACAGTACATCAGAGCAAGAGACAAAGTAAGCGAGGGCGATGTCTATCCAGCTTGGGATGCCTCATGACAGGGCTGCAACGTGAACAGAGGTGTCACCTAGAATAGGTGCCACCTACAGCTGCTCTGCGCACCCTAGGAAAGGCCCGGTGAGCCAGGCGCCCACCTCGAGGCCCACGACACAGGCTCCCTCCCAGGCGGACACCACCTCAGACGAGCGCTCGCAGCGCCTTCCCGCAAAGGAGCTGCCGCTAAACGGCGCTCCCGGTCGCCAGCCCCGCCGCAGCCCACGCAGGCTCCCCGGAGCAGAGCGCGGGCCGCCCCACGCCACTGGCTGCTTGCAGCAGGCCGTGCGCGCGCCCAGCCGCCGCCCGCCGCGGAGCGCCGTTGCCGTAACAACGGCCGCTCGGCCCCCGCCGCCTCAGGCGGCTGCGCGCCAGAAAGTGCTAGAAAGCCGCCGCAGCCCGCGCCTGCGCAGACGGGCTCCCTCCCCCCGCACGGCGCCGCAGCAGCGCCCCGGGGCCAGCGGAAGGCAGGGCGGTGGGGTGGCGGCGGGACGGGCGGGGGGACCTCCCGGGGGAGGTGAGGCGAGAGGCAGGGGTTGCTCAGGACCCGCAGGGGGAAACGGCCCGGCCAGGCTTCCCCGGAAACCTCCCTCCCCCTCTCCCGCAGTAAGGAGGAGCTGCCGCCTACGCTGCGCAAAGTGCGCACACGGCTTCGGGAATAGGCGGCTGCGCGAGCCACCGCCCAGCGCCTGCTGCGGAGTCATTGCGACGGTTACTAGGACACTTTGTTTTCATCCAATCAAACGACGTTAGCTCATTCCTGAGGCCGACGGCCAATCATGCCCGACATCAATCATTCAATTAAGCCAATCGGGAGTGTCCTGAGCGAGTAGGGCGGGCATTCGCGGGCCCCCGTTGCTTAACAGTAAAATCAACAGACAGATGGGCGGAGCAAATGGGAGCCAACTATTTGAATGACAGCATTACACCCAAACAGATTTCCTCATTCGTAGAGCCTCATTATGAGTAGCCAATAGTTGATGAGAATGTCCGCCTAGGCGGGGAAAAGAGGGTTGCGCGCGCATTCCGCTGCTATAAAAGGCCTGGCCGTTGCCTCACGCAGTCAGAGTCGGTTGGGGGAAGAGTGGTGTGTGTGAGAGGGAGCTGTGCCGCCGCCATCATGAGGGAGATCGTGCACCTGCAGGCCGGGCAGTGCGGAAACCAGATCGGGGCCAAGGTCTGGGTGGTGGGCAGAGGGTGGCGGGGGAGGAGATGAGATGGGAGGGGAGGGGGTACGCCCAGCCCGGCCCAGCCGCCTCTGACGCGATTTTCCCCGGCAGTTTTGGGAGGTGATCAGCGACGAGCATGGCATTGACCCAACCGGTACTTACCATGGAGACAGCGACCTGCAGCTGGAGCGCATTAACGTCTACTACAACGAGGCCACAGGTAGGGCCCGGCGCCTCGCTCGCCCCTTCCCCGGGCTGCTCCCGGCGCCGCAGTCACGGCTTCTCCCTGTTTTGCAGGTGGCAAATACGTGCCCCGCGCCGTCCTGGTGGACCTGGAGCCCGGCACCATGGACTCGGTGCGCTCCGGGCCCTTCGGCCAGATATTCAGGCCAGACAACTTCGTGTTCGGTGAGTGTGCGCCGGGAGCGGGGGAGGGACCTGTCGTGTAACCGGTGCGGGGTGGGGTGGGCAGGGCAGGGACGCCGCGCTGCGGGCTTCGCCGCCGCACATGCTCTGGAGGCAAGCGCGGCCCCAGGAGGGGGGTTAATCCTGGCTCTTCGTGAGGGGCGTGAAATACTGGGAATCTGCGGATGGTGCATGATGGCAGCTGCTAGGAGAGCAGGGCCGAGAAGGCACAAGAGGTCGTTGCTCTTGCGATTCTCGTTACCACCTCCATAACATCAGAATAAATTAAGTGGCTGCTGTATCCTTGACAATTGAATGTTTTCCATGTATCTGCCGAGCCATTTCAGAGGTGCTTGTGTGAAACCACAGCTCTATGCTCGATAAAATGAAAGCTTTTTGAGGGGTTTCTCTGTAGCCTGATGCTCCTAAGCTTTGCTTGCAAGCAATAAGCAGTGACCGTAATCTAATATGAAAATGGCTCTCTTCCAGGTCAGAGCGGAGCAGGAAACAACTGGGCAAAGGGCCATTATACGGAAGGCGCTGAATTAGTTGATTCCGTGTTAGATGTTGTAAGAAAGGAGGCAGAAAGCTGTGATTGTCTCCAGGGCTTTCAGCTTACTCACTCTCTCGGTGGTGGTACAGGCTCTGGCATGGGTACCCTTCTCATCAGCAAAATTCGTGAAGAGTACCCAGACCGAATTATGAATACTTTCAGTGTTGTACCCTCCCCTAAAGTATCAGATACTGTAGTAGAGCCCTACAATGCCACACTCTCGGTGCACCAGCTTGTGGAGAACACAGATGAAACATACTGTATTGATAACGAAGCCCTCTACGACATATGCTTCAGAACACTGAAGTTAACTACTCCGACGTACGGTGATCTGAACCATTTAGTGTCGGCAACCATGAGCGGTGTTACCACCTGCCTGCGATTCCCAGGCCAGCTTAATGCTGACCTGCGGAAGCTGGCCGTGAACATGGTTCCCTTCCCCCGTTTGCACTTTTTCATGCCTGGTTTTGCTCCGCTCACAAGCCGCGGGAGCCAGCAGTACCGTGCGTTAACTGTGCCAGAGCTAACGCAGCAGATGTTTGACGCAAAGAATATGATGGCTGCGTGTGACCCACGTCACGGCCGCTATCTGACTGTAGCTGCTGTTTTTAGAGGCCGTATGTCAATGAAAGAGGTCGATGAGCAAATGCTGAACGTTCAGAACAAAAACAGCAGCTATTTTGTTGAATGGATCCCTAATAATGTTAAAACAGCGGTCTGTGACATTCCACCTCGTGGCCTGAAAATGTCTGCCACCTTCATTGGTAACAGCACAGCCATCCAGGAGCTGTTCAAACGCATTTCTGAGCAGTTCACCGCCATGTTCCGCCGAAAGGCTTTCCTGCACTGGTACACTGGCGAGGGCATGGACGAGATGGAGTTCACAGAGGCTGAGAGCAACATGAACGACCTGGTGTCTGAGTATCAGCAGTACCAGGATGCTACAGCTGAGGAGGAGGGGGAGTTTGAGGAGGAGGCTGAGGAGGAGGCAGAGTAAAAGCTATGCAGATGAACACCTGTAAATTTTGTTTAAAGCTGTATGAACTCTTTCATTCAAAACTTCTCTGTCTGTGTTGTGTTCCTCTTCTGTCTCAAAGTCACTTCAAATGCTGTACAGGCACCATTAAAGCATTTTTCACAGTGCACAAGCTCGTCTCCTTTGTTCCTTTTGGTAAGCTTTTCGGGTGCTGTTTCCAAATGTAAGCGCGTAGGTGTGTCGGAGGTCTGGAAAAAAGAAAAATACAGACTTGGCGTCAGCCCTGCCACTTTGCCCAAGGCAGCCACGCTTCTATCCCTGCCTCCTTGGAAGGTGGATGACTCTTGCTTGTGGCAGTCCTACTCGCTCCTGGTGGTTACAGGAATAGAACAACTGCTCTGGGATGGCTTCCTAGTGTAGGCTGCTGCCAGAGGGGGATAGACTTCACACTGAGGACA
Source organism: Phaethon aethereus (assembly GCF_964289735.1). NCBI lineage: Eukaryota > Metazoa > Chordata > Aves > Phaethontiformes > Phaethontidae > Phaethon > Phaethon aethereus. Next base: position 2,250,755 of record NC_138596.1, on the reverse strand, counting down.
GAGTTCAGCTGCAAGCTGTGTCTAAATTTAGGCACCTGCATTTGGCCTCGTGTTACAGGCTTCACCCTGGCAGGAGCTGAGCAGCTCTCCTGACCCCAAGGGCAGTGTGGGTGTCTAAGCTGCTGCTTACCCTGGCTTCCTGGGCACCAGCATGGTGCAGACAAGTTGCCTCTGGTACGGGGGGCGTTTCTGGCAGAAGAGGAGCTGGACTGTGGCAGGAGAGCACTGGGGACAAATGACAGCTCCCATGTGCGCAGCCTTGCTGGAGTCATGTTTCTTAAAATCGGCATGTAGCAGTTTTAAAATAATCGGGTGTTACTGCAGCCCCTGCTTTTGAAGTGACATTAACACCTGATACCAAATTACATTGTTTTCTCTCGTGACAACCCTATATTAAAATTTTTTACTGTGGAAACAGTATGTTCGGTGTTACCTGAAGTAACAAGCCTGTCCCTCTGAGTAGCTGGACAGGAGGCAGCAGGCTGCTTTCCTGCTGAAGAAATTCTGTTCAGTGTTCTTGGTTATCACTGATTTTGGGTTAATTTTTTCTGTCTTAGAAATAAGTTTCTCCTCCCAGAGTCAAACTGGTTGGAGTATTTAAAATTGGGGTGGCATGTGGAAATCAGGGAAATGGGCCTGTCTGCAGGTAACAGGCAGCTGGTTTCAAACCTGCACAGGAGAATGCTTTTGTAGGTGAAAAGATGACAACAGATTTTTAGAGGTAACAGTTTAAGCAGTTGATTTTTGTCCCTGATTTTAGGGTGTTTTTTTTCTTCCTCCTCTTCATTACACTGAAGCTGGTGTGTGCCCTGGCCTGCCAGGTGCCAAGGGCAGGACAGTCTCGGGCACCCTCCCTGCAGGCTTGTGGAGAGGACAAAACACGGGCAAGCATTAACACTGGTTTACCCTTAGGTTTGTAACAGCCTTTCTCCAGGGGGCTGGAGCTTGCAGGCTACAGCCCTGCAACATGTGGCCACAGCCCTCCCCGAGCAATCCAGCACAGAGGAAAAGGGCACCTGGAACACTCAGGGCTTTGCTGTAAGACACCGCGGAGCTGCCGTGCAACGGAAGGGGACAGGCAAGCGTAATGCACCGGGGACGGCAGCTGCCGTGCTCGCCATCTGCCCCGGAGTCTGGTGACAGAGGCGAAAACGAACGTATTTCTCTTCACGGTTGATCAGAAGGCCTGTCCAGCCTCACCTTCACCATCAGCATGTAAGGTGCTTCCATCCTTTCCCTTAGACCATCCTTCAAGCTCCTGATGACTGGTGGTGGGTTAAGCTTTGCTTTTCCTGCATGGCCTTCCCATGCCCCCAGTGCAAGTCTTGCTAAAGCCATACTCACTGCCTCGACCTCCTTCCCTCTGGGCTCAACAGACACAATCTCAATACCAGCCACCATCCAACCCTGCCAGGATAGTTTGTGTCTTCTACCATTTTCCTCCTCTGCACTGCATTAAGTACAAGCTATGAGTTTGATTATTTCTAGCTTATCTCTATGCTTTCCCATCCCTCATTACTGAGCTGTGGGATCTTGACCTTGCTGTGGCCAGATACCAATATTAATTACCGATTTGTTGAAATTTTAGGCTAATACCTTAATGCTCTTGCATGGGCAGAGCTTCCCCTTCACATACACAAAATTACTTTCTTCAGACCTCTCCTTTAGGCAACCCAGAAAACTGACAAGGATCAGGCAGACACTACGGGGTAGCCACCACCTGCCTTGATGGCTAATACCCTTTCATTGCCTTTTTTTTTTGGTGCTTTCTCAACCCCTTTATATCATCTGACTTTTGCTTTTTAGACCCAAATCATGCTCCTGATGAAGAAATTGTAATGCACCCGTGTAACTGGTGGGATGTTACTGATCTTCCTCTGCTTTAGCAAGGGGTTGGTGGCTGGAGACCAGAGGAATGTTCTGCACAAGTCCAGGCTGGCAGCGAGGACGATGGGCTCTCCTGCAGAAAGGCAGGGGATGGCACAACTCCAGCACCTTGGCACTGACTGGAAAAAAAAAAAATCTACTACCCGTGTGAAACATTTCAGTAATTGTTCTCTACTACGACACTACAGCTAATAACAGCGCTACTTAACGACAGTAATTAGTATTAGTGACTTTCATTTTCACTCAGCTGATAAACTTACCTGGTACGAAGCCCATGTAGGAAGGTATCAGTCCAGCACTGGTGTAAATTCTGTTGTTAGGCCAGTATGTTTGGGGAAATCTCTTGCCAAAGCTGCAAGCTGGGTTTCTCTGCAAAAACTGTAAAAAAACCCCCAAAAAACAACAACAAAAAAACCAAACCACAAAACCAAACCAATAGAGTACAGTTCATTTTAAACCATATTGCTGCTTCCCAAGTCATGTGCTTTGACTCTGCATTAAATATTTAAGCCAATGTAAAACAATTCTCTTCCCAGTTCTGTTTTCTTCTAAGCGGGAGCTACACTGCACCTTCCCTTTTTCCACTTAGTAAGTTTTTCTCCCGACGGGTGTTGGCAGCGGCCCTCGGCAGCTGCCTCTGCTAGCCCATACCCCCAGGGAATGCCCCGCTAGCCCATAGCCCCGCACACAGGGCAGCTCCTGGCCTGGCTGTGGTCTTCAGGACCTCCGCAGACTGGACTGCCTTCATCACCCCTGGGCACCATCCGCCAGCCCCGAACGCCTCGTGCTCCTGCGTTTGATATACTGTGAGCCAGCGGTATCTGCTGGAGTTGGTACCCGGCGGCTCCCGTGCCATGACTTTGCACAGCTGTGGTTTGGTTTGGCCCCTTCAGCTGGTTTTGGTTTTCCACAAGTCCCACCGATGGTGATCAGCCAGTAATTCCCAGGCTAGGAGGAACAGGAAGGCTTAGGCAGCGTTAGCTGAAGGGAGAGTGTAAATCATCTCCTGGATCTGTCCCTGCCCTCCAAGGTCAGACCCAGATAAGGGGCCGTGCTGAAGGATGGGTGTTGCAGCTCGGCACATCTCTGCAGCGGCAAAACCCCTAAAGGTGTCACCAAAGCTGCTCCGCGCTCCTCGGCGCGCACCCTGCTCAGTGGAGAGGGGACGGGGGTCACGGAGCCCAGCAAACGGTGGGCACCACTCAACTCTTTTGTGACCGATGATGGAGCGAGTGCTGCGATTCCCTACGCGCAGCACCGAAGCGGGAGGATTGTGCTATTGTGCTCGGTGCAGACCGTAAGCAATGATCCATGGCACATCCCGGTATGTAACCTAGGGCAGCAGAGATTTAGGGCAGAAGATTAGTGGCTTGAAGTCAGAAGCCATCTTAGACAGAAATGTGGTGTGATGGGTTTTTTTTAGCACGCTTATATTCCTTCAGTGCCTGATGTGCTGCAGCTAAGCGCTGCGAGCCTGGGTTCTGCTGAATCCTGCGATGGAGAAACGCCTCCCTCGCCGATTTACTGCGTGGCAGACATTTCTTAAGATATCAGGGGCAGAAAGGCTTTGCAAACAGCACATTCAGGTTTGATAACGTCTGGAGTTTGTTCTCCTTGCTTCATTTCAATTCCTATTAACGGCAGAAGGAACGGATAAGGAAGCCAGCACAGGGAAATACATTTCAGCCGAAGCATCAGGCTGCCATGAGCTCTGTGAACTGCTGAGTCATTTCTCCCCGGCTGAGTTTCTCTGAGCTGGGGATCCTCAGTCTTGGATCTTCCCTACATCAGGCCCATATGCTCTGGGACGAAGGCAGTGCAGTGAACCCCGCTGACCAGGAAGGGCTGGAGATGTTGTAACCTGCTTTCACTGAGCTGATCAACCCTCACCAGCGCCAGACCAGCGAGACGGCTGCAGCCCAGGGATCTCACGCCATCCTGGTAGCAGGAAGAAGTGTGTAGCTTTGAATGCAAGCTATTAACTCGTGTGGGAGGGATCTCCTTTTCCCGTGTAGGAGGAATATATGGCATTATATGGGGCGTGATCTTAAAAGCAAGAGGATGAAATATTTTTTCAGTAGGGCTTTTTCTGCATCCTTCCCAAAAGTAGGAGAAAGAAGTTCTACATCCCTTTAAGACAAATTATGTTAGTAAAGGAAAAAGCCTTACAACCAATTAAAAGGGAGAAATAGCCATCCAAGCAGCCCAGGAAGCCATCCAGCACTGCCATCGAGGTAGAGAAGAGATACTGCTTAAGGGAAGCGCAGATAGTTGCTTCGCGTGTTTCTGCACTCAGAGCAACATTTTTAGTAGCCACTCTTGAGCCAACCCTCAATAGATTTGCTTAATCCCTTTATGAACTCATTTATCCTCCCTTAATGTCCCAAGGAAACAAGTTACAGAATTTAATTACTCATGATTTTTTCAACATGTTACCCAATAGCTTTTTCCTTTGCTTGTACTTATAACACCAGTTCCAATACTACTCCTGCAAATGAAACCACTTTTGGTGTTGCACCTGAATCAACACCAACATTATATTCTTGAAATAAGATTTGTGGATATGATCTACCTGATGTTGGTCAAATTCGTTCATGGCTTCCTTCACAGCCTGGAGGTAGTTCACACCATTAATCCAGGTGAGGCGGGGGATGAATCCAGCATACCCTTCGGATGAAGACAAGAGAGAACATTTTCTGCTTGAGAGCATACGTGTCATATAAAGATCAACCAGTCTGGAAGTGGAAGAGGCTGGGGTAAATATAAAACCTCAGCAGAATATAGGAAGGAAAAATTCATCCATTTAAATTGTAAAATTAACTCTTTTATGTGAAGTATCTTCTGAACATGTCTTTTTTTACGATTCCCAAGGAAAAGTGAATGGGCTGAACTGTCTTTTGTTGGTCTGCATGAGGTATGGAAGAAACACTTCAGTTTCTTATAGTCTTTTCTTTAAGTCAGCAGCTCTGTTGTGTTCTCTCCCAGTTTAACACACATTCAGGGGCTAACAACCGGGTGTCCAACCTTTCTTTCTCATTTGCCCTGCCCATCCAACAAATTTTCACCAATTATAAGATAGAAACTATATAAAGTCTAAAAGTCCACAAAGCAGCGAGAAGTACAACCTAAAAGAAGCCAGAATTCCCTCTTTCCAAAGGGAGGCTTTGGAGAGAGAAAAACTTGTTTTCTGCATCCTAGAACATCAATGCTTTTTCACTCCATCTGAAACATTTTGACGTGCAACCCCTGTATTCGCTGCGGACCGCGGCAGAGCGAAGTGTCCCTCCGGCTGGTGTCGTAGCCTTTGGGGGAGTCCAGTGCATCGCCTTTGGTAATTCTGCTTGCAGAGGGACGCTCTTCCAGCGCAAGTGGAAAAGTCACAGAGTACAACTCCTTGTAAGACAGAGTTTTATACCTTTATGATGGTGCAATACACCACTGTTTGCTGATTTGATGATTCAGAGAAGCACCTTATTTCTAGGAGAGAGATAACTACCTCAACGGTAACAGATACTCATCAAGCTGCTGGAGTTGGTGCAGAGCCCATGACCCATCTCTCCTCGCTCTTTGGAGCATTTTCTAGCCTGGCCCCACAGCTGTAGGGAACTGAGGTGGCTCCTGCATCCCTTCCACCCGCCCATGGGCACGTGTCCCTCAGCGTGAGATCCATGGAGGTGACAGCATCCCAAAGAGACACCCTTGCATCGAGAGGAGCAGGGGCATTTTCCATCCCAAAGTGTTCAAATGAGCTGGAGTGACTGGCCAATGTCTCCCAGATTTCCCCAGGGGGACACGATTTCTTCCAAGGTGGACTTGTGCTGTGTGTGACCTCCCTCTTTTTTACCTGGAATGACTTTCTGTTGGATCGCGTTTGGTACATTCAGTTTTGGTAGCCGATCGTCTTGCTCCACATCTGTAGTTTCAGCCACTCCTGGCAGAGTCACACCTTCAATTTTTATGGGCTCAAAATAAAAGCAGAAATAAAATAAACACCTGCAAAACCCGCTTCCTCCTCTGGCTCCTTTGCTTAAATCAGTGACACAACCTGCAGAGCCCCACTGGCTGTGACATGGCAAACGCTGTCTCTGGCTCCAGAAAAAATAAGGGGCTCAAAGACGTTGGCCTCGAGTGGTACCGGCGGTGCTGTGCAAAGCAGCACCCAGCTCCGTAGGCAAATCCCAACGCTTGTGTTTAAATGAGGGATAATGATGGTGTGAAATTCAGGAGCAGTTAAGGGGCCAGAAACCTGGCACGTTACCAAAGGTGCCAGGAGCGCTCTATTTACGGGAGGAGGAGGAGGAGGGAGGGCAGCAGCAGGGCTCCCAGTCCACCTGAAGGAAACGCGAGCCTGGCTGCGTAGCACAGTGTAATGCAAGATCTAATGACTGGGATTTGAAGCAAAAACTCAACCAAATGAGAAGTTAGGCCTTTTTGATTAGGAAGAGTAATTGACGATTACAGCAATTTCCTGAAGATGTGGTGGATTTGCTACTGCTAGAAACATTTGTGTGAGTTCGGTATTTCTCTACAAGACACGCTAAACTTTCTGTCCTTGCCATCCATGCCCCTATGAAATTCCCTCTTCGGAGTCATGGACCATGGAGGAGCCCTTCCATGCCCACCAATCCCCAAAGCCCGCAGCAGCATCCCTTACCACGTGTCTTTTCCACCCAAACCCACTTACCAGTTTGCTTCCTGCCAAGGCACCGCTGAGCTGGCCGGGTCCACAACTTTTTCCCTGTCCAGAAGCCGGGGTCAACTTGGGCAATCGCCACTCTCGCCCCTCAGAGGCAGGACGGCATGAAATCCTCTGTGGGTACCCGTGTGGCAGTTGTGTCCTCGGGACGTACTCGCCGGGGTGGTGCTGGGGCATGGGGTCCATGTGCATCATCACCAGCTCTTCCTCTGCTGGCCCTGGCCCCAGCAGGGGTGATTTTGGCCCAAGGACTGATTCCGGAAAGCTCGTTGCAGCCCCAGCTTTCCCATAGGGAAAGTATCCTGTGGGACAGACACTGAATTGAGACAAAGGAGCGGCCGAACGAGGATGAGGGATTCCCATCGCGCTGGACCTCAGCCCCACACGCCCCTCCGGAGCGAAGGAAAGGAGCCTCAAGGTCAACAGCATCCCACTGGCTGTGAGTGCATCCTGCGAGTGCCATCAGCCCCATCCAGTTATGGTTCAATAACTTAAAACTTATTCTACGTGACGCCTAAACTGTAAAATATAGATATAAAGATGAAGGGGGGAAAAAAAACCCATAAGCTTTTCTCCACGTGGCTGCGTCAGCACACCCCAAACACAGATGACCGCCTGCATCCAATGAGGAATTCTTGCACTGGCTTCATCGCTGCTCACTGAGGAAAAGGCCTGCTGTAACGCTGGCTGGAAAAAAATTATCTTAAATCCAGCGTATGCTAAATATCCCCACCGTGAACCAGGGATGGAGCCCTGCAGCTTGAGCCTCCAAGAGGGACAGCTGAGCTTGGCAACTTTTGTCTGACTTTCCCTTAAAAACATCCCGTGATGTGGCTCCCCAGGCTCCCCCGGCTCCCTGCGACACCTCCAGCCCGGGCACCGCCTCGTGCTCTCTGCCAGGAGCGAAGCCAACTTCTCCCTCCTCGGTGGTTATGGAGGATGATCGCTCTTACACCCCACAACAACCTTCTCCTTATTGGAAAACTGTTTCTGTGTCAATCTTGTCCCTTTTAAACAAACCAAATTCCTTCCATTTTTGTTCTCGTAGGTAATTTTTTTTTTCTCCCCAGCCCTCTGGTCATTACTGCCTTCTCCCAACCTCCCCGTGTTTCATGGACATCTGTATCGCAGCGCAAAGCCCCGCGGAAGAGACACTGTCTTCCAGCAAAGGCTTCATCTGCAGAAAGTCCCAGGGAACAACTACCTGTCCCAGCTCAAACAGAGTGGTGCAAAATTTACCCCTTTCTGCAAGAGTGTAAGACTTCTGATGAGCATTTAGGTTTGCAATCTGCTTAAAATTCTATTATAAAGTATATATACTGTATATAACTTCATGAAGTATACTTACTCTATATGGCTATATTATTTCGTTGCTAGCCTAGACAGCATTTGATAAATGCAAATACTTGATGAAAGTGATTTTTCAATCTGATGTGAAAATTTTAAAGCAGGTTTGTCTTAATGTTTCTTTCATTATTAATGAAAACATTACATCTACGCTTTGGTTTGCAGGATGGAAAGAAAAGGAAAAATGAAGTTGTTCTGTACTTGAGAAATCCACATTAGCTTTTTTTATTACCCTGGGTTTTGCAAACTCATTGATTCAGCACCAAATTAAACGCCAGGAGAGCACTGTGCGTTTCATTTGAGCAAACAGCCACACGGTTTCAGCTCAGGTTCCCAGGGAGCTGGTGCCTTACACGCTTGGCCTGTGCCATAACCTCAATGCCAACACGGCAATCCCTGGACATCCAGCATAACCTTGGTTGATATCCTCAACCAGCAGAGCCTGACCTCACTTCCAGGAGGAATGCAACACGGGATTCAACTGATCAAAAGCAGCAACATACTTGGTGCCCATCGACAAGGCTCTATCAAAAACAGACCTTGAGAAAAAGTCTTCAGACTGGGTTTGCTAAAGGCAACCACGCAGATCCAACACTGCCATGAGCTCTTTGATCTCCATCATGTAAAACACCCAGGAGGGTGCTGGGCAGTACTAATGGAGTTTGCAGGGAAGGGTTTAAGGGATCACCCACTGACAGCGCGACAGCAGGAGCTGTCGATGAAGAGTTATCAGCACAGCAAGGTGCTCTCTGTGGCCACGTTCTTCAGCATTTCACCAATGAGCAGCAAACATGAGCTCCCAGCTGCAAATGCTGGTGGGTGACTTAAAGGTTGGTGAGGAAAGAATGAGAACAGGATAATGAGAGAGAGCAGCTAGGTCAACTGGTTAGTTGGGTCCATCCACGCTTTAGTCCAAGGATATGCAGATGTAAACATCCAGGAGTGAAGCCTGTAAACACCACCTTGCGTAGTGGAGACCTGGACCCTAGAAACATGGCTGGGAAGAATAGAAATGCCAAAAGTTTGCAAGGAGCTACATAGCATGAATTCCCAGCGTGAAATAGGAAAGCATCACTTCTGTGTGGCCATCCCCAAGGAAATGAAGACCCAGATCCCACCTGGGCACGTAGCCCCTGCATTCAGCCGGGAGAGGACTCGCTCCCGCTGAACAGGACGTCCACAACAGCTACGGCTTAGACACGTGGTACGGCACGTGGCAACTGAGTCTCCAAAGGATGGCACGTCCCTGAGATGGGTGGATCGGGATCATGGGGCAGCTGCTGCTGCGGCCTGATTTGGGCCGGCTCAGCAAGAACCAGGCACTTTGCCCAGAAGGGCCGGGACTCGGTAGGAGGCTCCTGCAAATGCCCAGCGTTGGGAATCTCCACAAGCACGCTGCGGTGTCTGAGGGAGGAGGTGGGGCAGAAGTGGGGAAGGCGGGAAGGGAAAGGGACACAAGCCCTTCTGCTGAGCTGAGGTAGGAGCAACAAGATGCAAAATGAACCACAAGCGTCGAGTAAGAGCTCTGAGCACAACGAGCTCTGCACCGGGGGAGTCAGCCGGGAAAGGGTGGGAGGTGGCAGAGCCGTCCTGCCCTAGAGAGACGGATTTTAGCCTGTGGAATTCTGCTGGTTTTGGTTGGGATAGAGTTAATTTTCTTCATACTAGCTGGTCTGAGGCTCCGGTTTGGATTTGTGCTGAAAACAGTGTTGATAGCACAGGGATGTTTTGGTTACTGCTGAGCAGTGCTCACACAGAGTCAAGGCTGTTTCTGCTCCTCACCCCACCCCACCAGCGAGGGGGCCAGGGTGCACGAGAAGTTGGGAGGGGACACAGCCGGGACAGCTGGCCCCCACCGCCCAGGAGGATATTCCAGACCATCGCGCTCAGCAATAAAATTAGGGAGGAGGTTGGGGGGCAGGGTCGCTGCTCAGGTACCGGCTGGGCATGGGTCGGTTGGTGGTAAACAACTGTTTTCATTTGCATCCCTCGTCTTTCTTGGGTTTTATTTCTTTCTGTTATTTTCCTTTTCATTACAATTTATTGTTATTGTTACTTATTTTTATTTCAATTATTAAACTATCTTTATCTCAACCCACGAGTTTCCCCACTTTCACCCTTCCAATTCTCTCCCGATCCTGCTGCGGGGGAGCGAGCGAGGGGCCGTGCGCTGCTTAGTTGCCGGCCTGGTTAAACCACAACAGGAACATGGAGAAATTGGGGAGCGAGTTCATAATATGCCATAAAACCATTTATCTTCATCTAACTGAAGACAACCTGGGAACTAAAATTCTCCTCTCCACCACACGCCTCCGTGAGAAGCCCCGTGCTCATCAGCTGAGGCCGAGAGCTCCAGCTCCGCACGGGCGCTGCTCTGCGGGCGTCTGTGCTCCTGCGGAAAACCCCATTTCACCCCAGGAGCCTACGGGGGACGGGCACAGCCCCCACCGCTCCCGATGGACCCGGCGCTCGTTAGCAGAGCCCGTTCTGGCGAAGGGACGGGACCCGGGGTCGGCTCACCTGGACGCCCAGGGAGGTGACCCTGGACACCGTGCTTCGTCCCGCCGAAGTCCTCGACGAGCCTCGGCCCGTGCAGCGGCGCCAGCAAGGGGCGAGGGCTCTTCCTAACAGCGGGATCCGTCAGCAGGCGGTGAGTGGTTTTGCCAAAGGTCTCTCCAAACCGGTAGCTGTACTGAGGGACGAAGCCCTCGTAGCTGAGGAGGAAAGCGAAGAAGAGCAGTCACTGAGCCGGCGCTGGAAGGTGCCCACGGGAAGGAGCACCCGGAGGCTGGAAAGGCCGCGGCCAGGAGCGCGCGTGGCTTGGAGTACAGCGGCCCAGGGAAGGCGGTCGCACGGGGCCGCGCCTGCGAGCGGGAACGCGTTGACGCCGCTGGAGCAGCGGCACGAGGGGACGCGTGTGGTTACGCAGGAAGCCGGGGGGGGGTGTGCACACACATGCTTTTACAGGTGAGCGTGAAAACTGGCTCATGGATTTACAGGGGTGCGTAGGCACAGGCTCGCGCTTCGGTTCACGTACGGATATGGGGCGAGGCGAGGAGCGTGGCTGAAGCAGCACCTGTGGGTGGGAAAGCTTCGGGGGGAGCACGGCGCGGGCTGCGGGCGCTCTGACAGCACTGGCGTCACCAGCCCCCCCGTTAAAATATTACTTACAGTTAAACATGCTGCAGTCTTAAATTTTGCAACCCCTCCCTCTGTTCTGAAACACAGTGAGTTACTGGGAATCCCCCGGTGTTCCTTGTTCAATATTGAAACTCAAAAAACAGAAAAAATTGGTTGTACCCTCCCCTCTAAACCTCTCTGCTCCGTACCCTCATAGCGAGGAGCGGGACCGGGCTCACAAACCCACCCAGGCTCCTCAGCCCCAGTAACAAGCATTACTCGATTTTTTGGGACCTTTGTGCGGGGTGCGTAGCGACACACCGCTGCTTCGCTCCTCCGGGCCCGGGATGGGCAGTTTGACTTTTTGGTGGCTCAGGGCAGAGCCGGTGCTGGAGCTCTGGCTCCGCTCCCGAGTCCACCAGAGCGGGTCAGAAACTTCAGCTATTCCCGGTACCAAATTTCCTATAAGTGATGTGATTCGACCGCTGAAGAAGAAAGGTAGAGCTGCCAGTTGCAATGTACAGACAAACATTCAATCAATGATCCCACTGCATATCTGGGGATAAAGCCGGATGATGCACGAGGATCATAAGATGATGAGTAAGTACTTTCCCTTCCAAATACTTCAAACAGCAGCGAGCAGAGCTGTGCATTTACACTTGGCAGGTTTTGCCACTTTGCATGCAGGATCTCTCAGCAGCGGCTGCCGGAGGAGCTCGGTGGCTCATCCCCATTGATTTTCAATAAGTCTTGCAACACAGGGAAGCTACGCCAGGACGATAAAGTTTGCAAGAGCAGAAATGACATAGCCTGAATAATTACAGGATGGCTGGAGGGATTTTGATCATGAACAAAATAATGGTAGGGCTGAGAAAGGATTCAATTCATAAGCAATTAAAAGCGAGGTAATCCGAGGAGCTCGGGCGAGTCAGTCTGGGTTTATGGAGAAGGGATCTGCTGCAGGAGTGAGTTACAAGTGCTGCTCATAAAAGCTGTGGCGCTTGGGGAAGACGCCGGTCTCAGCAGGGCCGTTGGACTTTCTCCCGCTCAGTATTTTGATTAAGGACCCAGAGCTCCCCCGCTGCTGTAGCTCACGCTGAACCGCTGCAGCTGCCGAGCGCAAAGCTCGCTGGCGAGCAGTGAGTAACCTGCTTTCCCAAGGCTGAGCCCCGTTTCACTTCTCTCTTACTCAGCCGTATCTCTTCGATCGCCACTCCCCAGGCTGCATCACCTAAACCTGCTCAGCCGTCCTGATCGCCAGGGAAAAGCTTTGGCACTGGGCCCGTCCTCGCTCTGCTCCGCACCCTCCCCAGCTCCGCACCTGCCCCAGCTCCTCCAAGCTGGGACAGGGCAGGCAGGGCTGCACCCGGCGCCCAGGATTCACGGATTTACCCTTTCTCTGTGCACCAAGTCCTTCCCAAACTGTCCCACAAGTTGGGTTTTGCTTCCCAATGCTCTGGAGCACTGTGGTGGCACTTGCAAAGCCCTGGCTGTGACCATTGCCCGACCTGAGTGACAACAACTAGTTTTGATGCCCTCCTTGCGTTTGCGGATCCACTGGCACAGCACGTGGGACAACCAGCGAGAAGCTGCGATGTGCCATCTTCCTCCTCCTCCTGCCAGCACCCCAGCGCAGGGTGCACTGTCTGCCGGCAGCGGAGCCCAGGCTCCAGCGCTGCCCTTCAGGCAGCTCCTCCTTGCGCTCAGCCACCCAAATCAGATGCAAAGCAGCACCCTCACCACCCACGGGGGCTTCCTCCGGGGCTCGGGGTAACGCTACAAGCCTGCACGTCACTGCTGAAAGCGGTGGCAGAATTTGGTTCCTCCTCCTCATGCCTTCAGTGACTGAAGCCGCAGCCCGGAGAGGAGCAGCCCTGGCTGCTCTGTCCCTCTTAGGGCTCAAAGCTGCTTCTGGGGGGGCTGTCTGCAGGCAGCAGCGAGCAAGGGAAGGTTTTGAGGCTTTTGGAGGTGCAAGCCCAGCCACAGCTCCCTCCTAGCTGTTAATCGTCTTTCCCACGCTGCTGTCAGCGCACAGCTTTGCCAGGGCGACAGCACGCGCGGAATGACACAGCGCATCATTCAGACAGCTGCAGCAAGGCAAAAACGTGTTAAAAATCCCCAAGTTTGGAAAATACGGAGTTCAGCAATGGAAAAATCCTGCACGTTGCCATAATGGGAAGGACTGATCTGATCGTTGCCACAGGAGCATCGTTAAGGAAGGAAACACGCTCCACCCTTTGTCTGCAGCTTGGGCTCTGCCTGCCTCCTGCCCGCCTCCTGCCCGTACCTGTGCTGCACCCGCGGCCCGGGGTTTGCGGCCGGGGCTGTCACCAGCCCCCCCGCCCTGGCGGGTCATCCCGACGCCCTTCGGCATCAGCCTCAGGCTGGACTAATCCGAGTGAATTGGTACCAACAGAAGCTTGTTCTCCCTCGGTGGCTGCCCAGTCCTTTCCACGTCACGGACCACGTCCCCCAGCACGGGTCACCGGGGACCCCACGCACCTCCCTGCTTCACCACAAAGCCCATCCATTTATTTCTGCCGTTCATGTCTTACCTTTTAACCAATAACTCATTACCTCTTACCCATGACAGCTTGCCTGCTTCTTTCCAAGCCTTTAGAGGAGGATGTTGCAAAAAGCTTTGGAAAAAAATCTAACTACGTATCACTCGGATCACCAGCATCCACAGCCACCGCCTTCTTCAAAGAGCTTGGACCTGGCAGCAGGATTGTGCTCCAACCCATCTGACAACACCATTATCACGTCTATGCAAATATGTATTCAAAGGAGTTCTTCAAACATCCTTGATGCAAAAGTTAGGACAGTCTGGAAGCCAAACCCTGCACAGCAGCCCCGGTAGGATTTGGCAGCTTAAAACAGATTAAAAAAAAGGGGGAGGGGGAAGGGGGGGGGGGGCGGAGAACAATTTTGACTTTACCCTCAATGTGCTATGGCATGGTCTTTAATTATACCCTGCTATAAGGTGGTGCTTCTTATCCTGGAGCCTGTCTCCTTTGGAGCACTGTTACATGGAATATTTAATAGTGTCTTTAAAAAAAAAAAAAAACAACACAATACCATGAATCGTAAATACTACGGGTTCCCAACTGGAGCTATTTGCATTGGAAATCAACAGGCATTTTGGATGAACTTCAGAACTTACCCAGGGATATGATAGGGATTGGGAGGGAAGAGGCTATTTTCCTTTGGGGCTGCCATGGCAATGTGGCGGGCGTGGGAGGAAGGAGATGCAGCATGATGCAGTTGCCCAGGAAACCTCTGTGATGCTGCCGGGAGTGATGTCGGTACCCGACAGCGTGTCCAGCTGCGGCACGCAGCTTGTCAGGTTTTTCTGGATGCGTCTTTTTCCCCCCCCACCTGGAAATTTTGGATGAGCACAGAGATTTTACAGCATTTGTCAGGTTTCCTGACACGGCCCTTGGGACAGTAGCCCCAGATGCTCCCCGTGAGCGGCTCCAGATGCTCCCCGTGAGCGGCCCCAGCACAAATACGCGCTCACACCGCAGTTCACGTCCAACACTCACAACTCAGAGAGCCTGGCTGTGCATGTCCCGGTCACCAGTGCGGCCCAGGCACGGCCAGGCCAGCGCTGCCTGCACACACGGCCACCTTTGCACACCTTTGTTGAGGACACCCCAAGGCAGAGGTTCAGGGACTCGCCGCACTGCGGTGGAAGGCTCAACCCTCCTCTCCCTGCTCCTTGTTGCCCTCCCAGTCTGGCTGTTTGAGGATGCAACCCTTCGCTTCACGCAGGATAAAGGCTGTTCCCGTTCCGAACATCGCATGGTCACGTTCTCTTGTGTGCTGTGGGTCTCACCACCCTCCAGCTGAAGGTGAACACAGGACATGGGTCTCCTGCTTACTGAACAGCCACTGTGGCCAGGATATCCTTGAGTCAAAGACCACTGTGCCTGTTAGCAGCAGCACTGCTTCCATCAACTACAATACCAGCAGCAAGCCTGCTTCACCGCCAAAGTCCCTCTTTGGCCTTGAGGAGCTCAGCCACGTGGCTAGCAGATACTTCAAGATACTACTCAGAAATCATTGAGTATGCAAGGGTTTTTCTCATCTGTTTAGGTGTCTATACTCCACCTAAAATTTTGTCTGAGGACATAGGAATGCTTCTTTGACTCTTGCCCTTGGTGCCTAAACACTTTGGGAGATCTGGAACTTCCAGCCTTTATAAACATATTTGAGTTTGCTCAAATACCTGAGCTCCGATCAGGAGCAGATCTCTCCAGCAGCCCCAGGGCTGCAGGGTAGATGCGTCTGCAAGGTGTATGGTGGCTCTTCTCAGAGGTGCGCAGTGAAAGAGAAGAGGTAACAGGCACAAGATGCAACAAGGGGAAGGCCCATTGGATGCAGGGAGAAAATTCTCCCCCACAGGAGAGACACAGCCCTAGCACATGGTGGCATCTCCATTCTTGGAGATCTTCAAAGCTCAGCTGGGCAACACCCACAGCAGACCCAATGCAGCTTTGAAGTTAGCTTAGCTTTTAGTGGACAATTGGATTAGAGACCTACAAAGGTCCCTCCCAGCCCAGATCTTCCTCTGAGTTTAATATGAACATGAAAAAAAAAATTGCTTACTGAAATGCAGCACCGTATTCACAGCACAGAACAACAATCCCAGGCTGCTCCAGGTCCCACCAGCCTCCTCAGCTCCCGAGAAGGCTCAGGCCAGCATCTTCCCAGCATTTTCATAAACTCCCTTCAAAGCTCACTCCTTTCAATAGCCATAGCTAGTGGCTGCTCTTTCCAAACCTGGGGGTCACACACTTACCAAAGAGCTATGGAATAATCAGACCAAAGTATCAGTCCTCAGCACAGACACCTGGGTAAAACAGCAGAAATTCACTTTTGTCAAGGTTATCATTAGAATTTATTGATATGAGAGAAACTTCGTATGTCAACATGTCAATGGAAGAACAGCACATCCTGACATAACGGAAGTACAAAGCCCATGCAGGTGACGTTACAGCGCTCCGCTATCTCTAAACTCCGAAGTACAGGAGATCACGCACATGGCTGTGTATTACTTGGGTACGTTTTCTGGGACAGGATAGAGATATGCCAGAAATACAATCGATGTGCAGTTTGCCAGCCACCCGTGCCCGACAGGCTGCAGCAGGGACCATGCTGGCTTTGACTCCAATTGCCCAGCTTCAGGCAGACAGTGCACACGTGTAACAGCAGCTCACCCTGGGCCCCTCTAGTCAAAGGAGAAAAAAAACCAAACTATTTGAGAGTGAGAGTCACCTGAGCCCATGTAGCCCTTGTAGGGAGATGAGATGACTTGGACCCTCCAGCTCCTTAGCACGTAACGGGGGCTCAGAGGACCAGCTCAGATGGGGACACCTACACGCAGCCAGGTGAACCCCACGCCAGGTCTGCAGCAGGACAACCTGGGCACAGTCCTATCAAGTGAGCTGCAACTGGGAAACTTCACGACGGTGTTTGTTCTGCCTGGGCTGCAGCCAGCCATGCCACGCTCCGTCCCAGCATCTGCCAATCCAGAAGCAGGTTTTCTTCTTTCAACCTTAACAATTATCCTCGTATTTTAACTGTTTTGACATTCCCTCTATCAGCAGTGCCCTCTTACAGAGCTCATAGCACAGCCATTCATACTATGTTGTGGCTAAGATAAAAGTTATCTTTATAATCTTTACTGGAAATATATGCTATGCTAGATGCTGTTTAAAAAAAGCCAAATGCTGAGCTTTCATCTTCTCCCAGCTTATGAAATGTTTGGTTTGGTCCTAAGTATCTTGCTAAATGATTAGAGAGGGAATAGCAGAGTATTCCCCAGGCACCTGGTAAATCCACAATGGATTTATTGTGGAAACGAGCTGAATTTTCTAACTCACACCAAATGGATTTCAGAGTCCTCTAAAACGTTCCAGAGAATGAGTCGTTTGTGACATGACAAACAAGAAACAACCCCAAGTTCAATCAGTAAATTGTCTTGCATTATGTGGGGAGCATCCAAAACAAGATGCAAAGCCAGACTAAGGGGATATGTCAGTCCCATCTCCCGACACCAGATTTGATCATGGCAATAAAGGAGCCTGGGCCGAGGTGCATCTGCCTGGCCGGTAGCACTGACCCTGCTGCAGACCTGAAGAGGAACCACTGATGCTAGACATGCGTATCTGAGTGCATGCGCACAGGCGTGTGCCGGGGGACGACCCGTGCTCCGCTCCTCTTCCTCTCACGTGAGTTACAACAAGCGACATAGATGGTTCTGCTCTCAGCCATTCGGTTTCACCAAATCTAAGTTCCCTCTGCACATGTAACAGCATTGACTTAGAGATCTCATATTAATGGGTACTTATACAGGATTAATTGCACATCAGTCCATTGTGGCTACAAGTTCATTAGGCTAATAAATCTACATAGTGACAGTAGTACAGTATCAGCTACTTTTCAATACAAACTCCCTACCCTAGCCTTAATTTGTGGGTCAAAAGAAGATCTTCTACCGCAGTGACCTTCCTATGACCTTTAACATTCATTTTCAAATATTTTTTTTTTTTCCTAGAAAAAAATCCAGTGTGGGGAAACGCACATATATAACAAAAGCAGTGCTTAACAACCACAGGAAAACGAACATGATCTTGGACTCTTGTATCAGCATCCTCCGTAGACCCTGGTAGCATTACTTCCAAGGGGTTGCTAAATCCAGCTCCGTCAGTTCTCAAGTCCGTTAAACCATTCCCTAGCTCTACACATTTCTAGTCACTCACTATACATATTGTCTGTAGCAAGAGCGTACAGAAACACTTGCTAATGTGCACAAGACTTCCATTTGATTTAATGGAATACTTCTAGAAGACTGAAGTCTTTACTTCCAGAAATCTGTTCTTGAGTGGTAGCGCTCTCACTGACTGGTAGCTTTCTTCTCCACCCAGGAGAGAGCTCCAAGTCCCTTGTAAAGTTTTACTCATTTGTTTTGCCCAAAGGTGTACGGGTATCTAAAAACACCCCTCTCACAGTATTCCCAGGAAATGATTCAGAAGAGGAGATGATTTTTCAACCAAATGAGATCCTCTGGTCCTGTGTGTCAGACCATGGCCAATAGAATGAGCAGCTGCCATGGACATCTCAACTTAAATATGGAACAGTCAAGGGAGGACAGCAAGGTGGCCTGACCATTTTCCCTTGAGGTGCAGGCAAAGAGACACCAAAGTCACTCTGTTCTCAACAGTTTGTCTCTTTTTTCTTGAGTCAAATGTTTGATTCCATTTGTTCTAGCAGGAAATGGTGAATCATGTCAAAAGTGGGACGATCTTTTATATCCCTGCTCCAACATTTCAGCATCAGGTCAAACACAGGGTTAGGACACAGAGGAGTCTGGGAGAGATAGATCTGAAAGGAAGAAAAATACAGCTATTTCAGTGGGCTCCTCATAAAAAGAATTGAACTTCTACTAAATTACAACCAAAAGGACAGTTTCATTCCAGGTTTACAAGACATGGCCATCATGCAATGTTTGAAATCCATCAAGCGTGAATCTGGCAGTGAAGTCTGGATGGAGCTTTGATGCCATCTGAAATGGCACTGCAGACGCTTTGCCAAATTGTTTGATGAGCTGGTCACAAAACAGTCCTTTGTCCCCCGGGAAATATGAACGCTTCAGAGATCAGTCTTCCAAGTGACAGCAAAACACAAACCAAAACCAAATTTACCACAACAAAATCCAAATACTTTCACTCACCGTAGACAACCCATGAGGCTTTCTAAGCATCGTGACAGCTTGTTAGCAGAGACAGAAAAAACACCTTTTAGAGCTTATCTAAAGCACAGCTTGGCAGAGTTGTGTGGTTTTTTTTTCCTTCCCCCCTCTCATTTCAATAAACATCTTTTAGGCTCATCACTAAGTCATTAGTATTCAGAGGACGGTGAATAAAACCTCCCATTATTTTATTCCCCTTAACTTGTTTGATGCTAAAGCTGAATTTTGGGAGAACAGCAAACAACTGGCACTACACTTTTTTGGGTACAGTGATCCTCAGTATTGAGGGGCTGGACTGTCCTGCTCTATTTAGCATCATCACTGGTATCCACTGAAGGAAGTGGGTGTGGGGTGCACAGTCCTGCCTGGGAGTTAGTAAGAGAGGACAGAATCACACAGAAAATCCCTTCAGCAACTAGAGATGGCCAAAGGCTTCTCAGCACATATGGGGATATTACAGGCAGTATCTAACACCTGGGCCCTAAAAACTCCTCCTTCCCCACCTCAGGAAGTGCTTCCTTGTCTTTCTGAGAAAACACTAGTGGGAGAGAGATCTGACAAAGAAAAAGAGCAGAAGGATTGTGTAGCAGAGCCCAGAAAAGCTAAGGAGGACAGTGCAGCCAGGGCAGATTGAAATATAAGTGGCTTATAAGGAAGAAGCACTGGACAGGGCCAAGAGGTTCTTCCAGTGGGACTCCAAGAGAGGAAAGCCAGTGCGATGAGTCTGGAGGAAGGGTAAGAGAGGTGGGGCAGGCTTGAAAAGAGGAGTAATAGCAGCAGAGACTTCTGCAGATGACATAAGGGCAGCAGAAAGGCTCTGTAGAGAGCCACTTGGATGTGACCAGGTCAAGTGAAGGAAGGAGAGGTCACGCTTGCCTTCTTACCTGCCTGCCCTGGCTCCGGAAGAATTCTCCTGTGTTCTCAATGACTTGCTCATCTGAGAGGAGGCTGTACGGTTGCTCCTTACATAGTATGAACATCTCCCACAGAGTGACCCCAAATGCCCAGACATCACTGGCTGTGGTGAACTTGCCCTGTGAACAGAAAGGATGTCGTAAGCCCAGGTTGCTCACAGCGCACATTCAGGAAAAAAACGTTTCAGTCTACACCCTCTGCAGCTGAACACGAGGATGCAGAATTCATATCTGAGAAAATGCTCTCAAAAAGAGACAGCAGAGCAGGTGACCTGCTCTCAGCAATGCACAACGGGACCAAGATACGACATTGCTGCTTTGCGGGGCAGGAGCAGCATGTCTGCGGGACCCACAGGAAAGCTCTAAGAAGGGGCAGCTTTCACTGGGGCAAACCTCTTGCAACAGGGAGCAAGTCTCAGAGAAAGCCAGAGGCTACTGTCCCTCCTGAGAAAGTCTGTACTTGTCTGCAGCAGTAGGAAAACGGACTGTGGCAGGGGGTGGATAGCTGCTGCCTACCTCCATCCGAAACACAGCAGTACAGCACAGAGAAGCCTTTGAACAGGAAGCAAAGCCCTCGGGGTGAAAGCGGAGCCGAAGCAGACTCCAGACTCTTAGAGAAAGGCCAAGATAATTTTGATCTTTGCACATGTAAGAAGTCGGTGACAGTCTGCTCGCCGTCCCTGTTTTTTTGTCTTCGAAAAATGTGCCCAAACTGGCCGTGTTTGGAACAATGTGTTTCTGAGGAAGTAAAAGGAAGCTAAAGATTGCTCAGAAAATAACAGACAACAATCAGAGGCTGGAGGGCCTGTTTGGGCAGAAAACATCCATGATCCGGACTGCCTAGGCTTATCTGGCAATGCTAGCAGTCTGTCAATGTTTGGAAGATGTTCACACAAGGAAGATGGGAGTGACTTACGGTTTAAATGCAGCTGTAACCACGAAAAATAGGTGAATACAGAAAAGCGTAGGCCCATCAGCCTTTACAGCAGAGGTAGTTACAATTTTTCTGGGTGCTCAGAAGGGGTGTTGTAAGAAAGCATAACCAGGTGATCCCAATGACTAGTCTGAGAAAGAAATATGGGGCTGAATATTAAGGAACTTCCTCCAGACTGCATGTGTTTGGGGTGTTGAACACTCTCCTAAGGGGAGACAGCAGGACCCTTAAACACGAAACAAAACCCCAACCTCAAAACCAGACTTGGCACTGAAACTCATGAAGTTCTGTCCCTGTCCCTCTCAAGCTTCACAGCTGGGGAAATAAGTACAGAAAGGCAATTTCCTTATGATTCCAGCAGAGACCCTGAATACCAGGCGCAGAACAGAAATTATGCCCCAGATGATCTGTGCCACATTTGCAAGGACACGCTCCTTTTCCAGAATGTGAGTTATGTCCAATGCAACCTAACGGACATCTCACCAGGGGCCACCTGTAGCATACATTTTGATGCTATAAGGACCATTACACACACACGTGTTACTATTTCAGGGTCACAGTGAAAAATCAGAGGAAGGGAGAGAGAATGGCTTTTTGTGCAGTCCCTACCAGGAGGATGCTTTCCCAAGCCATCCAACGTATGGGCAGTACAGCTCTTCCCTGGATACGGTAGTAATCCCCACTGTACAGATTCCTGCTCATGCCAAAGTCCGCAATCTTGATGGTATAGTTGTTTCCCACCAGGCAGTTGCGAGTTGCCAGATCTCTGTGCACAAAATTCAGAGATGCTAAATACTTCATTCCAGAGGCAATCTGGGTGGCCATGTACAGCAGGTTAGAGTAGCTGCATTAAAAGAAAACAAAATGAAGAAAAAAATCAATAGAGCTCCCCACACTCAAGACTTCCTTGCATTTGATGTATTAGTGACCTGTCATTTTATTTTTTTGCCGTAACAGTGAAACTAAACTGTCTAGTCTCAGGGCACTAACACCCCCACCTGCCAGGCTAAGCCAAGTTCCTCAGCTGACTAAGCAAGAACAGACAAGCTGTCCCTGAAATTCAGGGCCCTTAGAATTTGACATCCCTTAAATTTTTTTAATATCAAGCATTAATCTCAAGATTTTCAAAGAGTTTATGCAAAGCACCAACTTTCTGCAGAGAGACATGAAACGCTAAGTTGAGCAATCTCAGAATCGCGTATCTAAGAAACGGCTTAGCTCAGTGTTTCAACACTGCCACTATTGCATGCTTTCACTAATATAAGCATGTCACTTAACATTAAAGAAAGCTTACTTTAAAAAAAAATGTTTAATATTACTAACAATATAAACAGATGTATTTTCCATCTAATAGAATTTTAATTCCCCCATCAGCAAAACAAAGATAATATTAAAGTTGCATGACACACAAAGTTTGGACCATCTGACTTCCATCATTCTTCACACATTGTTATCCTATGATGTTTGGCTTGTTTCCCACTGTGCATACTCAAATGCTTCATACAATCAAGCATTTGTCACAACAAATTTAATAAACTGTTCACAGTTAATATTTCTCTGATAAAGCAAGTCTTAGTCTCCTCCTCTTTGTGTTGCGGTGGCAATGAGAAAAGCACTACCATGTTATCTAAATTACAATAATGGAACACATCTAATGATAAGAGATCCAATCTACCTGCTCTAATCGATAGCTAAGCTATTGCCACCGAGATTCAGAGGCAGCCCTCGCCCCAGCAGAGCACTGGCAGCAAGGTCTGGGCACCACTTCCCTCCCAGCCTTTCAGCATGGTGAACACCACAACTCAGCTTGGTGACACTCAGCCCTGTCCCACGGTCAGCAAAACGTTTCTCTTGATCTGAGTGGACCTGTTGTGCCCCCGGAGAAGGAACTGTGCCACCCACTTGTACCTTGTTAACCTGGTTGTTGGCTTTTCACACAGGGGCAGGCACAGCCTCCAGACCCAACCTTCTCCCTTCCCCGTGCTCAGCTCCAGTTGTCTCCCTGCCTGGGGCTGTTGCTCTTCCCATTCAAGAAGCCTCATCTCCCGTCTCACTGGCACGGTGGCAGGGGCCCATCAGCAGCTCCCTGCCCCTCTGCTCAGCAAGCTCTGCAGGGCAGGATGGGAGACACCTCTCAGCAGACCCATCTTCATGATTTGTTAGGTAGCGAGGGAGACAGTAGGGAGATGCACCTCAAATACCAAAGAGCTGTAAGGACTTAAAAATGCATGACCACTCTGCAGGAAAGGGCTGGCCACCACATTTGGTGCACCAAATACTGAGCTTGAGAGATGGGTGAGATGGTCGGACCTTGTCCTGTCAGTCAGATGCCCACAGGCACTGGCAGAGACAAAGCTGCACTCTTTGGCAGGGGAATTAATTACACTCTCAGTAAACAGCTCCTACGGAAGACATATCTGAGCTAGTCATACTGGCTTCCTTTAACATGAAGCTGTGTCTGGCTGGAAGGGACAAAAGGAGAGGCTGAAGGATCAGCTGGAGAGAAAGAAAAACTAGAGGTAAAGCCAAGTAATGGAAACCAAGGAAGAACGTGAGTGACAGTGCTGAAGTCAGATGAAAGGTGAGGAGGTGATAAAGAAGAAAGAGCAGTTTGAGGCTCTGGCCAGGAAAAAAAGCCAGAAGTCAAAAGGTGAAAGCTGTTTCAGCTGTGCAGAAAGGGCAGGAGACTGGAGAGAGCTGGAGTATGTTTCTACTCAGATGCAAATCCTCTCCCATCCTACAGTTCCTGGTGTGTCATGACTGCAAGATGCCAGTTTAACACCCCCCGATAGGACTACTGATCACTGCCAGCTGCTGGCAGAAACGCCGGTGTTGTCTTGACATAGTAAGACCCAGCCATTTCCTGTCCAGCCCATCAACAGAACTGGCTCTGCCTAACTGCCTCCTTCTTGAACTGTAAATAAATCTAATCCTTTGGGGAGGTACATGCCAAAGGCTAAGCAATGCAGCAACTTCTGATCAGTGCAGGTTTATTTATCAAGCAGAATACATTAGTCCTACACACAACCCTCTTCTGAGGAAAGGATTTCTGCAACAGTAGAGAAGCTTTTATGTTAAATTTAATGCTTCCATAGAGGAGGGAGGTAAGTGCCACTGCTGACAGAAAATGGTTTTCTTCGCCAAATATTCTCCTCCTGTTGGCTGATGAAACCTTTCCTTAGCGAAGCTCCACATTCAACTCCCCTTATGTAATATTTTTTAGGCATCCAGAGAACATATGAACCTTCTTAAAAGCCTAAGAGACATTCTTGATTTTCATCCCAAAATTCTTGCTGTAATGTAAGAATGCTTCCCATATTAATGAAATATTTGATGCAAGCCCACTAATGTAAACAGATGGTCACATCAGTAAACAATACATCCAAGATGGTCACTGTGACCAGAACGGCCCACAGTCAGGGACATTTGACGGGAACACAGACCTCGAGAGGCCTAAAAAACAACTTCTCACGCGAAGTGCGACTCGTGTCCACAGTATGGGCCAAGGCGATGGCCGGGCTGGAGGAAGGTCACTGCCTAGAAGGCAGGGCAGATGAAACCGGTAGCTCTGTATTGTTGATTCATCCCAAAGATGGGCAGCTCCTCTTACCTGACACAGGGAATATTGTTTGAAACGGCAAATTTGCTGAAGATCTCCCTCTGTGACAGGAATTGATTAAGGTCTCCATTTTCCATGTACTCTGTTATCATGCACAGTGGGTCATCACGCACACACACCCCCAGAAGCCGAATAATATTTGGGTTCTTCAGCCGTGACATGATCTTGATCTCCTTCAGGAAATCATTTCTTGTAAAACAGAAAACACAGGTTCGAATCCTAAACTATTCTTTTGTCTAAGGAAAGCAGAAGCAGCATGTAAGAAAATCTCAGTTCAGAGACATTTACACTTCTGCAGACAGTAAGTCTGAAAGCTGGTTCTGTGCGTGTGTTCAACATTGACCCCTTCCCCAAAATGGATTAATACAGCATTTCAGTTTGACATTACATCTATTCTTAATCCCTGCTCCCTGCTTGTGTCCTGTTCCTTACACGAACACACAGGACACACACCAGAGACACGTGACACTCTCTTACAGAAGTCACCAGAGTTAACCTGTGTGAAACTGTTGCTTGGAGAGTATTTGCTTTCCTTCTCAGATGGTCGCCATCGTGGATGCGCTTACCTGGCTGTTTTGTTGACATCTGATCTCAGCATTTTCACCGCTACAAGAACCGGCTGGTGAGTGAATTCTGTAGGCGAGACTCCCAGGAACTCCAGCAGGCCGTCGGCTTCACAAAGGTGCACCTGCGGGGCAGAAGGCAGAGGCAACTATGAGAGCATGCACAGGCAGAAAACCAGAGGAACATGTCACATTGGGGTCACCAGTTTGGTCACCACTGGCAGAATGACCAGGTGAATGATCTAATGAAGGTGACACTGTTTTGACCAGAAATAGCCCACAGGTTGGCCCAAGAACCTGGAGAAAACGTGTACATACACTACATAGCCCATGACGGAAGAACACACATGGATTGCAGCCTGATGTGTCCCCAGCACACTGAACTTACTGCACTCATGCAGATTGGTGCAGTAGACTACTGGGGCAATGCAATTCACCCAGCAAGTACTGGAGATGCTCAGGAAGGCCACTGTGCCTGGAGTTGTCGGTTTTACTCTGCATATGCAAACAGCATAGCTGCAGCAGGTTTGGCATGGGCAGCCCATCGCACCAGCCATACAAGTCCAGAACTGTCCTGCAGCCTGGCTTGAGTCACTGCCCAAAATTAACTGAGGAGCACCCAGGTACAAAGTCGCCTAATTCCAGGGGGGAAAAAAAAAAAAAAAAGTGTGCATGTGTGTCCATGATGTGAACACCTCGCCTGTGACTATATCCAGAGATGAATGCTCTGATACAGAATTCCATGTTTCCTCAGATAAAGACAGACACACATAAAATTACTGCCAGGGTTGTATAGAAGGGGTGACAGGACACTTGCTTAAGAAGTTACTAGAATGCATATTCAAATGGAGAAGTGAGCAAGAGATGCTGGGGTAAGGGGAAAGGAGACAGACCCGAGTGTGTAGGACAGGAAAAAGGACTGGAGGAGGGGAGCAGACTGGATTTGTCCATTAAAGACTTGCAGCAGTGAGGGGAACATAATGGGAGCTTAATGGATTTTCTATGAAGAAAGCAACAAGAACTTATGTGACAAGTATGGTGAGGAGAAAAAGACAACAGCACAGAAAATGGGAAAAACCCACAGAACAGAAACAAGAGTACAAAGATGCTGCTGCAGTTACACAGAGAATGAAATCTGCTGTGGTGAAAGTACAGTCACAAGACTAGGAATAGAAAAGAGAGCCACAGTACTAAGCACATGTATTACAAATGCAGGTAATGTGTCACCGAATCCAGGGAATGGATGGTTAGGAGCAAGGAAAAAAAGATTGAAAGGGAAGAAGTCTGAGTGGAGAGGTGAAAAAAGCAATGAGCCATATTGCTAGAAGCAAAAGTGCATGCTATGCTGGTGCAGCGGAGCAGAGCATATGATGATGACCAGTTTGGTAAAGCCTAAGGAGGTGAGAAGGAAAGACGGGAGAATGCGATGCAACACATTTGCAAAAGTGAGGGGAAGAGCCTGTGTTGTGAGGGAAGGAACAGGCTCTGAATCAATCTCCAAAGAAAACGGAGATGGGAGACCCTGGCTGCTGCTGTTTGACAACACAAAGGAGGAGAAAGCTTTGACAGTTGTTAGAAGGACAGGAACAAGAGGTAAGGAGAAACCAGAAGCCAAACAATGAGAAAAAAACCCTCTCTTGTTCCACTTTTGGAGCACAGCCCAAGACAGGGCAGGATCCAGGCAACAGCAGAAGAGGCTACACTGACAGCCAGGTGAAGAGGCTGAGGATGTCAGCACCTTCCCTATACACTGAGTGATCTAGAAAGAAGTGAGAGAGACGGGGAAAGGGCTGGGGTAGGGAAGGTGTGCTGTCAGAAGGGAGGAGCTATAAAGATGGGTGCATCAGAGGAGGACGCAATCAATAAAGGGCGGTGCTTTGCCAAAGTGTAGTAGACAGGTAGTATTTAAGGCTGTGAGTGACCAAAAGCTGGAAAGAAAAAAAAGACAGTGGAAGAATGGGAGCAGGAGAGGGGAAGACCTGCTCAGTAGGGAACTAGGGGTAGAGTGGAAATAAAGCAGGGAGAGAAGAAAAGGTGAGGTGGAAACATTCACAGCTTGAAAGGAGCTCAAGGAGTAAAGAGAAAGCTTGGCAGATGACAGATGCATGTATCATGCTGCCTGAGGCTTCTAACACAAACTGGGCCTTGAGCAAGCAGCAATGCTAGAGAATATGTGAGGGCACCACATGGCTTGGGAAACGCCTGTCTTTGCTTGGGTCAGCATGCAGAGCTCCACCAGAACCTCCACCTGTTAACATGAAAGCAGTTTTTACAGCTAGGATCAATCTGTCTTGGCTGGAGTCACTGTTAGAGTTTTCAAACTCACATACCTAAAGGTGGGTGACAGACATCACATGTTTGAGATGTCCATGGAAGATTGTGGAACAGTCTGAACTCACATCCCCAGGTCTTTTGTATAGGGTCATAAATGGGATGCAGACAGCAAACAAAAAAAGTTCACAAAGCTCATCTGTTGAGAAAGACTCATGTGGTACCAAGCTGTAACCTCACAGGTGCAGAACGGAGCTCTGAAGCCTATCATCAGCTTTCCTCAACAGCAAAGACCAGTATTAAATAAAATACTGGCACCCAGGTCTCTCAGGCCCCAAATACGAAGCAGTGCTAGAGAGGCAGCTGAGAAGTTTCACTGTGCCAGGCATCTCCTTGGATGGATCTCCTTCCTCCTGTTGGAAGAAGTATGGAAGAGAATGGCTGTACCTCTCCAAACTGTCCTTCTCCCAGCTTCTCCTTCAGTCGTAGCTGCTGCCGTGGGAATTCACCCACCGAGATGTCCTTCTTGGTAAGCGAATCCACAGTGAGGGCTGGGACTGCATACATGTTGTTGCCGGTCACACCTTGCAGGTGGACGATATCTGTTTCGGCGTAGTGAGGAACATTGTTCTGAAAGCCTTGGTGAGGAGTGGACTTGGTCAGGTCAGGCTCAGCATAGTCCCCGCTGCACACTAAGAGGGAACCAAAGACAGGTGGAGTCAGACGCACTCTCTTAAAACCAGTATGGCCTGGCTTCCACTCCTCTTGATCCTGCAAGGCCTCTCGGAATTCAGCCTAGCTGCACACCTACCACCTTGTACCAAGGTACACGCAGATGGAAGAGTCTCCTTTGTTTTAATTAGGGATTAAACTAGAGCAAACCACACTTCTGCAGACACCAGAATACCAGTGAGGTGCCAGTGACTTTGTGTTAAACAGCTGCCTCTCTATGCAGTTACGAGCACTAAAATTCTTGCCCAGACATGGAGGCATGAGTCTAAAGTGATTTCCTGTCTCAGATTCATCCTAAACATGATCTGTTCCCCTTACCTGACACAGGGCTGTTGTTTGCAACGTCAAACTTGCTCTGGATTCGCTTCTGTAACAAGAACTGATTGGGCTCTCCGTTTCCCATGTCCTCTTGTTAACATGCTACACTACCTCTTACAGCTTATTCACATAAATATCATGGCGTAACTCTGTATCATTAACTCCCTGTATGGTCACTATTACACAGAACTTCTGTTCTGCTTCAAATTCACATCCGGACTGAATCCAAATCAGTCTCCCTGTTTAGTACAGTGCTGGATCTTTGCAACCTGATGGTGCTTGAGGAATGCAGCACTGCCCTTCCGTTCACTAATCAGCACTGCCATCACCAACTACAAAACATTGTTGGAAACGTTCGCTTCTGCATGCGTCCAAAAGCTCCCCAGGGGCTGGAAGCCAGGGCACCACTGACAATTCTCTCCTGCATTTCCCTCTTCTTTTTCTAAGGGAATTTCAGAGAGTCCTTGCTGCAGGAAAAGGTGCTAGAGGTCTTCTCCACCAGCCAGTCTGGACATCCCAGGAGTGCTGCAGGTCGTAACTCCACTGCCAAGGGGCTGATGAGACAAACGATGTGCGATTGCCAAAACCAGTTCCTAAAAGATGGCCTGGCTAGTGTATTAACAACCGTCTTCAAAGAGAACAATAAAAGGCCACCACTCTCTAGTCGGGCTGGTACTCCATCTGCCAAAGTTACATGCTAAAAAGTTTCAGAGCTCCAGAATATTGGCTTAGGTTCCTGAGTTAGTATTGTATTCCATGGGAGTCAAAGAAGATGACTTAGACACTGAGATGTGGCACATTTTAAAATCTGAGAGGAATAATAAAAGCATAAATATATAACTTCCAAAGACTGATGATTACATTACCTGAATCCTCTGCACTCTGGGAGAGCTCCGGAAGCTTTTGGAGCAGTGTAGCTGGCTGGTGATACTCCAAATCCAGCGGGAAAGCACGTTCATAGGTGGGATTTGACTGGTGAATCTGAGTCTGGTTGTTGGCAATGGTGTAGCTGTAGAAGGAGAGGCGAACTGTGGCATCCTCCTCCAGGAT
This sequence comes from Phaethon aethereus, assembly GCF_964289735.1. NCBI lineage: Eukaryota > Metazoa > Chordata > Aves > Phaethontiformes > Phaethontidae > Phaethon > Phaethon aethereus. The sequence goes on along the minus strand of NC_138596.1, from coordinate 2,221,548 downwards.
TCGACGTGGGGCCTGCAAAAGAGAAGGAAAAAAAATGCTGAGGTGATGTGCTCAGTTGTTAAGTAACGTATTGGCTGCAACTGCAGCAATTTCCAGTAAATCTTGGCATCCTCCCCTGCTGTGAGGAGAGTTTTAGCTACTCTGTGGAGCTGGAGAAACCCTGTGCTTTCCACATAATTCTGAGCTCATTAGGGTTAATGCTTAGTATTGAACTTGGGTCTGCAAAATAGCCCCATTGTATTACCTTTTCCAACCTTTTTTGAACATATTGCTTCCAAAGAATAATGATTATAATCATCAGGAGCAGAAGAATAATAGCCACAAGGCAGCCCACAAGGATGGAGGTATTGGAGTCATCTGCTTTCTCTCCTATCCAGGTGCTGGTTACAGAAGATGTGGTTTCTGCAATCATACAGGAATGAAGAAGAATCTGGAGTTAACAAAGCACAAGTTATCTGTGCTGGCTAACTCCCTACATGTCCCTTCCTATGGTCTGGAACAGAAAAGATCTTAGGCAGCTTCCTGAGCATTAACATTAATTCACATGTTCGCATTTTGCTCTTATCAGAAATTCTCATTTTGGAGGCTCGCAGGTAAGAATTGCGCAGAGGACTTCTGCAGTCAAAGACTGTTCTTAGCATTGGAACAGATTCCTGCAATGGATCCATGTTAGAACAAACAGTTTTCAGAGTTTCACTGGTTGCACACACGCCTTCAGCCCACTTGCTGAGGCAGCCTCGGCGAGCTGAGGGAAGAAGAAATAGCTGAGGCTCGGAGGACTGTAAGATGCAGCCCTGTGCGTCGAGGGCAATAACCAGGCTATGCTTGGATCTCCAGAAATGGAGAGAGAGACCACATTAACTAGGGTATTACTGTGAAATCCCCCAACACTTGAGCCCTTGGCATGGCTAAGTGACAGAAGTCCTTACCCCAGGTCCCCTCAGTAACGTTGCACTCTGTTTCCAGGAGATCCGTTGTGCTTGTGGCTACCGTAACAAAATTAGGATTCACGCTCTCCATGTCTGTGGAAGGGAAGGGAATGTGTCAGCCCAACAACCCTCCTGCCAGTGGTCAGTGCAATCCCAGCCACCACTCCTGCCTTCCCAAGCAGGACTGGGCCGAGATCCATGCAGCAGGTCACAACCAGCGTTAGCAGAGATACCTGCTCACTCAGCACTTCCCAGCACACCCGCAGGAACGAGCCTCTGCGTTGAGTAGCCATGTACATCCTGACCACAGCAAACCACCAGTGTGTGCAGGCTGCTTCCCTGCGCTTGGCCAGACACAGGGAATGGAGCAAGAGATTTGGAGTTTGGTTTTTGTTTTCTTTTCTCCCCCATTTTAGCATGATTATAAGAATTGCCATCCCAGGCTAGTCCCACATGTGACAGAGGGTAGCCAGAAGGGGCTGCTATCAGCAGGATAAACAACAAGCTGCAATCAGAGTGCTCCTTCCCCAGGAACGTCCTCTCACTATAGCAGATTAGGGACCTTGAAGTAGGAAGCTACAGCCAGATCATTTCACTGTCAGTGCTGGTGGTTTTCTCCAAGACTCTTGTCCATTGCCTTCTACAGCCTTTTAAAGCACGTCGAGGCACTGATTTCTGTGTCACAGTTACAGTTAAGACTTGAGGAAAAAAAAAGTCAGCCTCGTATTTTTCATAATCTGCTAACTCGATCATCATCTGAAGATATACTTAAATTATTTATAGCAAAATACTTGGTAAAGAGAAGTCAAAAGCAACGCCATAAGCAGCAGGCAGCTGTCTCAAAAAGAAGAAATGCTCTGTAGTACAATTTTTGGTTGCCCTAGTTGTGCTTTTGCACATGTGCATCAGTATCAGCCTGAAAAGAATCCACTACAGACTGGACCTTTCTGCCCCTGCAACCCCTTCCAACCCTCTCAGTGCTTTACTACCTCCTCCTTCCTATCGTGTAGCCCCACAGTGCCCTACACTCATGTTAACCCCACATGTCCTGCACCTGCACACCATTTCTTTGCTCTCTGTGCTTTGCCAGATCTGCTTGACTGGAGGAACACTCACCTGACTGGAAGGAAATCTCACTCATCATCATCCAGGTATCAGCGAAGTAGAAGCGGCAAAGTATGGCTTTACCTACACGCTGATTGAGGGGGACAGTCACAAACCTAGCACTGGGGTTTTTGTCATCTAAGACAGTTGCCACTCCAACAGGTTCAGACTCCCAGTCTGCAATCAAGCGTGGTTTGAACAGACACTCCACCTTCTGGAAGATTTTCACCGCCTTGGAAAACATGTTGTTACAATGCACCTAGGAAGAAGAGAACAGATCAATCAGACAGGAGGAAGATTTAATGAAACCTAAATCAAGTTCAGGGATTTCCTGTTCATGAAGATTTTCTATTTCTAACACCTCCCTGTATGAACACTCCTAACCCAGAATGAATGGCTTGTTCCAGTATAGCTTCATCTACTCGTAGAGTGCAATGAGAATATTTGTGCAAAAAGTGATTCCGAAATAGCTCTTTAATGTGGCTTTTGCATGTAAATTTATGTCAAATTTTGGCAGGCTCTTCAAAAGGCCCATATAAAAATCAATCAAACAAACCCTGTACTAATCAAAAGCCTCACAGACCAATTCTCCTTGAACATGTATCCCGAGGGGAGAGAAAAACCACACCTGGGCTCCAGTCTCTTTTAGAAAGCCTTCAATATCTGCAGCCTATGCTAATTTTTTAAAAAAAAAAAAAGATACAAGCTCAAGAAGATATTCCTCTGACATACAGGCAGCTCTTCTGCTGTGATCGCACCACAAAGACAACTGAGGATCTAAGTTTTAAGAAAACCACCATGTAAGCCTGCATCCATCAACCTCTCCTGGTGGCTCATCATCAGGTTGTCCCTGCTGCAGTGACCCCACCAGTTTAGCTTATGATGCTGGAATTTAAACTGCAATCACTACACTGCCAAGCTAACGTCGCACTAAAACAAGGACATCCTCTCTCACCGCTAAGCTACAGCTCCACATAGTCCACTTTCAGACTAAGCGGTTCACAAACTGCTTTCAGGCTGACTTCACACCTCTGTATTTGGGAGGTTTGTTTTACCCTCCCGAGAACTGGTAGCAACTTTCTCCCTTCCTGCTCTTGGGCTGCACCCAAACCAAGAGGCTCCAGCGTAAGAGTGACATCTCCATCTTCCTGGGTTGCAGCACTGCAGACTCATCAGCACCAAACACCCGGCACTCTCCCAGGCCTCCAGCACTTCCAAGGAAGCAGGCCTTGCAAAGGGGGACAAGGCTCGTAAGGATCCTTTATGCTGTTCCACTGTCTTCAATGCAAATCTGATAGTTTAAGTTCTGCCACGCAGTCCTGAAGATCTGGACCACAGTATCTTGGCACTGTGGCCAGCGACCAGGAACCAGAAGGACTAAGGTGACCCTTAAAGTCTTCAGTATTCCTCAGTCTACTCTGTTTTCATAGCCACGGTGGTCCAACCCTCCCTGGTGACTCTAGAAATTACTTCCTAATGACGGTGGAGTATTAGCAACTGTGACAACAACAGTTTCCAAACTATGTGCAGCTTTGAACCCTATTAATTGCTTGGCCTCTGTGAGGTCTTACAGTGAATAGCGCTGAAGCAGTAATGAGGATGACAGGCCTGATGAGCAGTAAGAAGACAAAAGAAGGCTATTTGCATATAATTAGGAACAGATGAAGCTTAGACAACATTATTCAATAAGGAGAAATAGTCATCCATAAGAAAGTAGGAAAGCCTGACGCCTGCAATACACAATTTGTGCCGTATTTGGACAGCAGTTGGATAAGTTTGCATCTTGGACTGATACAGAGACACTTTCTATTCCAAACAACCCCTACTAGTGTCCAATTTTATAATGCGTAAGCCTAAGTAATTTGCAATGCAGTTGCATAGTTGCTAACATTTATTTTTAACATTTTCTTGGATACTGGGAAAGCTCAGAAAACTGGAATAAAGCTAACAGGTATGAAGATACAAAAAAAGTATTTGCAGACCACCCAGCCTGTACAAAATAAATGTAAAGCTGAAACAGGCAACATTCAAAAAAGAATGAAGAATAATTTATGTTAATCAATACAGCTTTATAGTAAAATGCTAAATGAAGTAGCTATTTTTATGAGCTTCTGTGTTCGGTTGGTCAGCATGGCTGTGTTTACATCACAGAATTTTATAAGGCGTTTGAACTTACAAGCTATATTGATTTGATTAAAAATTGTCAACTAGTAAGTCTCACAAATTTTAAGGCACAAATCATTCTTCTGTAGGTGTTTCTCTAGCAGGAACGTATCCTAGCTCAAGGTTATTTGCTACCTTTTTCAATGATCTGAAAAAGACAGCAGAATCAGTAGAAATAAAATAAATTAAGTAGGAAAAAAAACCCCTGAAGTGTCCTCAAATTATCTGAACTGAACAGCTTTTTGGGACTGACTCATTTCAGGATAGTAAACTCAGAAATAAAATGTAAGCGATGCTTTCTGCATCCAGTCCAGACTTTCATCCTGGACACCAATAACTTTGAACTGACTTTTAGCATGATACAAAAGTCTTAGCGAACTGGCTCCCTATCCGTTGGCTAGGAGGACTAGTATGATCACAAGATTCATAAACAAGGAAAAACTGTCCAAAAGCAGAAAATTGCTACCATTCTTTTATGCAGTATGACGGAAAGCTTGCATCCAGTTCCAGTTTCTCTACCTCCAGAAGAGTACTGGCAAACAAATGAAAGACTGGGAGATAGCTACAAAAATGACCCTGGATCTCACAGGGAAGGCATTGAGAAGTTCAGCCAACTTAGTTTACTGAAGCAAAGATTAAGAGAGTGGCTTAATCACAGTGTAGAAGCATTTCTGCTTCTACAGAAGGAAAATTTCTGAGAAGGCAGGACTCTCATTTTTGCCAGCAAAAGCAGGCTAGGAGCCAACGGTTGCAAGTTAAAAATAGAAAAATAAAACTAGGGTAAGTAACCACCAAAACAATTTACTTAAGGATGTGGTGGGTTCTTCTTCATTTGAAATCTCTACAAGAAAAGCCACCAATCCTTTTTAAAGATTCTACTGTTTACTACAGACTCAAAAAGTTCAGCTCATCCTGTTTCTGTGTGTTTAAGTAATTTCTCACAGCACAAGCATAGATTGAGGCATCCAAAGAAAATTTTAGTCAAAATGGAAGCACAGCCACATTCCTTCACCTCAAGGGTCAGGCGGGCCCTAGACAGTAAGTAGCCTACATCCCAAATCCATTTCAGTTGCCAATGGGGGCTGCCTAACCACTGTTTCAGGTGTCTGCTTTTAATTCCTTTAAGGCAAATACTGAGAGTATCTGAACTCTGGAAAGACAAGTGCTCTCCTGCTTCGCCTTTCTACGATGGCAAACTTGGGACATCTGCTAAAAATCTGCCTGGTGGGCTCTGCTGCTGGGCACCTTATAACCTCCTGCACTGGGAAGAGGACCCAAAGGGGTAATCTGGAAGCATCCAGACCCAAAGCCTGTCCCAGGCTGCTGCAGAAGGACAACGCTGACTACCTTCATGGAAGTGAAGTTCCGCGGTCGGTCAAACTGGAACTCCATTTCGACAGATCCCGTGCTGAAGCTGTCGTTCTTCCAGCCAACGTAGTCATAGCCTGGCCACACGCGGTACTGGTGGCTCTGTGTGAAGTCGTCCAGTCCTAGCACACCATCTGTCAGCTGGCCCAGACCGCCATACAAGTGCCTAGCAAGGAAGAACCAACAGTTAGGCAGAATATCAGCCAGGAGAGCTCAAATGTGAAAGCACACGGCCCTTCAACTGATACTAGGAAAACATTAGTTTGTTTACACTCTTAAGCTCTCCCAGACAAGAACTCCTTCCCTGTTCTTATGCAACATCACCTTTAGTTTGTTCAGGCTGGGCTTGTAAAACCTCTCCCTGCTTGGGAGAAGGCAGAAGTTTTTGCATTGAGATCAAGCACTGACAGCAAAGCCAAGCTACAAGAAGAGTCTCTTGAGAACGAAAACAGACTACAGAAAATGACACTGTACGCTCTCCAAACAGAGAGCTTTAATTGCAGCATTTCACCATGCAGCTGCATGGGAAGAACACTGCTCCATGCTACCCTGGGGGAACCAGTGAGGAAAGTTTTGTAGGCAGGCACAGAAAAGCAGGAAAAAGAGCAGTGAGACCATGAGCAGCTCACCCAGCCACAGCCAGTTCTAACTGGGATAATTTCTGACACTATTCCTCGTGCTAGAGGAGAGCGTTATTGGCTCCGTTTCCAAGGCTGATCAGACTCTTCACCTAGGACCCTGCCTCGTTCCACTTCCTATCGAACAGTGCAGAGCCCACTATACAATTTTCCAGCACTATCGTGGAATAGAAGATGCTGGATGTGGTACACTCCTGACCCACCTGCCTTCTGGGAGCTATCCCTGGCATGTCCCTTTTGCTATAAGCAGGGAAAGGGCAAACAGTTCAGCTGTATTGGTGCCTGAACTTGCTCCCTGGACCCATTTCATTCACACTACCTCTAGGCAGTCTTTATAACCCGGGCTGGGCTGCCGCTACATACACTGAAGGTCCCCAAGTCCATTCCAGGTGAGCCCTCCTGTCACTAGGATTTGCACAGGTAGGCATGCCTTGGAACTCCAGAACAGGATTAGCAGCTGGAAGAGGCAGACTCCTGCTTCTAGGCCAGTCAGGTACATGACCTAGAGGTGTTTGAAAGACTCCTTGCTTAGCACGTTGGGTCTCGTGCCTGCATCTGTAGCTCCCTGACACTCCCCAGCAGACCCAGCTTCCTAAATTGGTGCTGGACAGCTAAGTCCAATGCTTACATCTTTCTGCACATAAAAGACCCTGCCGCTCCCCCCCCGCCTTTTTTTAATATCCAATCCCTACTATATCAATGCAGCTTGAAAACATCAGATATTAACATATAAAGATATTGTTACCCATTATCTTGCAACATCCTACAAGCATAAAGAATGTACTTTCCACCCCGTTATTTTAACATCCAGCACAATAGAACACAAGTAAGTTTACAAAAATCACCTCCAAGCATAAACATTCTTAAGCAACAGTAAAAATTTTCAGGAAGTTAATGACAACTGAAACAGGAGATATAATGAAAGCACCTTAAGTCAATAAATGACACCAGGTCACTGAAAAGACACCGTCAGATCACTTATTAGGCACATTCTTGCACAGGCAGGGATATGCTCCCTCAAGAGGATACCCATACCCAAGTTTGTCTGAGGTTTCAAGCCTTTGAAACACATTCAGATCCATATTTACAGCAAAGAAAGTGGTCACACTAAATGAGAGTTCAGCCAGTTATTTAACATTTCAAATACTGGCTCTTAATGAACTCTCATCCCACAAGAGTGAATTAGTATGTAAACCAGAGACACCTCAAATTGTCAGTAACATGCCACCCTACCTAATCTCAGCGATGTGAAAAATTAGCAGACCTTTTAACGAGCTGTCACAATCCAGTTACTTAGGTTTTTTGACTCCAAATTGGAAAAGCATCATACCCAAGAAATCTTTACAGTGAGTACACCTTCCTCTCATACCGCATTGGCAGTGGTGCCTCTGCTGACCTGGAGCTTTTCACAGGGAGTGATGCAGTTTTCCAAGTTGTTTCAAGTCCATCAGAGCTTTGTTTTCAAAAACAATATCTCAAATCTGTCCAGAAGCTCACAGGTATCAAGTGCAGGCCTAGAGTTCAGGTGTTGCGCACTGTCATGGATGCCCAGTTTACCCTGGAGACCTCCTGCAACAGTTTAAGATGCAGTCTGCTGGAGAATGCATTTCAGATATCAAACTCCAGAAACAGCAAAGGCAATGAAGAGGGGAAGGACCTTCATCTGCTCCAGGGACACTGGGACTGCGCAGGTAGAAGGTCCAGCCAGCTCTCCCACTCCAATCCGGGGCAACAGAAGAGTAGCAGCACCTTATGATCTGCAGTATCAACAACAGCTTAAGGCTATACATGAACCAACAAAGAAATCAGTGCAATGAATATGGTCACAATTAGAGACCAAGAGCAATGAAGGCTTTAATAAGGCAATCAGACACATCAGGACTGTGTCATTACATCATGTAAAGATGGAAGCTATGAACAAGGACAGCACTTAACTGTATAAGGACACACTCTTCTCTTTAAAGAAAAACAACAACTTCCAATAACAAAAAAATTATTTCTTCCCTGCCAGCCTTTGCCAGCTGGTAGAAACGAGTCTGATGCTTCTTGAGCCCATGCCCTCCTTTAAAGAGCAACTAACAACACGTCAAAGGGCCTGGAACAATGAAGCCGCCATGCTTGGGAGAACTAGTAGACTAGCTTGCAGCTCTGAAGGTCTCAAAGAAATGTTTGGGATACAAGATACTAGAGACAGGGTAAGTAGGAAAAAGAGGTAATTTGCACAGTGACCGAGAGAGAACAGGACGACTTCTCCCACCTGCGCTCCTGGTAGCCATCATAGGTCGAGTCATTCAGATAAACGATGGGGAAGCCAGGAGCCGCTATTGTCCCTCCTTCAGGGATGCTATAGGATGCCAAACCATCTAAAAAAAGAAGGCCATATACCTCAGAAATACAGCAGCAGCAGCCTTCCATCATCTCTGTCCATATGATCCTTTTATTTATGATGTGGACCAATAGAAGCAGTTCCGTGGGCCTGGCATTCCCTCTGCATACGTGGGGACGCAGGTAAGTCCCAGTCAGTGTTGTGTAAGGACTACTTTCCAGTGACAGGCATGGAAATTGCTACTTACCATACCAGACACATCCATAGAGCTCCACCCTCATACAGACAGTCATTGGCATCTCTGTCACAGGAATCACCCGGATAAAACGTGCAATGATGGGAGGCCGAAGATCTTTCAAGACCACGTCATAAGTATCAATGTTGCCTTGGATCACCTGGAGAGGAGAGCTCCTTATCAGTAACTTCTCCCTCTTGTGAGTTAATATGAACAGTGGTGTACTTGTACCCTATCATTTCAGGCTGTGGAGATTTCCCATGCAGTATCTGCAGATGATTAGCTGCTACTGCTTCACTCCTCCTACCTCTATGTGGTTTACAGGGTGAAGGGGGTTGCCATTTCACCTCCTGTCCACTGCATACCCTCAGCAGGCAGTACTCTGAGGCAGAGGAGAAAGGCAAGTGGCAGACGAATGTACACATGGACTATACGTTGATAGAGAGCTCCAGTTACTAGTACGTAACCTCTCTTCAAGTGAGTCTCCACATGCACTAACAGCAGGTAACTGAGCACTTGCCCTCATCACTAGTTACCTGGCGGAGGGTCCTGATATCCTTTTCCTATGAGCCAGAAAAATTCCAGAGGTGCTGCAGTGTCTGAGGAATGAAGGTGCAAGCAGCTGCACAGCAGATGTCTCGAACTGAAGTGTTCAGCATTGCCACATCACCCCATCCTGCTGAAGTGCAGGCTCATATAGCAAGGACTTCCACCCTCCCTTTCCCCTCAGTTTCAAAATAGTGTAACAGTCCACTATTTCTTTTGACAGTGTGAGGAAGCAGTAGAAGCTGTTGATACCCCAGCAGTGGGCACAAAGCGCTTGAGATTTTTTTTTTTAAGGGTTTGGACCTATAGAAACAAAATAAGAACACTTTTGATATCAAAAATCTGAATTACAAGTGTGAGGGCTCCTGTTCAAAGATGCTATTGAAGGGAAGGATGAATCGGAGGTTGAGGTTAGTCAAAAGACCACGTAGACTGCAGTTGTTGGCATACAGGCAATTTAAAAGACAAGGGAGGCCACAAAGGGAGCAGAAAGGTGGCTTCCTCTTCATGGCAGCAAGACAGATCTCTAGAGAGTGAGTGTGGCTGGAGAGTCCATTGAGAAGTGAAAGACTTTATTGTACCACAAAAGGAAGACACTCAGAAGACAGCATCTCCCTGAAGCCACATCTGGTGGTCTTCTGGACTGCACCAGGCTGGACAGCTCTACAAAGGAGCACAGTCCCAGCAGCTGACCAAAGAAAATAGAAGGAAAGACAAAACGTAAGCTTGCTTCCTCATCTTCTTCAGCTCCTCAACAGGCTTTTAATCTGCAGCCCCTTAATATCTCTCTGCTTAGAAGAAACACCCATGACTTCTTCCAATGAAGTAGGGACACATAAATAATCCTTGTCTTCAGGAACCAAGTGACAGCCTTTCACCTGTCAGATGTCCCAAGACAGGAGACCTGGAAGCCACCTAAGCTGGCTCCACAAGACCTTGTTGATAGGAGATAAAACCCAAAAGGAGATACCATATGGCAGAATATCCCATGTCTTCAACACGAAGTTGGATAGATCCTCCAGAGTTGATCGCTTGCCAGGGAATCTCTAAGGTGGCAGATCTATCAAACCAAAAAGTCCTAGATGGACACAGTCTAGACAGGGGAAGAGGAAGAAAGCTTCAGACATTGCCCTCAGAAAAAGGTACCTTTGCACCAGCTTCATAGTGGAAGAGCTGACTTTTTTGCCCCTCGCTACAGGAAGGACATTGAGGTGCTGGAACATGTCCAGAGAAGGGCAATAACACTGGTGAGGGGTCTAGAGAACAAATCTGATGAGGAGCAGCTCAGGGAACTGGGGTTCTGGAGAAGTCTGGAGAAGAGGAGGCTGAGGGGAGGCCTTATCGCTCTCTACAACTCCCTGAAAGGGAGTTGTGATGAGGTGGGTGTCAGCCTCTTCTCCCAAGTAACCAGCAATAGGACCAGAGAAAATGGCCTCAAGTTGCACCAGGGGAGGTTTAGGTTGGATATTAGGAAACATTTATTTACTGAGAGAGTGGTCAAGCATTGGAACAGGCTGCCCAGGGAGATGGTGGTGTCACCATCACTGGAGGTGTTCAAAAAACGTGTAGACGTGGCACTTTGGGACATGGTTCAGTCAGCACAGTGGTGTTGGGCTGACCGTTGGACTTTATGATCTTAGAGGTCTTTTCCAACCTTAATGATTCTGTGATTCTGTGACACCTTGTGAGAACCAAGAGATGATGCACTTCGCATAGCACCTCCACAAGGTGGGGTTGCTGCTATTGAGCACAGTTTCTCAAGGGCCAAAAACCCCAAAGTGAATCAGCTGTTATGTGGAACAAACCCAACATCAGTTTCCAGTCCTGGCCACTACTGATGCCAACTACTGTTCCCAGCATCAAGAATGAAGTAGTGCTGCTGGCAAACAACTGCAGGCAGCCAATACCAGAAGTTGATGAGGGACCAGGACTCAACAGCATTGCACCATGCAACATCAGTGCCAATGGAGAGCACCATCCTTAACAGGTGTCAGGGACAGGGGGACAGCAACCTGACCCTTTGCCTCTACTCAGCAAATGAGAGCTAGCAGTGACATTTCCATCAAGAAGCAGAATATGCTACAGGTCTCATGACCCAACATCCTGTGAGATCTGAAACAGCAGCCCAGTGAAGGGCTGCGATTTGGTGTTTTTTGTTGTTGGCTTTTTTGTTTTATTGTTTTTTATTTTTGATGGAAGCCATTCGTGTGATGTCCCTGGACAGAGACATGCCAAGATAGGCTCCCATAGTTGCACTCTGAAATATCAGTGACTGGGCATCTATCAACTGCATGACTGGAGGTGGTTTTCCTAATGTGTACAAATAAGTAGATTAGGATTTTGGACCTCCATCTGCACCTCATTCCAAGGCTTGAATGATTTTACATGAGATTTTTACCAAATTATTTGGCCAGCAGTGCTTCTCAAATACAGATTCACCCCTTACTGGTGACACATCTGTAAAAATATGTTTTATGGAAAGTCACTTCTTAGAGAAGCTGAAATGGCAGAATTGCACCCCATTGTGTATGTCATGTCCAGAACAGCAGGCAGAAGCATCTTCTCTAAGGATACCAGGAAAGAAAACTTTTTGATCTCATGCGATGGGGAACAGGTACACACACTGACAGAACAGATGTAGACTTCCACATATACAGGAGAGGATTGCTCAAATCATAGCATCACAGCTGGATATATGCTCGTTACCTTCTTATGGCCTAAAAGGGAGATCTTGCAAAAACTGACCCATACTAAATCCTAACACCTGACAGGAACACAGTCTGGAGTGCCAAAGAACATTGCTCTGCACAGGACTGGGAGACAAGAGGTATTTAGCTGCTTGTGGACAGTGTAACCAGTTGAATTCTGGCATAATTCAAGATGCTAAAGATGACTTTACCTAAGAAAGTACCGATAAAGAACATTTAGCCCTATGGAGTTTAAACTTCCCCTCCCATCCTCCAAACAGTGTTTGTAGCACACACACCAAAATGTGAGGGATGGGCAAAATGATGGTAATGGCCAAATAGCTGATCAAAGCGCTGCACAAGCAAATAATACATTAACAAGCTAGAAGCTGTTGCCTAATACTGCAATACAGACCCCACTGACTTTCAAAGCACCCCCAGTGCTAGAAAACAACACCACACCCAGTACCTTTCTAGTCTGCCTTAGGTCTTCAGACTCCACAAGCCAGCCTGAGGCACGGTGATCAGGTCAGATGAGTGCAGATGAGAGAAGGGGATTCCTTCCCAGGGGAAGTTTAATAAAGGCTTATGAACATGACCAGAGCACAGCCTGTGCTGAGCTGTGTGCTCAAGTCTGGAGGTAGCAGGAGACAACTGTGGTGAGCAGAGAAGCTTCTTTTGAGGGTGTGTGCTCAGCTCATTTCCTACCCTCTAACCTCCTTCCTCCTCATTGCTCCCTACACGAACACTATCAGACATCCATAAACTCATCTCCATTCCCTCCTACCCTCCTCCCTTTTCTTAAGATCACAAAGCAGGCATCTGTTTTACAGTTTCCAATTTAGAAGCAAGTCTGTCTGGTAAAGGAACATTCACATGTTTTGCACATAGACACAAAGCTAGTGAATAGCCACAGTTTTCAGTCATGGCAATAGCTGGGATTTGGGGGATCAAGCGAGGGTAATAACAGTCCTATGTCACAGCAAACACAGGACCAAGGCAGAGGATGCTGAATGCCTGAGAGAGGAGAGTCAGGATACAGTAGGATGCACTTCAGGATACAGTAGGATGCACTCAGCAGTGTGTAGAGGACGTGCCTTTTACTCCTCTACAACTTGACTTCTATGTGTTCCACAATTCAGTTCCTACTATACTCACCTTCCTGCCCTGACGATCTTTCCAGGAGATCCAGCGTTCTCCATTGCGGCTATAGTCAATTCGGTAAGCACGGGCAAATTCTTTGCCTGTGGCACGGGCATGCCGTCCCTGAGTCCCAATCAAAGTGATGAAAAAGAGCTTGTGCAGGTCAATTTGAAGGAACTGTACATCTTCTGGTTGCAATAAGCCAGCCGGACACCAGGCCCCATCCCCCTCTTCCCTTTGTAACCTGAGGGGAAAATCATATATATTAAGAAGTGTCACTTCCAAGGATCCAGCCTTTCCAGAAACTGAAGAAACACCTTGAAACTTTGAGAATTGGCAGAAAGAAACCAAATCAGCAAGTGGGATCTGACAGCTGGCTACCAAATACCTCTCCCCTTTGGGGTGACGGTCGATTGAGACTTACAACAGTCCTGTAGCAAGTTTTGCCCTATTCATAACAACTCCCTCAGTTTCAGATATCTTTCATTAACTGTTGTAAGTAATTTCTTTGCCAGACATATACTTTCATATTGATCAGAAACAGCTATGCTACTCAGTAGGTAATTGCATACTGCATGCATCTTAGCACCTTGCTGGTAAAGTACATACTCACTTCTCCTAAACCCCATACAGTAAGGCCTGAATCTCTGCTTGACCACTTCCTACAGCTCTAACAAACACAAAGGGGAGAGGTCTTAAAAATACATTTTAGAAAGAAAAGCTCAGCAAAGCTACAAATTATTCTGGGTCATCTCAACACATCTTTCACCTTTCCTTCATTCAGCAGAGTTGCTCGTGCAGGACACTGCTAGGTGTTTGATGTGAAGGCCTCTGCTTCAGAGCTGACCACTGTGGTACCAGCTGCAAAGAGGAAGGCTTTTATCCTTGGAGATTGCATGCCGAGCAGAATGCCGTAGCAATCGGCAGGTGGAGCCGCTGCTCACCTCGGCTTCTGTAGGCTCAGCTGTGCAAGCCACAAGGTGGTGAGAGTTTTCAACGTGAAAAATTTATCCAGACACAAAAAGACTATGTGAGCTTTTTAGCAACAGGGATTTCTTAGCAAACAGCAAGCCCTTGAAGTGCCCTTGTCTTTTGGACAGCTATCCCACCTTTAACTGATGGGATCGGTGAGTGTCAACCCCTGTGCATCAAGGAAGGTGGTACCTTGAAGGAGACACTGAAGGCCAAGGCACAGGCTAGAAAAGGTTTTTGTCTTGGATTGGTTAGCTGTTTTTGCCAGACTTTCTTATGGTGAAGTGCCAAGTAAAAGAAGTTATAATAAAGGCAGGAGGGGTGACTCTGAAATGACATGGACAGACATCTGCATACAACAACTATGACCTCTAACAAAATGAAGTCAGTTAGAGGGTGCCTTCATGTCTTCACCCTGTGGACATCCAGCTGCCCTGGCAAAGAGATGATGGTAACAGATGGTAAGTGATGCCTGAAGTATTTGCAGTATTTGCAGAACTGGAGATAAGACAGACCCATAGAACAAAATAAGTCTCTCAGCTTGCAGGCTCACAGGCTTGTTCAAACTCCATTAAAAGACATGACACTTAGCATCTTTGCTCTACTGCAGACTAAGAAAAAAAAAATATTCAAGCATTAGGAGACTTTTCTGATTTTGGACTGTGTAAATTCATCATAAACATATAAGTATCATAGTTAATCTGAAATTCATATCTGACTCACACCAAAACTGTAGGAACGTTCGATATTATCGTTATAAACAATTCTAAGGAAGCTTACATTTGGTTACGAATAATCAGTTAATAGTTAATATTAATAATATTTAAGAAAAATGAAATGACAAAAATACAAAAAAACAAGTTTATGAGAAAGACTGTAGTACTGCTTGACATTGAAAGAAAATCCTTTAGCTGCTTTTTAACAATTGCTTAACTCTGCAATTTTCAGGTTTGAGTCCAAGTGGACACAGCCCATTTCCTCAATACGATGCTGTTGAAAAGTTCATCCTTGTAAATGATTTCCTATGATTTAGTTTAAAGCACTCTACAAGAATCCCAGGGGCACTGTCCCTAAACTGACCTTAAGTCACAAATCCATTAGAGATTTATTTGCAGAACTATAGGAAGACCAGGGTAGGAAGCAACCTCTGGAAGTCCCTAGCCCAATCTCCTGCTCACAGTAGGGCTAATTCCAAAACTACAGTTTGTTGCTCAAGGACTTGTACAGCCATGTCCCGAAAATCTCCAAACTCTGAGACATTATCACATCTCTGGGTACCTGTCCGAGAGCTCCACCACTTCATTCTCATGGGGAATGATATTTTTGGGGGCTGGGGTTGATTGATTCAGAATTTGCTGTATTACAGCTTGTGATCACGACCACTGCCTCTTGGTCTTTCACTATGCACTAATTAGATTTAATATGGAAGCAGTAAACAAGCTAAGCAAACTTAAGGTTGCTTTAAGGGTGAGGGCACTTCTTCCTCAATCACATACTAGACACCTAAAAGAAAAAAGGATTACATTTTTTTGTCAGAGATTAACCTACCGTGCATACTGGGGTCCTGTGGAATCATACCACTGGCTCGAAGCAGTGATGTCTTCATCCCGTATTGTGCCTTCATGCATACCCAAAGGGTAACGGCATATAGCTGAAAATGGGAACAAAAGCAAGTAAAAAAATCAGTACCAATTCTTTCTAAATTGCCAGACAAGTTTAATTAAAAGGCTATCAATGCCTAGGGAATAAATATGGTAATGATAAAATACAGAATGCAAATAAAGAGTATGAAATAATTACCATAAACTGAAATAAGTAATGAAATACACTCAAGAGTATCGTTCAGCAGAGTCCTAGAAAGACAAAAAACTCTACAAAGAAACATTTTAAGAACATGAAAGCCAAAACCATACTAGTGTTACTGGTTGCATGGACCTATTTTACAATGAAAAATTATTTACCAATAATGATGCGACATAAAAAGGAAGAATTTGTTAAAGATTTTTCTTCCTCTCGAATAAACTGGATACTTGACTTGCATTCAAATAAGAACAACTATTATTGTTTTCACTAGTCCAGTAACAAGAGAAGTTAAACAGCTTCTATTACAGATGACTAAACTAGTTTATGGAAACATCTGCTCTGTCCTGTCACTGCAGGTGAGAGCTCACATTTGAGCCCAAGCCCCTGACCATCCACATTGCCCCATGCTGGTCTGTTCCCTGCCTCTAGCCTGAAGTGGAGCAAGCATTTCTCTCCAGGCATGAGAGGACTCTCAAACATGGTGCCTCTGCTGACACAACTGACTCAAGTCATGGAGCTCTACAAGCTCAATACACCAAAGACAGTGCAGATGTAAATCCAAGCTGGCCAGGCTCTCTCCCCTGACACAAGTTTTTAAACACATCTTGAAATATTAAAGATGATTCAGAAAAGTCAAAGTCTTAATGTGTTCATTAAGGCTCAGTATTCAAAACAGGCAAGCAAGATATTTTTGTCAGACTGACATCAACAGTAGATTAAAAAGAAAGTTACACAGGATTAAATCATGAAACAATTAAAAGACAAAAACATAGTCATTGCCAAGTCCCAGAAAAAAAGGAAATGCCCTTTCCTATAGATTTTTGGTCTTTGTCCTCTGAGCTCACAGCAGCCCCATCACAACAGCCTCCGCTCCTGCCCTGCCTGCAGGGACACAGGCAAGCGCCAGCACATGCCCCAGTCACTCGAGCGGCACGCGTGTCGGCTGGCACCCTCACTGCTGCGCTGCCTGCTGCCGGATCGGCAGCTCTGCCTGCCTCAGCAAGGCCACTGCCTTGGCAGTCTTCCTCATTTCTCTACCTCAGGACTGCTACCCTTGTACCAAAGCTGGATAAAGCTGTTCACCAGGTTCAGAAGCTACAAGACAGAAGCATGAAACCCACCTGGTTGTTACCACCGCACAGAACAAACCACCAGAGGCGAGTAACTACCTGACAGATTGCAGTTGAGCAACGTTTGCAAGCAGAGGTTGTTTCAATTGGGTTTGGCTGTAGCTGTTGTCAGGCACAGCATGGATGAATGTGTGATGTTCTATATATTCCTAAATAACCTTGTAAAGGAGATGGGTGGTGAGGTGACAATGTTTGCTGATAATACCAGATTGTTTAAGATGGAAAAAAGCTAATTATTGGAATACATACAAAACAAACTAGAAAACACCATTACACCACTGTCTGTATTCACGGTCAGATGCCAGTCAGATACGGACTAGAGCTCTTACTCCTTCCTTCGCCCATCAAAAGGCAGAGACGGCAATACAGATGATGCAAAAGGAAAGATAACAGCCTCATCACTGCAAAAGAGATTACTGAAGTGGAGTATGACAAAGGTCATTTATATCCTGAACAATTATTCCCTGTCTCTCAAAACACCAGAACCAGGAGGCATCGAAAGATCAGACAGCACAGCTCAAAAACAACATATGCATCCTTAATCTATTAAAACAATCCAAATGCCAAAGGTTCACATGGGTTCAAAAATCAGCTAGACAGCCTCACAGCTACCACAGGCAAACATACAAGTGCTAGCTCAGAAAGCTCCTCAGCAGCAGACCGCAGCGAACTGAGCGCACACCTGGGGTAATGCACTGCTGTGTGCTTGCCCATCTGTGCACTCTTCTGGGACCCTGCTGGAGTCAGGACACCAAGCTGGATAGGCCTCTGGTCTCACCCAGAACATATGGTTTCTTAAGAGGCCTTAAAGATGAATTTTACAGAAGAATTACAGAAGAGGTTTACAGAAGAATTCACTGGGAGGCAGCTGGTGTCTGGCTGGGATCAAGCATGATGATTGTGGCTGCTGAAAGCCAACCGAGAGCTCTAACCCTGCTCTGATACTGAACAGCCAGCTTAGTGAGCCAAACTAGCCTCAACTGTCTTCACTCTTACCTGTCCCGCCACAGACCAGTACCATCTGATCTATTGCTGGAAAGCTAGTATGTTGCTGAACTATGGGTAAACATCTGAAGATTTTTCCAAAAGGATGGGGTCATCATCTGAAAGCAGAAAGTTGTTTTGTGTTTCTGCAGTGGGAGTCCTGTCTGGCCACACCTTATTTAAAGGTCAAGTGCACACCCTACAGCAATACCAGACTGAGAGCTAGCTAGTTGGGTTTTATTGCAATCCTTAACAAAACTCATTTGTTCACAAACCCAGGGCTGGCAGATGTGTCATGGTTCAGCCCCAGCTGGCAACTAAGCACCATGCAGCCGCTCACTCCCTGTCCCCTCCCCAAGTGGGATTGGGAAGAGAACCGGAGAAAAAAAGACCTTATGGGTTGAGGTAAAAAGTTTAACAGGACAGCAGAGAAAGAGGAAATATAACAACAACAAAAATAATAAACAAAAAAAAGTGATGCACAATGCAACAATTGCTCACCACCTGGTGATCGATGGCCCGTCCCTAAGCAGTGACTCCTGCCCACCAGCCAACTCCAATTGATACACTGAGCATGATGTTACATGGCAGGGAATATCCCTTTCGCCAGCCTGGGTCAGCTGTGCTGGCTGTGTCCCCTCCCAGCTCCTTGTCCACCTCCCCGCTGGCAGAGCATGGGAAGCTGAAAAGTCCTTGACTTAGTACAAGCACTACAACTACTTAGCAACAACTAAAAACATCAGTGTTATCAACATTATTCTTATAATAAATTCAAAACACAGTACTATACCAGCTATTAGGAAGAAAATTAACTCTATCCCAGCTGAAACCAGGACAAGATGGAAGCCAGAGTGTCCCTGGCATCAAGGGATGCGCTTTACAGGTAGCCATGGCTATCACCAAAACAAGCAGCATGAGGCTCTCACCAAAATGCACATCCTCTGGAGCAAAACCATCCTTGGGTTCTGCTTAGGTGCCACCAGGACTCCTGCTCAGATATCCCTGACCCTTTACTATGCACGCACAGACACACTCACCTGCCATGCAGACAGCATACACTGAGGCTCAGAAAAGTGTCACAGCTCACCTCTGTTAGTGAGGTCAAACAACTGATGCTAGGCAAAAGGATGCCACAGGATCCTTCCTACATAGGTCTGAAATCATCCACAAAGCAGCCCCTTTGCTTTAGAAAGCAGGAGGTGCTTCAGACCACTCCTGGAGCAGAGGAGGAGGTCACGATAATCAATGGAGCCTGTGGGCACCACAGCCAAGGAGCATCAGCTGGGCTCTGGGTGTGCTGGAGCCTGGCTGGGAACAGGAGGGCACAGCCCCTTGGGGCAGCGAGGCAGCTGAGCAGCGGTGGGAGCTGAGAAAGCAAAGCTGCTTCAGGAAGTCACAGGCAGAACCGAGAAGTGTGAGCAAAGCTACATGCCTATTTCTTGGTGGAAAAAGATTACTGGAGGCGGGACGGACCACAGCCCTGTGCTCAGAGCCCATCCCACCTCCCAGGATCTGGTGGTAGGGAAGCTATTCCTGCACCTTCGAGTGTTCTAATTTCTGTTCTTACCACCACCAAAAGGAATCTGTGTGTGACTGACCCTCTAGCTGCCATCTTCCCTCTTCTTCCACTAGGTTTCAACCAACAGAACCAGATGGTAACCCAAGTTCAAAGCTGGATGTGTGGGGGGTGTACAGTGCAGGGAATGGCTGTGTAATGGGGGAGCACTGGAGTGTCTGCTGAGCTCCACCACAGGACTCACTTCACATCTGGCTCGTTGCAGCAAACCCTCAAACCTCTGCAGAGATCCACAGGCCAGAGCAGGGTCAGAGCCAGACACAAAAGGCTCCAAACAGAGCCAGACCCAGCAGAGCGAACGAAGGCCCTCAGGGTAGCACTACTGCCTCACCACACCTTCAGCCAAACTGGAAAAGAATTAGACTCATTTATTTCACAGACTGTTTCCAGCTCAAACCACCTCATTATGGGGATTTTTTGCAATATATTGCAGACCATTATCTAACTCGTCTCCATCATGATTATAACTTGCCAAATGCTGTAGTATTAAGAGGTCATGCCCTCCACAGACACTCGTAGGTTCATATCATCCCTGTCTCTACCCTAGCTTTGTGCCATGTAGGGTTTTCTACCTTTCCTTCCACACTTCTCTCTCCAGAATCCCTCTTGCTGGCTGGAGAGCTATGGCTTATGCTTTGCTGACCGGTAATTTGCTTTCCACAGTGAGCATTGTATCTCTAAGCCAGTCTAGAGCCAGGTTTGCTCTGCAGGCCACATGACAAGAGATAATCAGAGCTCAAGACAGGCCTGCTGAGAGTACAGACCCCCTGGGTAAGCAGAGAAAGGAATATATCCATGTGCCTGAGCCCTCCTGGGACTGTCAGGAGAGATGTCCCCCTCCAGTACAGCTGTCAAGGAAGATTGGCCATCTCAATCCAGAGGAGGACATTCAATTAGTGATTATATTTATGTCCATCACATTCATATGCATTGACCATGACAAAGAAAGGCTGAGAACAAGCATATGAAAGGTGGGAGATCAGAGTCCTCTCCCAGCATGGCAGCTCCCTACCAGGGTTGACTTCGGTGCCAGATGGCTCAAGCAGTGAGGCCAACAGCAGCATGCAGAAGATCATGGTAGCAATCGTAGGCGCTGCGCAGGGTCAGATGGGTGCGACTCCTTCAAAGACAGCAGCTGCCATCTACATTTCTGAAAGACAAAGCAAAGAGAGAAGATGAGAGTCCTCCAAAGACAGGACTTCTCTGTGCTGCAGACTTGCTAATATTGCCTAACCCATCACAAGGTAATGACAATCTTCCATGCCCTTAAGAGTGTCCTGACCTCAGCCCTACTCTGACCCATCAGAGGCTTAGTGAAAAACTAACGATTGTCTGACTACCTGTACCATCTCTAAAGCTATTAATGTAATTCAGCTTTTAGGAGCTCAGCTGCCATGACTACTGTACAGACATACTCTCTTAACTGCTCTTAAACAAGTCCAATGCAAAGTAATCTCTCTGCCATCGATCCTTCACTTTCCTTACAATATTAACAAGTACTGAAGCTGCGTCTACAACAAACCTGGATAGTCCAGCCAGGCTCCCCAAGCAGGGCTTATCCACCCAATGCACACCTCTGTCTGCACCAGCTGTCTACTCCAAGTAGCCAAGTGGGCACTCTGGAACTAGTCACACAACCTTAAGATAAACGCCTAAAACAGGGTGAAAATAATCTCTCCCTACACATCCACACTGCTGCCAGAAGAGCATGTGCGCTCACACACACGAGCACACTTAATTTCCTGTTTGGAAACAAGGAAAATAGCAAAGGGCTTAAATGCTGGCAATTTCAGCGGAAAGCCATGATAACACCTAAAGGAACACAAGGTCATATCAGCAGTTATGTGAATTTTTTGTGTCTGCATTCACTACACAAAGACCCTCAGGAGGTTCCCATCCTGGAAGATAGCTTTACAGAAAGATAGGTTAGAGGCTCTGTCTCATATTGAAATGTCAGGCAAAAAGAAAACAGAACAAATCCATAAATGAAAGGTTGCCAGGACCAGAGGGTGTTTGCTCAAGAATCCTCAGAGTGGTAGTAAAAAGGCAAAATTGAATGTTAGGATTTGTTAGTAAAGGAAGAGAGGATATAAAAGGGACCATCACTATGCTAGTTCATACATGCGTGCAAGAGCATCAGATGTCATTAGCTCAAGGATTTGTAACAAAAGGCTATATTTTTTCCACCCAACATAATTAAACTGCACAAATCATAGCTGTGAGCTGCCATGGATACCAAAACAATTGGATGTATTCACAACAGAAAGATATACCACAGCTTCTTAAACCCAAAGGTAAAAGCATTGGCTCAGGAAATCCCTCAGCCAGAGATCACTGGACGCCCAGAAGCTAAATCAGGGTTAGAATCACTGAGGCTTGCCCTGTTTTTATTCTCTTTCCTAAGGATTTGCTACTGGCCATTGTCCCTGCTGGATTCCATCAGAAAAGATGGCTCTGAGCCTGAAAAACAACTAAAGGCCTTCTTGGGAAAAGAGCCAAACACACATGCAGGAGGGGAAACTAATGATCAGTGGATGCTGCCCAGCAGCACTGTGCCCAGCCATGCAACAATGCAAGCAACCCCAAAAAAGACCTTAAAATTCCCAGGACCGCTCCTGCTTCAGCCACCTCTTGTGCTCTGTGTCAGCACCCTGGCCAAGGCTGGGAGGGGGTGACAACAAGGTTCTGTGATTTTCTGGCATCCTGGACAGCGAGCAAACAAAAGGAAAGTACTGGAGAGAAAAGGCAGCCCACATCTCAGCAGGAGGGTCTGGCAATCAGAAGACACGTTTCAACCAAGCGCTCTCCAGCTGCATGTGCATTCGAGGTAGTCCTTCCCCCCTGAAATGGAGGGGATGTAGTGACATTCGATGCAAACACACTGATTCCCACCATCCAAGTACCATGGAGCAGAGACTTCTTGTAGCCATGCGGAGGGAGGCTTTGTAGACATTCCTATGAGCTGGTGGCTCATGGCTTAAGTGTACTCTTACACAGTGTGCCCAGGTGGCCAACAGCATCCTGGCCTGTAACAGCAACAGCATGGCCAGCAGGAGTAGGGAAGTGATCGTGCCCCTGTGCTCAGCACTGGTGAGGCCGCACCTTGAATGCTGTGTTCAGTGTTGGGCCCCTCACTACAAGAAGGACATTGAGGTGCTGGAGCGTGTCCAGAGAAGGGCAACGGAGCTGGTGAGGGGTCTGGAGAACAAGTCTGATGAGGAGTGGCTGAGGGAACTTGGGGTGTTCGGTCTGGAGAAGAGGAGGCTGAGGGGAGCCCTCATCGCTCTCTACAGCTACCTGAAAGGGCATTGTGGCGCGGTGGGTGTTGGTCTCTTCTCCCAAGTAACCAGCGATAGGACGAGACGTAACGGCCTCAAGTTGCGCCAGGGGAGGTTTAGACTGGTATTAGGAAAAATTTACTGAAAGAGTGGTCAAACATTGGAACAGGCTGCCTGGGGAGGTGGTGGAGTCACCATCACTGGAGGTGTTCAAAAAACATGTAGACGTGGTACTTCGGGACATGGTTTAAGGGGCATGGTGATGTTGGGTTGACAGTTGGACTTGATAATCTTAGGAGGTCTTTTCCAACGTTAATGATTCTATGATTCTCTTCTTACCACAAAGTTTGAAGACAGACCTGGTGGATGTTAATCTATGCAGGTGATTTGCTAGGGTGCCCCGGAGACTCTCAAAGCAGGACTCACAAAGAAAACTGCAGAGAGTTCAGCACTAGAGAAGACTCTCTTCCCACCAGACCTTAGAAAGGAAAGTGTCATGAACATTAAGGCTTTAACTTTAACCAGCTTCCTGGAGGAGGTGATGAGAAACATAGCAGAGCACTGTTTGGTGGTACATGATGTACCCTGACCATGACCCAGGTGTCTGCCCAGAACAGCTGTGCTATGTGGGTAGAGGATCCTGGGCTAGAGGAGATCCTTCCACTGGGTCCCCATGCTGGACCAGTCACTGAACAGAGCTGCAAGTTGCTGAGGAGATCCTGGCAGGAGAACAGCAGCTTGGAATTATCTCCCAGGTGACTTCTCAGCTGGAGGTTTAAAAGCTGCCTGCTGTACTGGAGCCCTCAGACGGCAGAGGACAAGCACACATTATGGTCCACACCCTCATCACCCCCTTCAGAGCCTACCAACAGAGCCTGGCAAACCAGGAGGGGATCCGCCAAGGCACAGGCTACCTCCCACCAAAACACCCTGCGATCTCCCTCTGTAACGTGGCCAGGGCTAAGGGAAAGGATGGGGAGAAAGCACTGAAACAGCAATCATACATGGCTAGGTGAGGACCAGAGCCTGCTGTCAAAGCAAAAAAGAAATGAGAGCAACCCCAGACATCACTAAGTTATTTTCAAATGCCGTGGCTTTCCATTTGATCCGAAAGCCCAGCAAAGAAGGATCAAAAGCAGGGAGGGAGATGCCTGCAGCAGAGCACAGGGACAAAGGAGCTCTCATGCCCTGCCACCAGCGCAGAGCTCACTGCCCAGCGGGGATGGGCTACCACCTCCAGTGAAAGGTAGTAAGCTAAGACTTTGCATAAGGATTTTGTCTTTTGACAAAAGAGCAGTTGTGCTAAGTGTCTCTCATCTTCTCAAAATGACACATAAGCAAGTCATGACAATGGTCAATGTCACAGCAATATAATAAATGCAACACAAACAGCACCATTACCTCATTTGACCAGGTACAGACCAAACACCATAATTTAAGTGCCCATTTGCTTTAAGCAAAGCTCACACCATGTTCTAAGTCACACTTATTGTGCTGCCACATAGCCAGTCACATCATTTGTAACTGCTTGAGTGCAGAAATCAGAATGTAAAAAATAACAAGAGGGAAGAAGGAAAGGGATGGAGGGTGGACAAGGAAAGTCACACAGAAATGCCCAAGCACCATGTCAGCTCCTGCCCCAGTGCTGGAGGAAAGGTATGGGCTGGGGCAGCACAGACAGTTGTCTGTCCCACAGACAGCCAGCACCCTGTGAACCAGACGCTTCTCAGGACTTGATGGCTATGTGGAGCTCAGCAGGTCACACAAAAATAGCACAGCTTGGGAGAACTGCAAGCCAAAACCAGAAGATGTGGCCATAGAGATCATCATGGCCTCCAGGAGAAAAAAAGAAAAGCTTCAGAGATGGCTCTAAAGCCTGTCTGCAGCTCTGTGCCTACAACAGCTAGCTTTGAATTTGGCCTTTGACTAAAGAGCGTCCAAGATGAGTAGGATGAATCCTCTCTGGATGTGTCTATCTCTACTGATGACAGAGGGAACCTAAATGGCTGGCCTGGAATAGCCTCATCATACCCAGGTGGCCACAGTTTGGCAAGACAAGTTCTCACCTTTGTACGTGGCAGTGACAAACTATTTCCGAGCTATTTCCTGCTGGGTTCAGCCCTACGAAGGGACCCCAGCAGCCGGGTTCAGGCTGTGCTGGGCTTGTTCTTCCCAGCACGGTTGGTTCCCAGTCTTGTACCACCGAAGCGCATGGGAAAGGTGCTGCACACAGGGAGCAAACAGTAATTTCTCATCTTCCAGTCCTCTCCAGCAGCTGTTTTCTCTTGAACAAGGACACCAAGAGTGTTTTTCACTCCTGTCTCATAATTTAGAGGGGCCTCAGATCCACTCAGGAGCTCGCACTGCCAGAATTCGCTGTTTGAAGAACTACTGATGCTGATTTCTGCTGAGTCTAAAATCTCAGCTAGTAGTAGACTGATTTCCAAACTGCCCATTTCCAAGTGCTAGAACACACTGGAAGGTACTACTAAACACAAGCCTCTGTACAAACTGCTTGGAAATCATCTTCCTAATGATTTTTTCTGGGTAGACGGCTCAACACTTCTCTCTGTAGCTCTTTCAGCTGCATTAGAGTCCCTTGCTGTACTCACACCTTTCTTCCCAACCTGCCCATGCACACACAGAAAGTGCCAGAACTACAGCAGAAGCCCAAACCCAGCAAAAACAGGATTAGCAACATCCTCACAGAGGCAAGAAAGTGTTAAACTCCGTTCTCAGGACTGAATGGATCAAGTTGCTAATTGCTAACAGCTGGCTGCAGGAGAATAAAATCCTGTTACAATCATTGTGAGTGGAAAAAAAAAAAGTCTACTTGCTGAAAAACTCACTGAGAAATGCAAAAGAGGGCAGTTTTTCCCAATATACCCAGCAGATACCATGTCTAAAAAGCCAATCCATCTCTCCGCAGAGAAACTGCTCGCTGTGAACCACTGCTATCCCCAGCACAGCACGAGGCCCGCGAGCAAAAGCGCTGGGCACAGTGGGTGCAGGAGGGAGCTATTCTTTAGTGATGTGCATGAAGAAGGTGGGACTTGGAGCTCCTCCAGGTACTGTTCTCCCTCCAGAGATCCGTTACAGAGGTCTGGCATGTTTGCAAGCCTCTCCAGATCCCAACTGAAACAGGCATTTGTTTTAACTGGTTCCTTCGCAGATCATTACCTCAGAGTGGAACCTTAGGGTTTGCTGCAGGAATCCCATTACAGATGCCCAGTACTGTGCCAAGAAACTCCACGGTCATGATCAAGACTCATAGCTGTGTGTATGATGCACTCTGTATGTATTACAAGAGGATTTATGCTAAATCAAAGTATCCTCAGAAGAGGTTCAGGAACAGTCAGGAGGCTTGGATGGTATCTCCTAGCATTCCTAAAGGCATTCAAGGAAGAAACAGCAAAGCTACTAATTGGGACAGTATCTGAAGCCTGAAGAGAGGGTGTAAAGTGTGATTTCCATCTTCATGGCTCCAATACGATGGTGGAACATTTCTCTTCGGTTCAGAATTAATCTGAGATACCCTAAACCCAGCAGTCTTCCTCTGGAGCACACACAGCCCATACAGCTCCGGTTTGGACCAAACAGAATTTGCTGATGAAAATGCTTAGCCAAAAGCATTCTGATGACTTCTTCAAAAGTTTTGCTTAGATTACAATGCAAATACTTCTTGCTGCTGGTATCAATTTTGGTTTTTCAAGAGGGCTTTTAAGCCCCAGTCAACTCCTCTGTATACATTCCTATTTACCATTAACAATTACCTTTGCAACTCGGGTAGCATCACGCTAAGAGTGCGTGGGGACAACCATCTTCAGGAAAGGCAGTATCTTCTAATGAAACCAGCTGCCCTAAGATTGGAAAAAGCAAACCAAGGCTGCTGGCCTGAGAAGATGGCCACCCACTCCAGCAGAGCCACTGGAAGGTGAATGGATGAGACCAGTATCAGGACAGGCATGCCACATGTGCAGGAGCTCCGCAAGAAGGCAACAACTTTTCCCTTAGGTGAACTCAAGAGTGCGGTCTCTGTGCTCATCCCTAGAGTCAACCAACCAGGCAGCATGGGGAGAGGTCTCTGCACGACACGTGCAAACAGTGACACCAAAAAGCAACACGCCAGACAGTAACAGGGGAGCTGGGCAAGCCCACCAAGATCCTGGCACAAAGCGTGAGGCTGCAACAGATCTTGGGTATAGGCACCCAGAGAGATGGTCAGAAAGTGCAAAAAGCCCATGGCAATGTTGGGAATGTGGTGGGGGATGTGGGGCAGGAACAGTGACACCAGAGTGATGTCCAGAGCAGTAACAAGACTGGACAGATAAAAGCAACCAGATTTTATGTGAAAGGGTTGGGTTAATCAAGATGCATGTGAGATGTAAGACACAGCAATGGGAAAAGTGAGACAGGAATAGGCTCCAGTATGATCTTTGAGGTGGCATTAGGAAACCTGCCACCACAAAAGATGCAAAATAAGAACATGCGGGGCTAAGAAAAGGACCACAACATTCAGGAGTGGCTCTTGAGGACAGGGACACCACAGAGCTGGGTCTGCGGCAGTGGCAGACGAACGGGAACATCGAGGTCTGCCTGTACTTTGTGGTCACCCTCTTGAAGGGTGGGTGATAGGACTGCCCTGAGGCTGAGGAGAGTTTGAATCTTGTTTTCCATGTGGCAGCCAAACATCTAATGGGTCTAGTATAAAAAAAGTGACACCTTTCTCTTGCTAGATTTTAGAAGAACAGCACTCCAGTCACCCATGACACAGCCGTTTAACACTGGGAGAGAGTTCAGCCCATGGACTCAAACATGAAGCAGTGCCAGAGAGAGGTGCTGGTGTTTTTGCAAAAGATTTGGAGACCCACAAATCCCCCAGCATTTCCCATTGCCTGTTGGCCAGTCCCACAGGAGTGGAGTGTCCTTGGTTTGTGAAACTGCACAGACCACTTTTGTCACAAAACCAGACTTAGGGATAAATTAACAGATGTAATTTAATCCAAAGCAACCAGGCCAAAAGTAGAAACCATTAGAAAGGCAAAGCCAAAGATGAGGAAATGCAAATTCATTGTACTAACAATGGGTGGTTCTTAGCTCAGCTAATCCAAAAACACGGCTACCTTTCCCCACGGACCCTAGGGTGAGGCTACCCTGTGCTTATCTCAACTGAGGAACCTGGAAATACTTCCCACGACCTGAGCGGACACACCAGGCAGGCTGCGACTCCACACGGGACATGAACGCACACCAGCCCCCAGGAACCCTAAACCCAACAGAAGGGGCAGCGGGAGCGCTGTGCACTCCAGCAAGCCCTCCAAAGCACAGGTCTCCCCAGCTGAGGGGCAGCCTCCAGGCTCCGGTCCCACTGTTTCTGTATGACAGAAGTGGCAGGAGAACAGAAGACACTCACAAACAAAAAGTTCCAATTACCTCCTTCCCCAAGCAGGAGTGATCACTGTCCCTTACCAGCGCTTCCTTCCCATGCAGAACAGGCACTGGAGAGCACCTGGCACATTGACATTTTCACTCTATTCCTTACACCGGCATCTCTCCAGTTTTTTGGGGGTTTGTTTTTTTTTTTTTTGAGGAGGCTGCTTACTTTTTTTTTTAACTATCCTTAAAACATATCAACTACAAGTTAGCAATAGTCCTCTCAAGACCTACAATATTCCACTGCGAGAGTCTCACATAGCAACCATATATATGACATGTTAACCACACAGATGACAGATGGAGTATTAAGAGCACTCAATCTAAACCACCTTCCTCCCTCCTCATTCTCAAGGGGCTCCACCATAACCTTTTACTTAACTGTACTCAAACTTGCATTCAGAAGGAGATCAAGTTACTGAGTTGCAGAATTATTCAGGCTGGAGGAGATCCTCAGGAGAGCATCTAATCCCACCTCCTGCTCAAAGCGGGGTTAGCACCAATTTCAGAGCAGCCTGCGCAGGACTTTGTCCAGCTGGGTCTTAAAAACCTCCAAGGATGGAGGCTCCCGCACCTCACCGGACAATCTCCTCCACTGCTTGACTGTCCGCAGAGGGAAAACTTCACCCCTCCTTATGCCAAGGCAGAACCTCCCATTATTTCAGTCGGTGATCACTGTCAACCCTCCTGCTACACGCCTCAATAAAAAGCCTTTTTCTGTCCTCTTGATACTCTGCTCTTAGGTATCCCAAAGCCTTCTCTTGTTCCAACTAAACCACCCTGGCTCCATCAACCTCCTCAGTGAAGACATATTTCAGTATTAAGTTACTTCATATTTTCTCCCAGGTCACTACTCATAAGATCGCGGCCCCATCCAGGCAGTGGGACAGCTCTGGTCGCATTTTGCTATGACTCCCACCGGTTTCTTCATGGCCAAACTAGGGAATAACCAAGTTTGTCCCATACTGATGCCAGAGCATGGCTGGAGCACTACTCCATGGCCCTCTGTTTAGGGACTGTGTGGATCACATTCCCAGCAGTAACTATTTTTGAGAAGTATCAGGTGGCACTTGCTAAATCAACTTATTCAACATAGTACTGATCAGCAGAATGGAAACCGAGATACAGCCACCTTAGCACAGCGAGAGGGCAGTGACCTATTACATTAACAGCAAATAAAGACCAGATACCACCAAAACTGCTTAGGAGGGTGTTTCTCAGCTCAGAGCCCACCAGCTACCAGCAGTGGTGAAGCACCTTAGTACAGCACGAATGATATGCCAGAAATCAGACCCTGCCCAGGGCAAGGGGGACCTGCTTTCACCGCTCTGCCCAGGAGCTGCCCCAGGGACCCCCACGCTCCTGCTCCCAAAGCAGAGCCTCTTCTGCCTGCCGGGAGCAGCAGCATTTGGTCAACAGCAGGGAACTTACTTAGGATCCAGGTATATGATGTCAACGCAATTACTTTTGGCAACCAGTACAGGAATCTCATTAAAAACCACAATCTGAACACTTTTCGGACGTGATCTGCTTTCCATCAGAGCACACGGATCACTGAACATGTTCTTTCTTTAATTTGACATCGATTTACTAATGCACCAGCTTCCCCAGATCTCGCTCTGGAGGGAGGTTAGTCTCAACTGCCTGCTGGTTACCTGCCCCCGCTCTATTTTAAAACATTGCCACAGCATTTAGGTTTTCCCAAACTTTTGGAACTCCTTTCGTCTTCCTGGATTTATTACACATGAGCAGCCAGGATTCAGAAAGCCGCTTCGCCAATTTGTTTAAAACAAACAGGTTCCAATCTTGCTCAAGTTTCAAAGACATTAAAATGTTATCTTGTGTTTAACACCCTCCCTCATTACCAGTGCAACAGAAGGTTTTTCACTGTCCTCCTAAACGAGAGTACATCAGCCAGCTTCTCCTCAAACACAGGAAATGTTTTACTTCTTGGTATTGTTATTAGCAATCAGTTGGATTTTTTTTTAACCTTTCACAACATTATAAACACCATTGATTAAGTTTATTTTATTATACAGATATTAAAATATTTCTCGCTGCCCTGAGATATATTTGCTATGCTTTTTCAGTCACCTTTAGCTTTCCTTAGTAATTGCCAACCTTCCAAAATATCTGCTTTACAGTAACAGCTACTTATCTACATCCTTTTTTGCAAATTGGTCCTAATGGATTCTTTTTAAAAGATAAAATATGATTACTGGGAGACACTCTTTGCAAAACCAGAAGGGAAGCAAAGTTGCACACAGCAGCACATAGTACCCAGCACCAAGCTGAGAAGCCGCTAGTTTTTACAAGGGTGGAAGCCAAACTAAGAGATGGTTCAGTGAAAAATCAAACCAGAAGCACTATTTTGGAACATCTACTAATTTAGCTGGCAATCTAGTTTCCATCAAACCACTGCAGAAGTGCTGATACTACCACGAGCTACATTTTGAGTTTTATGAATACAAAGAGACATTTTACAAAACAAAAATTCAGTGCACCTGTCACTGGCACACGGAACTTGTCCTTAGCTCAAGGAGCACCCCTGGCTCTACTGTAATCTTACCAAAAACATGTTTATGAATGTGAAGAGCAAGCTATGCCATGCATCTACACAGAGATAACAAACTGCATGAAGCTTTTCCAACATCAGAAAGAAGAAAAAGTTATCACAATCACTTACTGATTGAAATAACTCCAAACACCAAAATGCAGCAAACACAAGGAGTTACTGCAGTTCCACAGCATGCTGGCCTTAACCAGAGGGGACAAGGCAGGTTGTCCCCTCAGGGGGTATCATCTCTTCAGAGGCTGAGCAGAATGTGCATCACTGCACACAACCCAGAAAGCAACGGCTAGGTACACACAGCTGTTACCTTCTGCTTGAGCAAACCTCATTTACTACACAAAGTGGTTTTAAAGTCTAATTTATGAAGGGCCTGGCAAAGATGGGAGCAGCGAGTGGCAACACCTACAGATCTGCTGAAATTGCTGCATGAAGCCTGGAGACTCTAGTGAGGATTTCCAGGAAGGTCTAACCATGTTCTGCTAGGTTTACTATTTACTAGTACAACTCTACAAGATAAAATTTAACTTCTCACATAGAGAGATGAAATTTCAATTAACTAAACATTCCAGCAAAATACCTAGCATGACTGTAGACAGTTCAGAGAAGGTCTTTGCTTACCACAATGTATTTCAGGCAATCAAACCAAACGGTTTGCTTATAAGCAAAGGAAAAGACAAGAACACTGCAAAATCTCTAACAGCACTTCACAGCTACGGACAGAGAGCAGAGACAGAAAGCCAGACAGCAGATTCTGATCAAATTTTCTCAAGACAGACCAGAAACAGGAGCCCACAGAGAAGTAATAAGATTTAGCAATTATGCAGAGAAGGCAGGTAGCTACAGGAAAATCCTGGGATTGAGGCAAAGAGGAGAGAAACAGGAGAGATGAGGGAGAAAAAAAGAAGTAATGATGCATAGACCAAAGAAAGGATCCCATTTACCTCTTTTCCATATTGAAAATGAACTGAAATTAAAAAACAACAAATTAAAACTGAGGAAATTAAATTCCACGGCATACCATGCACATTAAACCTCTGGGACATACTGCCACAGAGCAATGTGGGAGCAATTAAATAAAATATTGGAAGTGGATCTACATAATAAGAACATCTGCAATTCCATTAGCAGAGTAAAGAAAGAGTACACTGGATATAAATGTTCATGCAGCCACGCATAAGCAAACCAGTAATTAACGTGACCAGAAAGTTATCTCCTATACAGGCAGGTTATTCCACATTTGCCTGCGTTCAAGCTCTTGGGCTTTCATGTGCAATGTGCCAAGCAGCCGCTGGCTGAGATAAGATGGGTGCCTGAGTAGGTGGGCTGTGATCTAACCCAGTTTGGCAAGCTTCATGACTGTGTATAGAGATCGTGTTTCAGTTTTCAGCGACTTATTGTGCAGCTTCTCAAAAAGAGAAACAACACTACCCACCTTTTTTTTTTTTTAAGCAGAGATTATCCTCTCTGACACAAAAAGGGCAGATGAAATTTCAGCCAAACCTATTAAACAAATACATGCGGAGGAGAGAGCGACCCTGAAATGCTCCAGTGGAAATGCAGCTATTTTGGAAAGTTCCCAGCACCTGAAAAAAAGGGGTTTACTGGGGAAATAATCAGATTTTTATCAGGAGGGGCTGCTACTGGAGAGTTGCATGGTTAACCCTAACAACAAGGATTCTCAGGAGCAGCTTGCTGCATATTCATACTCCTGTCTGAGAAAGCTTGACAATGACAAAAATTGCAGTAGGTGCATCAGGAGTGGAGAGGGAGGTCTGCATCTCCTCGGGAGAAGAGGTGAGCGAACACAGGTGATACACAGCCTCAAGACTCGCGCAGGGCAGGAGCTGCCCAGACTCGGAAGGCAGGAGTCGCACCCTGTCTTTGCCGCACCCCCCCCCCCCCGCTTTCCCACCGTCCACAAGCAGCTCGCTGCCAGCCCCAGTTTTTGCGTATCTGACTCAGCCCTAGCCCTGAAGCATTTCAGGCAAGCACATCTGACAGAGCTCAAACACCACGGGCTTTGCCGGAGAGCCACATCCCCAGAAACCACTTCTGTCCGGGAGAACATGACCAGCTAGCTTCACATTTCTACCCAACAAAAGATCCCGCAGGCCCCAGAGGGCCCCGGGCACGCAACGCTGCGGGAATACCCACGAGCTGTGAACCCTCCCGCAGCTGTGGGAGGAAAACCAGGGCGCAGAGAGCCGCCCTCTCCCTACCAGCCCCGGGCGGAAAGCCTTCACCTCCCAGCGCTGCCACCTCTACAAACCCCTCTCCATTTCCAGCAAGTCTCCAAAAGCGTTTGTGCTTTATCCAACGCCAGAAACACGCGGGGGGAAGAGCTGATCACAAGCTGAGAGCCGAACTAAGCTGGAAGGACCCTACCTGCCTTGCCCGGGGCCTGCTGAGCACAGGGAACAACTGCCATGTCTCTTTTGAACTCCATAGGTTGAGCCAGGCTGTAGTTTCAACATTCCTTGCGACTTTCCACCAGCACACACGATATGTTCAAACTTGAGTAACTCCTCCCTCCTCCCTCCCTCCGCTCACACAGACAGGCCCAGGAGATGGCCCTGCCTCTATCATCCCAGTTCCTATAGCAACTCCTGACCGAGCAGATGGAAACAGAGCTGTTTTCTAGGCAAATCTGCCTTCTTGGATTCCTCCGCTCTTCCCTGCTGTTGGCCCCTCCTTGCTCCAGTGCTCTCCCCAGGGGCTGCTCTGCTGGCACTTGGCCCAGACTTTGCCTGGAGGAAGGCCAAGCTTTGAATTCATTTAGTAAAACCACAACATAAAGCAGCTCTCCTGCTCAGGAAGCAGGGCCTGTGTAGTCCCAGGGGCAAGCCAGGCCCCGGCACGGCACTGCAGAGCCAGCTTGCACCTTCTTGTTTAACACAGCTTCCTGCGCTCACAGGAGAAATCCCGGCAGAGGCATGGTCACGCCATGCTCCTTGTGTTCATTCTTCACCAGCCTGTGTCATCCATGGGGAAAGGTAAAAAGCAAAGAGAGAACTAGGCATTTATTAAGCAAGTCCAGCTGATGGGATTTTTGCAACCAAAGAACAGAGCGGGGCACTTCTCAAACATTTGGACTTTTGGTTCCAAAGTCTTTCCTGGAAGAGGGAGAGACCAGCAGCAACACCAGGGCTCAATGCATGTTCATCACGACAGCTCACCCCTATTGCTTTCCTCGGGCTGGGGTCCCACAGGGGTGAAGATCACTAGTGCAGCTGTCAGCCAGCTGCGTGACGTCACATTCATTTCCTTTTCACTTAAAAATATAGAAATAGAGGGAAAATACAAAACTAAATGCCAGAACATTGCACTTGGCGGGGGGGAGGGGAGGGGGGGGAAGATAATTACCAAGGGTGACGGTGCAAAGCTCACGGGCAGGTGACATTGCTAAGGCTCCACGGTGGCAGGACAAGCAGGACAGCAGCAGATGGAGCCACAGGAGCCACTGACGTGGCCAGGGGTGCCAGCAGGCTGTGGGCACCCTGGGGAGACCACCCACACATGCCGGTATGGCACCACCACAGGGCACAGCCACAGGGCTGCAGAGCCACTCTTGGGCTGCACAGCCCTGCAGAGCCTTTCCACCTCCAGCACCAGCTGCCGTGCCTGCCCACGGCTGGGATCTGCTGCACAGCTACTGCTGCGGCCCTCGGGGAGCCAGGGAGCGTGGCAGCCTGCAGCAGGCTGGGGCTGTGCTCACCTGGGTGACAAGGCCACGGCGATTTGGAAGGAACATCACCTGGGGTCACTGGTATAAGGTCCCACTTAGGGGACCAGCAGCAGGGACCACAACAGCAGAGGGAGATCAAAGAGCTGAAGTACTTTGCTGATGTGCCCATTGGGAAACGCAGGTGCTGGCCTGCCTCCAGCCAGGAAGCTGCTCAAGAAGGCGAGAGCTGCCATGTCCTGTTTGGACACCCCAGCATGAGGAAGCATCCTCCTGGCGGCAGCAGTGCCGGGCTGCAAGAGCAGTGCTGGTGTCGGAAGTGGATGCCAGTGAAGTACAGGAGTGACACTCACGGGCACTCTCAGCAGCAGGCTGAGAAGCAGGGACGGCAGTGTGGTCATTCAGTCCCTTCTTCAGAGACTCCCTATGCTACACCAGGACTCAAGCGGCAATCACAGAAAAGTATCAACAGAAGCAGCAGGTATTTTGGGTATTCAAAAGAAAAAAAAGGAAGCAAACATGAAGCTGGACAGGAGCCGGCAACGTGCACTCACAGCCCAGAAGGCCAACCCTATCCTGGGCTGCACCCAAAGCCGCATGGCCAGCAGGGTGAGGGAGGGGATTCTGCCCCTCTGCTCTGCTCTGGTGAGACCCCTCTGCAGTGCTGCATCCAGCTCTGGAGCCCTCAGGGCAGACATGGACCTGCCGGAGCGGGGCCAGAGGAGGCCCCAGCAATGCTCCGAGGGCTGGAACAGCTCTGCTGGGAGAACATGCTGGCAGAGCTGGGGGCGCTCAGCCTGGAGCAGAGAAGGCTCCGGGGAGACCTTACTGCAGCTGCCAGGACTTAAAGAGGCTTAGAAGAAAGACAGGGACAGACTTTTTATCAGGGCCTGTAGCGATAGGACAAGGGGTAATAAAACTAAAAGAGGGTAGGTTTAGACTAGATGTAAGGAAGAAATTTTTCACAGTGAAACCCTGGCCCAGGTTGCCCAGAGAGGTGGTGGACACCCCATCCCTGGAAACATTCCAGGTCAGGTTGGACGGGGCTCTGAGCAATCTGGTCTAGTCAAAGATATCCCTGTTCATGGCAGGGGGATTGGACAAGATGGCCTGTAAAGGTCCCTTCCAACCCAAACTATTCTATGATTCTATGAACCACACTGTGCCCACGCTAAATCCCAAGTAGAAAATACAGCTATGAGCTGAAAGACATGGTTGTATGTGTAGTCAGATGGCACCTTGCTCCCATCTTCCTGCATCCTTACCCCATCTCAGCCACCAACCCACCCCTGTACTGACAACAGAAAACTAGTTACTTTCCTCCCCCCTTGGGTAGTTTTCCCATGTCTGAATGTGTAAATCGGCTCAGAGGGATGGGCCAGTCCCTAAGGCTGATGTATGGTTCAGGACAGAAACACATGACCAGCAGTTGGGTGGAGGTGGTAAGACATGAGAGCTCTCCCTGCTTGGGAAACCTTACTCCAAGAGGGTGTTACTGATTCAGATAACACTTACAAGGCTCTCTCCTGCCAAAATAAGGATGCCTGCCCTGTCAACATAACGGTGCACAGGGACCAAGCTGGATACAGGCCCCTGGGGTAAGCTGGGAACAAAACAATTCCCTTTGGAGGACACAGGGCAGTTTATGGCAGAAGATACCTCTGGACATCCAGGAACAGGGAGTCCAGGAGGGACATCAATAAAAGCATCAAAGCAGATGCGCATCACAGAAGCGACATCAAGGGTCTAGAGAAAGCTCCCCACTCCCCCATGGCACTGGGAAGTGCAGTGGCCCAACTTGCAAACAGATTTGCAGAGCTCCTTTCCCTGGGGAAGGACAGTGGCGCAGAGGCACAAAGCACTGCTAAAAAACTGCTGATCTTGCAGTTAAGACTCTCTGTTGCCTTCACCACTTCAACACAGGAATAGGCTCTCTGCTGGATGCCCTCTGAAATGTAACTCAATCCCGCAGTATACATTCACTAAGCAATCCTAGGCATAAAGCAAAGCAGAAAACAGTCCTTTTTTCACTGGCATGAACCCAAATATGCACAATAACAGAGCCCACTCAAAGCTATTACAAACTGAAGTACTTCAGAGACTTTTGCATCTCACATCGCAGAGGGAGCATACTTCTGCAATAGCATCATCGGTTCTCAAATTGTGTATTTGAGAGACTTCCTAATGACCTCATAGCAGCACATGTGACCAGTAAGTCATCTTCTCAAAGGACTAGAAATAACATCAACAGACCCTGTTTTGGTTTTGCACAGAACAGCTTTCTGCAGCATGAGCAGGTTTCCAAACGGTGAGGGAGCAGAATCAGCTCCGGCCAGGGCTGGCATTTTTATAGTTTCTCCAATAACGTTTTGCTTCAGAAAAGACCAGGCTAGTTAATAGATGACGAACCGTTGGCAGACATTGAATTCCATATACAAATTTAGAAAAAAAAAAAAAAGGCTTGTTTATCCCTATGCAGGACAATTTGGCTGGTTTTAAGGCATGTATATGCCGAATCCCAGAAATATTTCAAAAGCATTGTAAGAAGAGATAAAAGGCAGTCTCGCGAAATAGAAGAGAATGCCTTGAAAGTGTAGTTAATTGTTTACAAACCAGACATGCCTCAAGGGGCTTAAGAACAGTTTTTTCCTCCAGTGCTTACAAATAACCTCTATACTTGGGTAAAGCTGAGCAGCAAAGCAGAAATTTGAAATTTGCGGGTGATGCATTGGCAAACAGTTCACACCGAAATCGCAAAGTTGCCTTTTGCTGTCCCAGAGCCACTGCATGATCAGGTGGCACCAGGAGAAATAAATGAACACTGTGAATGAACGATGTGGCACTTCAGGACATGGTTTAGGGGACATGGTGGCACTGGATTAATGGTTGGACTTGATGATCTTGAAGGTCCTTTCCAACCTAGTGATTCTGTGATAACAAACACCAATGAGCATGATGATAAGGTGAAAACAACTAGACAAACAGCTAAAGACAGACTGATGGCCTTCAACATCTGAGCAGATCTCTCCTCTGTACCAAGCACAAAGTTCTTGCAGAGGAAAAGCTACATAATCACATTGTAGAAATGAGTATCAAAAGAGATATGCACCAAACGTATGTCTTATGGCTAGAAAGCTGTCACACTTACCAAGAACAATATGGGAATATATATCTAAGTGTAAATAAGGAAAAAATCTAATTAGAATACCACCTAAAAGCTTTTTCTGCCAGGCCTCTCCTGCAGCAGCAGCAGCACAAGGTCACTCCAGTGATGCCACAAGGCCACCCAACCTTCTACAGTGGTTCTGCCCTATGTTCCTTCCCTACGCTCCTTGCCGTCCAGTCGCCTGCCTAGCCCAACTATGGCAGGACCTCTTCATACCTTCATCCGAGAAGGCCACAGCAGGGCTCAGTGACCCAAATAAGCACCAATGCCTCAAGTCAGACAGGACCAGGACATCACCTAAGCAGTCTCTGGCTAAGCAGGGACAAAGGAGTTGAAGAGCACGGGACAGTCCCACTAAGGAGGCTGGACCTGTAAATATCCAAGCTTTTTATTATTTCGGTGAGAGGCAGTGAAAGCCAGCTCCCATCTTCACCTTTCCAGAAACTTTTACAGCAGGCTTCTGCATTGCATCAGAAGTGCTTTGTTTATACCCTATAGCCCTCTTCTGTCCTTACCTATAGTGTGAGGGCATGTTCACTCCCACCCTACTCCAGCTGAAACATCTGCTCAGCCTAGCTTTGCTGGCATCATCCTTCCACCGCAAACAAAGCCACCTCCAGCTGCGAACCTGGGAGAAGAGGGAAGCAGGGCAGAACTCGGCACAGCAAGGAGGGCCACTCTGGGAAGTGTGTGTGACATGCTCCAAGAAATACTGACAAACCATCCTTACATACAAGGTTCTGACCAGAGCTGTACTACAGGGTGACAGAAGGTGGCTCAGAGATGGCAAGATGGCACATGTGGTGACATATACAGACACCTGATGTGGGACAGACCCTCCCCAAGCAGTGTAAGAGACAAAGGGGTTTGGGTGCAAGAGAAGCACTGGCCCTCCATCATATACCTCGCACCCCATGCCAAGGAAGCCTGAAGCCTTTCCTGCTCCAAGAGAGATGACGAGAGTCCTCAAGAAGGCAAACACCACAGAGCGGTATGTTGTCTCCTTTGCCTCTCAGTGACTTCCTGAATCACTAAAACAAGCACAGCTTCTGGTCCAGCCATGGGACATCCTCATGCTCCTCAATAGATAAAGTCCTGCAGCCTAGCCCCAGGCAACTGCTCAGTGAAGCCCTGTCCCACTGGGACAAGAGAGCAGAGGAGGCCTCAGCACCACTTTACCACCACAACTCCCTCACTCAGGGACAAGAATGGCTGGGAAGATTGCAACAGAGGAACAACAACTCTTCCTCAGCCCCCAAAATCTGAGCTTTCATACCACCAGGAAAGATCCAAACAGCAGCAGCCTTCTATTTACCTGTCTTTTAAACACCACGGTCCCCAGCTGCCACATCGAGCTGCCTCAAAGACAGGGCTGAGAGTAGAGAGAAGGAAAGTAGTGCTTATACCCCCAGGTCAGAACAAGTGCAGCATGATCTATTTAGCTTTAGTTGTTGTAATGACAAAGGCCCAGTGAACACATCATCTAGAAGAGGAATAAACTCCTGGCACTGAGCAGCGCTCAGCAAGGACACACTTGTAAACACTCTCCCTGGCCATCTTTGCTGACGCAACTCTGAGAAAGGAGCAGAGAAAAGCATTATCTGCAGACATCCCTCCCTATCCCTGGACACTGGGACCAGCCCAAGCAGGGCGTCTCCAGCCTCTCTGCCTTACTCTCGTCTGCACGATGAGCCAAGTACCCTCTGGTGCTTCGCAACAGCAAGCGCTGCACATGAGAACCCCTGCTACTCCAAGGAAGAGCTCAACTCCCATAAGCTAGTAAGCCTCTGCTCCAGGCTTTTGACATCTCATCCCTGGAAGCAGTTGATATATTCAGCAGGCACAAGGCCTCTTTCAAAGCTGACCTTCCTTCTTGAAGCAGAAGATAGTATCTAGTGCTGTCCTTCATGTGTTCCTGCCCCACCACTGCAGCAGGCCAGCTCTTTCTACCCTCCATCCCTCTAATGGGTTTGGAGCAAGGAAAGCGGTGTAAGGAAAGCTCTGACAAGCAGAGCTATACAGGCCCCAGGGCTGCTGGGAACAAGCCCTGCTATCTCACCTGTGGTGATAACTTCTCCCAGTCTGTTCCTCTCTCCCAGAAGCTTCCCAGGTGAATTTGTGTTGGCATATTTCACCTCAAAAACTACAAGTTGGGGGTACCTGAGAAGACCAATGTCTGAGCATTAATTCCAAATCCATCTCAGAGTTGAGTCAAATCCAACTCAGTATCAGCCATTTGCTTTCCCCAGCAAGGGACACCAAACCAACTGAGCCACCAAACGGGCAGAGCTCAGCTTGCGGCAGCGATGCCATTGCAGCTCCTCCAGTGATGTGCAGTGATGCACAAAGACAGACCCCTGCAAAACTAGGTGATGCATAGAAGAACTGGTGGGAAAACAAGAGGTGTCAGCCAAAGTCAGCTTCTAGCTGACATCCCTGAAGTCCTCTACAGCCGTTGCTCCAGGACCCTCCAGCCATACGACCCCAAACCTGACCTCTGCACTTTCGTCCACAGCTAGCATGCAGAGAGCAGCTGACAACAGTAGTCACCACATTTCTGTGATTCCTCAGCAAGGACTATCATCTTCAAATAACCAGAAGACTGCAGAAGCCCAGGCGCCCAGCCCTTTTCGCTGGCTCTGGTATGGAAACAAAAGGCAGGAGTGTGCTCTCGGGTGCGCAGCTCAGACGGGCAGGATACAAAGGGCCCCTCTGCACAGCGTGAGTGAGAATTCATAACCCACCCGTGGATGTTGCTGCTCGCTCCGCATCACCAGACTCATCTGACACAACGGCTGGTTTGCACCAAACAGGAATACAACATGAATCTCCACAGGAAAAAGTCGTGCCAAGCAAAATCACAACCATCCCACAGGAGCTCTCATTTTTAGTGCCAGTGAAGCATGCACATCCTTTCCCAATCTCCCCATTACACAAGGGGATGCAGAGGCCAGGGATGCAGCCAGATTTGTGTCTAGCAACGCGGCCTCGGCGAGGGAAGCTCCCCACCTCCTCAGCAGCTCCTTACATCTCAGCCATTTCCCTTCCAAGCAAGGCCTCCTGGCCTAAGTAAGTGTAAGGAGTGTTGCAATCTGCAGTTTTGTCTGAAGAAATCCAGCCCAGCCCAGACACAGCAGCAGGCCTCTGGGTCTGGCCTGACTATGTGCCATTCATGGACACCCACTGTGTCCAGAAGCTTGTGGCATTTCTGAAGGCAAGTTTACTTCTCAGATGGAGAGAGCTGTTCTGCTCCCATTAATACTCAGGACCACGATGGGCAACTTAGATGTGCACTCCAACAGGCACACATCTCATGACCTGGTATTTTTTCTGAAATAAATGCAGCAGACACTGGGGAAAACCCTCTCCTCCCATTGCAAGGAGCTGAGGAGGGTAGACAAAAGGCAACTGCATGCCTTGTGTATGTGTGGCCTCAGCTTGGGCACACAGCTGGCCAGCACCCAATCCTACGCTCGGCCTCAGGGCGAGGGATGCTCGCAGTGCTCATCCTGCGCCTCCTGACAAGCCCAGCTCATATCTGGGCAAACACCACGGCTAACACTGAGGAGCAAACACCCATGTGCTCATTCCAACAACGGGACGTGTCCTGCAAGCAGTGCTTCACCTGTAATACCCTGTGCAAACATGAGAAAACCACTTAACAGGATCCTTGCCTTTTCCTGCAGAAACAGCACTAGGGTCTGCTCATATTTCCCATACTAGCACAGAAAAGACAGAAGGATTCAGACACATTACACATTACATTATTAACCCTACTGGGACACTTCCTACCAGTTCACTTAAATGTTTTTAAACCTGTAGGATGAGGTAATTCAAACCTAAGTGCAGAGCCCACACTGTAAGGTTGTTCACTAGGTACAACTCTGAAGCAAAGCAAACGAAAGCTGATGCAGCATGGTACACTGCACCATCCCCGGACGTTTGCAAGACTTGGCCAGACAAAGCCACGGCTGAGTTGATCACATGCTGGAGACAGTCCCAATTCAAGAAGGAGGTCAGGCTGAAGACCTCCAGATGTCCTCTCCAACAAGTATTTCCATCACTGTGATAGCGAATGAGAACAGGCAGAATAATTATTGCCAGTGGTTTCATAAAAAGACTCGCATCGAGTGTCTCTGAAGAGATCTTTCTAGATTATATTAAAAGTTTGGTTAACAAAGATGTCGGCACCAACACAATCAGGGCTAATTCTGTACTGGCAGAGAAACTGGGGTACCAGTACCCATGGCTTGATGTACTGCATGGGCCTCAAACAGGGTCAGCCTGTCCTTGCACAAATTAACACCCACCATAAGAGATTTCTTTTTGGCATTTAACTTCAGCTATGTATTCAAATACAAAACCTTGCAATAATTCCAAGAATACAGGTTAAAAGCAAGACAGTCAATAGCTCTCAAGACATTAGAAGCAACTAGAAGAATAATTTCCCACTGTAAGTCTTCACTCTAGGGAGGTCTCAGAAGCACTGCTGCTATTTGGTGTCCTTCCAATGCTGGGATGAGGCCAAAAAATGCCATAGCAGAGACTGAACCATGTCTGATCACTGGTGGGTTCAGTCCTCAGGAAGAAGGCAGCATGTCTACATGAGGTGCTCTCTCTGGAGGGTGATGGGGAAGCAGCAGCAGGCACTGATATCTGTTGGCCACCAGAAAAACTGCCATCAGTGCCGTTACTCCCAGCTGTCTGCCCATGGTGCTGCCAGGATTGATCCATGGTATCTCCACATGGCACTGGCCAGGTAAAGCCCCATGCAGGTCATCCCCCCAAAAAAAAAAAAAAGATTGCTGCTAGCTAAGTATGTAGACAGACAGCATCAAACTGATGGAAAGGAGGACACTTTGGGAAGTTGGGTTATTTGAATAATATCCATCACAATCCAGACAAATGCAAAACACACACACTTAAAAACAAAGTCCATGAGATTAATTTACAGCATTGGAACCCTTGTCCAGGGAAACAGCAAGGGAGCTCACTGCATGGCTAGCTCTGCTAGTCTGATTTGTTCTCTGCAGCAGCTGAATCATAGCACACATGGCCAACCCCTCATCCCAAACAATAACATGGCATTGGAGGCTCACGCTGCACATGTTCTCACAAGCACCCCCAGCTCAGCTCCACTATAAATGCAGAAATGAAAGATAAACATTCCTGGAAGATCACATTACCCAGGCATGAAGACATGACAGCTTGTCAGGAATAGTAGAAACAGCCCTGAGCTTAGTGAAAAGCACTCATTATAGGCTGACATTTTCATATCGGAGAATACTAGTGCTCCAGCTATTTCTGCTACAGGTTTAGGGTTGTTTGGTTGTGGTTTTTTGGTTTTTTGTTTGGGTTTTTTTTTTTTAAACTTTTTGACAGGCAGAAACAAATAAGCACAAGTGAAATAACATAGCAGTAATACAGACGGGAATCAAAACCTGACGCTTGGCTAGTTTAGACCTCCGTAAGAGGGCAACACAAATGACTGATACCACTACCAAATGCAACAAAACCATGCCCAGATTCTCATCCTTCAAGGAAAGAGAGCTGCAAACGCAGTGTGCTCTGCAGGCTCTGTCTCTGTATTTGCTCGCTCTTCAGCAGTTCTTCATTATTGATGGGTGGGACTTTTTTACACCTTAAATGTTATTCCCAGAGAAACTGAACTAACTTCTCATTTTCACTGCATAAATTCATCTGGTTGGAAGAAAATACCCCACCCTATTTTCTGGCCTCCAAATTGCAGCTGGCAGACTCAGGATATAGGACCGTCCTGGGGAAGAAACG
Organism: Phaethon aethereus; assembly: GCF_964289735.1. Taxonomy (NCBI): domain Eukaryota; kingdom Metazoa; phylum Chordata; class Aves; order Phaethontiformes; family Phaethontidae; genus Phaethon; species Phaethon aethereus. The sequence continues at coordinate 2,178,023 of NC_138596.1, read as the reverse complement.
CAACTGTTTTCTTTGTTTGTCTGTCCCTCCTCTTGTCCTCTCACCCTCTCCTCCATCCCCCAAGGCACATATGAGCTGATCATCTCACTGCCATCTCTTGACAGGAGCTGACTTGTTTCAGGTTCATCAGGCACCGGAGCTCTGCATGGCAGAGCTTTGCAGACAGATTTGGGCACAGTACCCAAGCAGCAAGAAAGGAAAAGTCAAATCAGGTCAGGAGAGCATCATCCATGCTGGGAGCCCTTCCAAGCAAACACCCAGAGAGCTGCTGCCTTAGGAGCAGACAGGCCCCAAATCCAAATTTTGGAACAACTCCACCCAGTTTAATTCCTTGCTCATGCATTCTGCAAGCATTAGTTCTGAGCGGGCTGGTATTTTAACAGCTCCATACTTGAAGCTTCATGGACAAAACAAGGTTTAGGCAGCACTCTTCAGGGTGTCAGATCATCACCTCCCATGTGTACACACTGTTCAACCCAGCCGGCAGCCCCGGGGCAACCATCAGCCACTCTCCAGGTGGACAGCCAGCCCGTGACCAGACCCAGCTCGGTCCCACCCAGAGCAGCGTGAAGAATTAAGTAGTTGAGCTGCTACAAAAAACACACAGCCTCACAGCAATCCATTAGAGCAACAAGCATTTTACCAGTTCTTTTCATTAAAATAAGGATCCTCAGATTACTAGCCAGTGAGTAGGGGCATGCAAAGCAACTTATGTTCACAACTATTTTAGCTAGGGAATAAAATGATAGGACACAGAAAGTAGATATTTTAATTTGCATTGTACTACACACTCACAAGGATGCCAAATGAAGTTCGACGAGCCTGTGTATAGGTGTTGTCCACTTTCGTGTGCTTGACTTTCCTCCTCTATAAAATACCTGTGTGAAGTCATGCTTTGGAAAGAGCTTCTGATAAACACCCATGGAGCAGACATGCTTAAGTGACAGGCAGCACAGTGACAGGGAAAAAAACAAAACAAAACAAAAACCACCACCAAGTCTGTGCTCAGCTTTCAACTATTTCAGAAATCAAGCTCACAGGAGCGACCCACAGAATGAGACTCCGCCACAGGCAGAAGAACATTGATGTGGAGTGGTAGGAAGTTTTAACACATCTTGCTTTATACGTTCCTGTCTTCAAGTTGTATAAAATGTTGGCAGATTTCAGGTTCGGGATTTGAAATTTTCCCCGCCCAGTCTAACTCCAATTTTTATTTTTATTTGTTTAAAGAGAGATGGGGAACAAGTGGCTCCTAGTTCTATAATCAGTATTAGTAAAACTCCACCTCCCAAAAAAACCCTATTTTTGCATAACTAATGCCTTCTTAACTTCGAAGAAGTAGTACTTTTAGGCACAGAGGCCCTGGCATCAGGAAAGTGCCTTTCTACCTTGCCTGTGAGAACAGGTTGTACTTTAAAGCTACTGGCAACAAAACTTTTCAGCCTGCTCCCCTATGCTGGGAACACCACCCAACATCACCTTAGAACAGCTTTGCTTCATTTTCAACATTCTTAAACTATGGCTGTGATTATTTTGGAAGAAGAGGCCTTTCTATTAAGAACACCTTAACCCAGTTGCCACCAAGAGAAATGGAAAACAGTGTCCCTTTTGAGAGGGACCAGAGATTGGCAGGATCATTCCTCGGCAGCAGAACATTAGCATCAAGTCTTCCCTGCTCAGCATGTTCTCATGCATTAACAGCAAAAACATCATCAATTGTACATAAATTCCTTTGCTGAAGCCAGCAGAAAAACGTCTGTGGAATTAAGGCAGATGAGAGCCTTCCCTTGCTTGGGCTTATCCCAACACCACACACACTAAAGAGAGAAACAGAGCTAAGGAAAGATGAAATACTTCCTTGCTGTCTCCTGTTGCTGTCCAAGCAACAGGACCCAGCACTTGAGAGCATCCCTTGGTATTCTTTATATCCAGAAAGCTCTTGTTGGAGCACAAAGCCGCCCTGAAGACGGATGCTTTCACAGTCTCTAGTGTTTTGTATGTGCCATGAGGACACTGGGCATGTGACTTGTGTGTTAAAACTTTCTGGCTCACCAGTCTAAGTTCAGATTCTTTCCCTGCAAAACACACTGCATGATCTCATCTGCAAGCAATCAGCCTGAGAAATCAGCTTGTTAAAGGAAGCTTCTAGGAAAGGAGAGATGTCTCTGGAGAATTTGGGGGCCTATATAATTTTAACCAGTTTGTTAAACCCCAGCTGCTCTTCTCCCCATTGGGGTCACACAACCAAGAAACCATTTTTCCTCCCACACAATTCCAGACATCAGGACAGTTTGCCAACACCTAACTGGAGCATCACGTTTTTATTCTCCACAGCCTAAAAGCACTCACATTTTTATGCAAATTCGTTTTAAGCAGGCGCTGGAAGTGTACAAGAACAAACTCAGAGCTGCAAGTTGAGTAGCATCCGGAAAAGCAATCCACTGAACATGCAACAGTGGGAACCTGAATGAGTAAAACAGTATTTTCTTAATTCCTGGATGTGTATTTTAGCATCTCCCCACAATTATCACTTGGAACCTAAACAAGCACCCAAAGTGAGGAATAACCAGTACCACCGGAGCTCTGAAGGGGAGTAGGGAGTAGGGGAACAAACAGTAAGCTCCCTGGAAAGCCATCTCTACTGTGAGAGTGCTTTAAGTGATGTAACAGAATTTTACCTAAATTTCTGGTGATGCTGCAGGGGATCCAGAAGCCTTACGCTCCTCTCCATGCTACATCCTCACAAGCAAACATCCCTTCATTCCAGGTGAAAGTCTTGGGAAGGCACGAGCACTGCGAAGAGTGTAGGAAATGAAGCGCAGCATTTGATTCCCATATTACACCCTCACTTCATCTTTGCAAGGCACCTTGTTCCTTTAGAAGGAGCACTGTGCCAAGTAGAAGCAGCAGTGCAACTCTTGTGCCCACAAACTCAGCCACATTTGCATCCCCCGAGCTTTCAGAAGGGCCATCACTCCTGCACCCCAAAGAGGAGGCAGGGATGGTCAGATCATGATCCTGCCTTTCTTCACTTTCTTCCATGCAAGCTGTCGCACCATGCGCTCAACAGCATCTCCCGGGCAACCCTCTCTTAGCTGCCCCTCGTTCGTCATTCAAGCACTTTGAAAGACTTTCCTTTAAATTCTTGCATAGAAATCTCTGTTCAATGTTCAACACAGCATACGGGGGGGGGGGGGGGGGGGGGCGGAGCTAGCGTCTCTCTAACAAAGAGATCAGCAGGGCTGAACCCTTGGCTCTTCCCAGCCGTGGATTATCCCAAGTGAAGTGATTAATCATCACTTCCAGCACCTATTTGCAGTTCAACTTGCAAAAGTAACTGTTATGAAACAAACAGAAGGAAGCAAAGATCAGAGTGGAAAGGCAACATATACATTTATTACCATGGGAGCAGAGGATCAAGCTAACCGCACTGGGGTCTCCCTCAATTTGAGTCTTTACTCAGTACTTTTTTTAAAAGATTACCTACACCTCAACCCATAGTTCTTGAACCCACTATGAGAACCACCGTGAGGGACTTTACCCTGTACAATACAGGATGAGAGTCATGTTCTGGTCAACAGGGGCACCTTCTAGCTCCAAATGAAACTCTGAACCTCTCAGGAATTTGAAATATTGCCCTAAAGAAGCTTTTTGCTCTCTGTGTCTTTAAAAAAGAAACACATAGATCTGTTTAAATGCAAACATTCAGGCTAAACAAAGTGTTATGAGAAAAGAGTCCCCTTCAAGCTTTTTACTCCCTAGCCAAATTCCTAATTTTGCAAGATTAAGAGCAGACACCCCCACCAAACATATGTCAGCTACTAAAATCAAGGTACAGGACAACCACCCCCGAATCCTTGGGAAAACACATCTCGGAAAATTCAAAGCATAAGGGGGGGGGGGGGGGGGCGCAATACTGAAGGGCTCAGCTGCTACCTCCTATGGTGCAGCTTCTCAACCAAATCATTAAGGGGAAGAAGAAAAAGGAGACTTTCCGGCTCAAGTTCCAACTCCTTTTTAAAAATCGGTTTATAACCACTAAAATAAACACAGTAAGAACAACTGTGCATTAACTGGGAACCTGCAAAAACAGCTGCAGTTTAAGAGCAGCTCAGGCAATGTCTGGCAAACACCAGCAGATACAAATGGCCCAAGGGGATGGCAGGACATTTGGGGAATGAAGCAGTGAATTTCACCCAGGGGCTCATACAGAAACTGCCTAAAGTTGATCCAGCCAGGGCGTGCCGGGCAGAAGCAGCTATTCTGTCTGTGCTGTTTACCACTGCGGTGGGCATTTGCTCCCTGTTAGATCTGACTTTTTCCCAAGTTATTCTCTCCTCCCCAATGCCCAGGCCTCTCCCGTGCCCCTAACCGCACCACGCTGTCTCAGTGCAACCAAGAGCACCCCAGTGGGCCTGGCTTGCCACGGGGAGAGTTTCAGAGTACAGCTGCACTGTTTCCCAAGTGCATCACCTGGGTCGGCACGCTGCTCTCTGCGCTGGTCCCCCGCAGCAGGGGCTCTAGCCTATTGCTCTGTTACCCAAAAGCATTCTCACAGGACAATTTGCTAGTCCCTCCAGGGCACAGACCCCCACTGCAGCCGAACTCCCCAGGAAACTCCCTCCAAGGGAAGGGCAGGAAACCCAGAACAGGCAGAGCACTCCAAGACACTGGTTCTTCAACATTTCAACCACTTTGAAGCCCCTCTAGGACATTTTCAGGACAACAGCAACCACATCAGATGGTGCAAAACTGTGGCAGCAAGTAGCATCTCTAGAGAAAAAGCACCCAGTCCTGCTGCCACTTCACCTTCAGACTCCAGCTGGGATAACTCCCCAGTATTTGTACAATCAGGAGACATCCTGCCACTTTCTCCTCAATGACTATTTAGAACGGGAAGATCAAAATCTTCACTCAGTGTTATCCAAGGAGTTACCTCAAGCCTCAGTAGACAGCCACATGCTTTGAACATCCTCCTTTGCTGCAGAGTTGACAGTTTTCAATTATGCCTAGTTCTAGTTGTTCTTGGCTCTCCCTCCTTCACCACAGACCTGTGCTCTCCATGGCCAGGCTTGTCACTGTCCACAAAAACCAAATTCAGGAAAGATGCAACAAATAAAGTCGTCCTGGACAGTGAATTAAATGAAAAAGATCAAAGCTCCAGGGACAGGCAAGGAGCCAGCTCTGGGGGAAGAGGCAGGTCACCTGAGCAATTCCCAGGGCAGGAAAAGTACAGAGAGCCTCAGGGGCTCACAGGGGTGGCTCCTGAAAGTTTAAGATGCCACAGCTTTCAAACTGCAGCCTACAACATCACAAGGTCACAGATCACTTGCTAGCAGCAAAAGAGAGCTCACACACCCTGACATCTGCCCAGGGGTAAGCGCATACACCTGGGTAATAGATTTAAGTCTTCTTAAAATACAATTACCTTCCTCAATTATACACCAGAGGCCAGAACCTGCAGGCTGAGCGAGCCATGAGCGACATAGCGGCTAATTCACAAAGAGCTTCTCTTGATTTCGACAGCCCACATTACTCAGACAATCAGACTAAACGGACATTGGAGCTTTTCTAATTTTATGGTCCACAGAGAGAAGGCAGGAACGGCTGACAGAAGAGCAGCACGGCCTCTCTGCCCACACAAGCCACTACTTCTGGCTCTACAACTAGAGAATCGCTGCTACATTTTTTTTTTAAAAGAACTTTTTTGGTTTTTTCAACTGAGTCAGTTGAAGAGAAAAAGAAGAGCTCGGCATTTTAAACAGAAGTGTTTCAAAATGTTGGTTTATCTTTCAACCTCCAAAGACGACAAAAAAAAGTGAAACAAAATCTCAGTCACTCCCTCATAACATTTTTCCCTTTCTGCCTCCAACAAAGCAAAGCACCCTGAGCTCCACTTTATCACCTTTTTTTTTCTTTCCTCTTCACCTCTGGCTTAAGAGATCCCACTACAGAAACTGATGTGAAATAGTCACAGATTCTCATATTTTGTCTTTTCCCATCCCCTCCATTAAAGAACGTTTAGAAGCCAGACCAGCCAAAGAAATGGCCAGCGTGCTCAAGAGCAAAAAGGAAGAAAGGGAAAAGCACCAGCAAACAAAAAACTGGAATACCAAGTATCAACCAGAAAAAGCCAAAACGAAAGTTTAAAAGTAAAGTTTTCCCACGGAGGAGAAACTTCCGAAAAAAAAAAAAATCTGGTTAAGAAAAAAAATGGAAAGCTCTTTCTTTCATAAAGGGAAAAAACCCCAAGCAAACGAAACCATCACCCAGCATGAATGTGTAACTCTCAGGCTTGCGAGGAAAAACTGGATCTCGGGACCTGAGCATAACCAACACTGCCGTTCCACACTGTAGCAGCACAGAGCCTACTCCCTCCTGCCCGCCTACTCCTACCTCGCACAGCCCCAGCAGCTGCTGGCAGTGCCACAAAGAACCTGCCCAAAAGCTGATCCAGCTGCAGGAATGAAAGAGAACAAGACAAAGGCCCTGTGCGCTCGCAGCTCCGGTGGTCCCTGCCCCGGTGGGTGCCAGGAGCCGGGCAGAGGCGAGGGGCGAAACCGCGCGGCACCTTCCACCTGCGGAGAGAGCCCGGGAGCTGTAGCCCGCTCCTGGCAACGGCAGGCAAAAAGGCCTACCAAAGAAAGCAACCCCGCAAGCAGTGCAGGTCTATCGCTGCCCGTTACTGCCTTAAAACACTGAACTCTCCGGAGCCGCGTTTCAACAAGTTTACGCGCTCTCGCACATACACAAGCGAGTAAACCCAAGCGCTGCAACCCGCAGCACTACGCGCAGCCAAGCACAAAGCAGGGTGCCCGGTTTCGGCGACTCAGCACCCCGGCCGCACCTCGGCCGAGGGCCCCTGCCCACCTCGGGCTGCCCCGGGCCGCGGGAGCCGGCCCGACCGCGGGGCGAGCGGCGCCTGGGCCTCAGGGACCCCGCTGAGCCCTCCTCGCTCGGGCGCGGGTCCCCAACGCCCACGGGAGGCCTAGAGCCCCGCGGCGTTTACCGAAAGGAGCCCCGGGCGCGGCCCCGAAGCTCCTCCCGCACCTGCGCCCGCCCGCGGCGGCCGAGCGCGGGGCACAACCGCGGCGGTCCCGCCGCCCCCGGCCCCGCCGCCGGCCGGGTCCGCGGGCACCCCGCGGGGCGGGGCCGCCGCCCCGGGCAGCGCCTCCCCCGGTGGCGGCGGAGGGCGGGGTGGGGCCGAGCCAAGCGAGCCACCGCGCTTACCTGAGAGACCGAGCGGCGGCAGCGGGCGCGGGCGGGCGCGCTGCATCACGGCCCCCTTCCGGCCGCCGGGCGGGCGAGAGCGGGGGCGGCCGCGGCCTCGCCGCTCTTAAAGCGACAGCCTCTCCGCGGCGGGGGGGCGCCGGGGACGGCGGGGCGCTCCCGGCCGCGCTGCGGGGAGGCCGCCGCTGCGGGGAGGCCGCCGCTGCGGGGCCCGCTGGACGGCGTCGCTATGGCAACGCGGCGCGGAGGGCGGGAGCCGCGGCTCGGCCGGCGCTGGGGCCCGGCGCTGGGCCGGGACCGCCCGCGGAGCAGTGGCGCGGGCGGGGCGGCCTGTGTCCAGCGCCGTGTCCTCCGTGTGTCTCCGTGCCCCGTCACGTCCCCGTGCCCTCGTGTGCTTCAGGGCCCCGCCATGTCCCTGCGTGCTCAGGGCTGAGTCATGTTCCAGTGTCCCCCAGGTACCTCCAGGCTGAGCCGTGTCCCCGTGTGCCTCACCGCCCACTGTGTCCTCGTGTGCCTCAGGGCCCCGCCATGGCCATGTGCCTCGTGGCTGAGCCTGTTCCCTGTATGCAACAGGGCCCCACCATGTTCCCAGGTGACCCCACATGCCTCAGGGCGGTGCCGTGTCCCCATGTCCCCTGGTGTACCTCATGGCCCTGCCACATTCCCAGGTTACTTCATGTACCTCAGGGCCCTGCCATGTTCCCCTGTTCCCCCATGTACCTCAGGCTGCCGCCATGTACCTGGGCCACCACCGCGCACCCCATGCTCCTCAGTGACTGCTGCCTACCCCAGGTCCCTGCTATGTCCCCTAGGGTCTCATCTCCGTCATGGTGCCAGTAGGTCCCTCCCTGCCACCCCCAGCACCCTCCCAGAGCCAGTGCCCACGCGGTGTGGCTGCAATGGCACTCAGCGTTGTTGGGCCACCAGTCAGTGCGTGCTGGTGGTGGCCTCTGAGGACACACAGAGGCTCAGTTACAACAGCCTCTCCCACACGTGCCTCCTTTTAACAAACTTGACTTTGGTTCAGCTACTTTTTACGGTGATGTCAATGAAGATGGGCCCTTCCCTGGGGCTGTCCAGGCATACGACCACAAACAAGCTGAAGAAAGTGGAGGCAAGCAGGAAAGTCTCCCGAGCAGGAGAAAGGAAAGGAAGGAAAACAGTGGTTAACAGGGAAAGGGTGTGCTCGGAGGAGATACACCACGTGAAAACATAGCCAAAATATTAGACTAGCGACCAGCTGGATGGAGCTACGCAGTCTCTGCGTGTAAAGTAGATGGACTTTTTGAAGATGTTGTTTAAGAGGAAATAATGGTGAAGAACATTGCTTTGCTCCAGGAAACAGAAATGCTGGGCGTTAGGGTAATCCCATGGTCCTTCTAATCAAACTTTCTGTCTCCCATAAAGAATTTTCACTCATTTTTTGCTGTGTGAGTGAACACAAACCACTTTTCAATATCATGGCTTTGAGCTCTGTTGAGTGGCTCTCTAATGCTGTGAGGCAAGGAGAGGTACAGACCCCTAGATTGTTCATTGCTTTATTGATTTCTTACCATTTCCCCTGACTTTTGTCTTCTTTTGTCTAAGTCTTATTTGCAGTAGTCTTTTCAGGCTCCCCCTTTTCAGACATCCAGCTGTACAATATAGTGCAGCACATGATATCTAGGTGAGGCAGTGCGACAAAAAACCATTTTAATATTTTCTCCATTACGCTCCTGAGACACCGTCAGTCCAACTTGGAGTGAGCCAGAGGGTGAATAATGTGCCTAATGAAAGCAGCTGTGTTTATCATTCCTACGGCACGCCTCCACAGGGAGCAGCGTCGGTGCCCCTCGTGTCGCAGTGAGAGGAAGCGGTGCCAGCTCCTGCATTTGGTGGAGGGTCGAAAAGCTGCTGCAGAGCTTTCTCTGCTAGTGAGGTTATGGACAGCCTGCTTTCGGCTCCCTTGGAAAAAATACTGCACGGCTCTGTGTCTGCTCTGGGTGAGCATGGGGACAAGGGGTCAAGTGTTCATGTTGTAGGATCAGGGAAACATGGCAAGAGGTTCCCCTCTAGGAGCATCTTTGGAGTGCTGCATCTCATAGCGCACCTGCACCCACAGGACACATCCATAGTATCAAATTAAGCAGCTCCTGGGGACACTGCTGGGTACGGGAACGCGATCATGTGTAACAACAAACCACCAGAACAGTCCTTAGCCTGGGTTCGGGGCAGTGCATCCGTCACACTCGCCAGGGACTGTTCTCAGGCAAGGCACATGGTAGGAATGTCCCAGGGGCTGCTCCCAGTACACATCTGGATGCTGTTGGCCAAGAGATTTTACCAGCAGGGATGTGTCCTGCAGCAAAGGACTCTCTGCCCAGCAGCAGGAAGGGTGGGCTGAGGCAGCCCAAGGAAACCTGGATAAGGAAAGAGGCTGGAGAGGGGGGTGGTATGAGGAAAGCAGGGGCTGGGGCTGTAGCGTAGAGCTGGAAGGCTCTGGAGCGAGCAGAGCAGCCAACTGGGAGCTCTGGGGGAGGAAGGAATGAGACAGAGGCTTTGGCCCAGGGACAGCAGTTGGGAGTGGAGGCACTGGGGTGCAACCCCAGCTCTATTGTCCCCTCTGGGGCAATAGAGCTGGGGTGCAAGGAACTCCCCATGCAGAAAAGGCAACTACTAGCAGGGGCCACAAGCCCTGCATGGGGCTGGAAATGCAAGTAAAAGGACTGGGTCCTGGCATGTCCCGGCTACAGAGCCTGTCTGGATACGCTGCTCTGCCGACTGCGGCGTAGCGCAGACATTATCCCTCCGGGGCACACAGGGCTCCCAAAGCTGCCCTGCCAGGCTGCCTCGTCCCCTGTGAGCTCAGCTGGAGCTGGTACACACACCTCTCAACTTGCCCTGGCCACGCACAGGCTTGCGAGTAGCTACACCAGGGCTGGGCGAGGGTCGGCTGCGTGGCAGCACTCACGGCACCATGCTGTGGCACGGCGACCTGCACTTCTCGCAGTGTCCTTCACTCCTGCCCTCGGCCTGAGCTGGTCCTGCCCAAGTTACATCGTGCCAAAAGGAAGCGTTGCAGCAAACAGGAATGTAACAGGCAGGAGTAGGGGCTGACCATGGCATGAAATGATAGACTTCATGCAGCAGACTGATTGTAACGGTCCTTTTTTTATTTAGCTCATTCAAGCCACCAGGTCTGACATGAAGTTTCAGTGGTCGTATTGGCTTCAGATGTCAATATCTGGCTTGGAAGTTGGGTGGTGGTGACCTTTGTTACATCTGCATTACCGTATACCTCAGGCATCCTTGCGCTGCATGGAACAATAAAAGATCTCACCTGTAAGACTCACTGATGGGGTTTTTATATTTACATTTTATATTTGAGGCATCTGTGTCTATTTTTCTGGGTTACACCCCAGCACGCTATTTTATTTTGACAGATTGTTTTCCCATCACATCATCTCTCTGCAAAGCACTGACAGCATCCTCAGCGATTTCTTGTATATGCGCCATTGTGGTTTGGTACTTGGGTGTCTGAAAGCTGCAGGCCGCGGCCGTCTGGGTCAGCTCAGCTTCTGTCTCTGCTGCCCTCTCGTGATGCCTTTTGGGGTATGCTGGGCTTTGGGGAAGTTCTTCACCAAGTTTACAATCAACTCTGAAAGATTTCAACGCTGACACTATTGTCGAAACATCTTTTTCTTGTCAACAATCTTTACGATTCCAGAATTTTACAAAACTCCACGTTCAGTTATTCCTTGTGACTGCATGTCTTCCCCTGCCTTCACAAGGGATGTAGAGCCCCTCGAAGGGCTCATCCTGGGCCACCACTCACAGAAGTTGTGTCCCAGCTGCTCCTTACTCCAGACAGTTCCCTGGCTGCCCACAGGCAGATTGCACTTTTTATTTTTTTGAGTAGAAATTAAGTAGCTAATTTCTGTTAGTGATTCAGCTTTTTCAGCTACATTTTTTTTTGAGGTAAGCAGTTCTCTCTGTAATTGCCGTGTAATTGTAGCTCCCTGCTCTTCCCTGTTTTGGCCTGCAGTGCTGCACTTGGCTTTTCCACACCTCTTCTGCAATCACCGCATGTGCGATCCAGCTTCCTTCCATCCCTGTGTCACGTGTGGCTGCTCTAGGTCATTACGAAACATTTGAGTTCTGCTGTTATCAGGGCCTGAGGAACTAATTGCTGTTGCCATGAAAAGACCTGCTTTCTGAAACACATTTCTCAGTGAACAGCTATGTGAGGCACACCAGCTGTCTGTCATCATGTGGCATGGAAAAGATCTGAATTAAGTCCCAGGAAAGTGTAAGAAAGAGGTTGGCCAAGGAGGGGGTGAAATCTCCATGCTTGGAGTTTTTAAAAGTTGGGCTGGACACAGCCCTGAGCAACCCGGCAAAAGTTTCAGGTTGTTCTGCAGAGTGGAAGGTTGGAGTGGAGACCTGAAGGGCAAAGCTGGGGGCTGCAAAGGCATGGTGTGGCCTTTTGGGACTGATCTTCATGGCGGGGAGCCATGGTACATGAGATACGTGAGTCCCGAGCGTGGGCATGGCTTGGAGAAGGTTTTCCAGGTGGCCTTTCCCCCAGCAGGCTCTTCCCAGGGTGCTGGGCTGGGGAAATCCCAGGCCGACTTACTCAGACTTTCCTCAGGATGCCTAAATTAGGGCAGCTGAATCCCAGCCTCAGGGACTGGCTGATAAAACAGCCCAGGAAATTCAATAAGCTCAAAATATCATCCACTGAAAATCCTGGAGTCTGCATTTCCAGCAAGGAGCCATGAGCGGCTCTTTGCAACAAGCCCCGTGGCTGAACAAGGAGCAGAAGCAGGTCCTGAGCCAGGTTTCTTTATTAACTCACGCAGCCTCCTCGGGTCTGGGAGGCAGCAGCCCCACGCCGAGCTGCACCTTGCTGTGTAGCCCCCAGACACCATCACATTCACTCTGTTCAAGAAACCTACAAACATACTGCCCTGGACCAGTGGCCAATCCCATATTTCATGCACACAACCACAAAGCACTGCTAAACTCCCAGTAAAGCCCTGACAAGCATAGAAATGGTAGACGGGTTGGTGAGGAGGGACCACTGGTGTGTCCCATGGCTTCCTTTAGGGGCCTCCCAGCTTTTTCCCAAGATCTCTTATCCCAGTCCTGCGGTGCATGTTGTGTCCCATCTCCCCGACCAGAGCCGTAGCGCCTGACCCAGGTCTGTGAACCTTCTCCCCATGCTGGGCACCAGCGTGTCAGTGCCTGGGTCTTGCTGTGGCTCTGACCCCACTATTCTTGCTGGTTGGACAGTTTTATTTAGGTCGGCACTTGTCAGCATGCGGCAGAGCGGCAAACCTTAATTTTAAAATCTCAGATGAAACACGTTGCGAAAGTCTGATCTTAGCTGTTTTATTCTTACAGTATTACAGAGGGAGAAACGCACACAGGATCTCTGCACTCTCATCGCTTCGAGACCTAATTTGTCAGAACTGACAGTAAATTACAACATGCAAATGGAGGCACTGAAAAAAGTTATGCAACAGTGACAGGTAGGTTAGCACAGTACGAACCCGACCCAGGAGTGTAAATCTAATTCCTGCAGCCTTTTGTTGCAGCTCTTGGAAACCCCGATCTCTAATCACAGTCACAAACGAATCAGCAGTAAAAACTGCACAGCCCCGGGCTTTCATGAAGCTTCAGTGCTTCTTCTGGCCACCGCTGGCCACATGTCACCATCCAGAGTCCTCGTGTCCCCTCGGAGGGGTGCAGGAGTTCACAGGCCACCTCTGCTGCCAGCGGTGCTCCAGCAGCTGACGTCCAAGAGCAGGAATAGGAAGACAGCTTCTCACACAGAGTTAGTGCTCTGCACGGGAGAAACTGGTCAAGCATTGCCTGCAGAAGGCGTGCAGATATCTCCTTGCTTGTTGTGGCACATCTGCTGTGGTTTGCCTGAGAGGCTGGTGCCCATAAGCTGGTGAGAAAGTGATTGTCGGGGCCCCTGAAACAGCTCTGTCTTCTCTGGAGCCGTTCCCTGCAGCCCCGAGCCGAGCAGCCGTCAGCGATGCTGGTGCACAGAGCGGCTGCTCTCTAAGTCTTTTTCCCCCAGCCAGTCTCTCTCGCTCAGGATCCTCAGTTAAGACCTGCATGAGGATGACGCCAGCAAAGAAGAGCAGCCACCGCTTGACTAGGTCTTTCTCCTGACGTGGCAAATATTTTCTCACCTGGGCTGGGTACAGCACCTTCCTGGCTTTCCTGCTTCGCTTTGTTGGAAGGCCTGGAGGTCTCCTGACAGTTCTGACAGCACACATCGGCCTGGACAGACTTTCTGAATTGTTTTTCAGCAGATCTGTGCTGGAGAAAATATTTTCTCCAGTGTAGAACAGCATGTCCTGAGCAGCCTGCCGGGGTAGCACTGAAAGCTGGGAGAAGTCTATGGAAGAACTCTTTGCTCAAAGATGGTTTTAATTCAAAAAGCAGACCGACGAAACAATATTAAGAAATATTAGTAATAACAACAGCGTTTTTATTAATTCTCGTTAAAGCAAAAAATGCAGAACCCCAGAGCTGAACTCTTGGAGTGATTTATGCGTCTTTCTGGGAAGCTCTTCTTTGATTTCTTTCCCTACTCCTACCTGTGCTATAAATACTTGCTTTGATGAGTGAAGTCCTGATGGGAGGAGCTCGGCTGACTCACAAACCGCTCTGGAATGTCTCTACCCCCAGCATCACGTATCTGCCCACGGGCACTCGCTGCTAACAGGAGTGTAAGAGCATGCTCCAAATTTTCTCCTCCCCAGTTCTGTTCTCCTTTATTACAGCTGTCTATCACAAGACTTTGCCTCAAGATGTTTCAGTGCTTTTGAGAGTGTTTCTTTCATTAGAATTCACCTATCTGCTGTAAAGAATAGAAACTGAGTCTGAGGACAGGCGTGCTCCCACCTTCCTCCCCTGCCTTCCCAACCCATCTGCCAGTACCTCTGGCCTTGAGCTGGAGGCATGGAGGTGGGAGAGCCCAGTTTCTGTTATGACCCTGTGCAATCTCAGCACTATGCCCCAGAAAACGAGCAACTTCAGCACTTGCTCTGGCAAGCTCAATCTCAGATATGCCCAGAAAAGGAAAAAAACAACGCTCATGTTCAAATTCTTTGTGCCTTATGATGACTAAACAGAGCCTGAAAGGGCTGAGTGCCCACAAACCTGCTGGAGAGGTCTCCAGCTCTCCCTGGGATCTTTGTCATGAAGTCAGAAGAGTTAGCTGCAAACTTCATGTGTGTTTGTCAGTGTGGGGCACCTCATATGTGCACCGAGCAAGTGGGAATGAGAGATGAATTCCTGCAAAATGTATTTAGCAAGCAGCTCTGGATGGCTAATGTAAAATCAGTTATAACTTGACCTCTCCAAAGTCTTCTCAGGCAGGCTTTAGCCACCACAAAACAGCAGCAAAGGGCAAAAAATCAAATTTTAAAACTATTCTTTGACATCTTCTCTTGCCCTTTGGTCTGCCTAACATTGCTTGCTTTCTGCTTCTTGGAAGAACAAATCGGTGTTGGCTTTAAGTCACAAGGCATCAAACTTCGGTGCTTTGCGCGCTGTAAGTCACCATCACGTCACCACAGTCATCATGTGAACACTCCCAGGCACGAGGCTTATTCCACTGGAAACAAAGTCTTGGGCAGAAACAAAATGTAGCTACTAACACGGGGACTACACTACATGGAGTCCCATTTCCAGGTCTGTGCCACCCAGCTCCTCCAAGGCGATTCTACGTGGCAACACTGCTTGTAGCTTTTGCAATCATCCCTAATCCTCATTTAAACCAAGCGCTGGAGCCAGTGGCTCACCTCAAGACACTTGCTGCTGAAAAACCCCTTCTTCATGGCAGTCTCTTACACTGCCCAGATGAGTACTTAAACCTGAGACGCGGATGGGGCATAAAGATAGAACTTTGGTGGTCTTTGGTCATCGTTTTCGCCCCATACAAGGCAAAGTATAGAGGGCTGGGAGACAAACTGCTCTTTCCAAAATCACCTAATCACTGTCAGCTCATGGCACAGCAACTCCTAAGATCTAAGGAACTTGGCTCAAGCAGCCTCTTTAGTCACCACCTCTCATAGAAGCTGGTCAGAGTAGGGTAACATGGGTTGTCCCTTAACTCTGATGGCTAAAGCTGTGTTCAGTGGCAGTGTCCTAGCTGCACTCCCTGCTGGGCACCTGCCTCCCACGACTGGTGCAGTATCATCAGGCAGCACCTAAATCACGTAAGTGGCTTAGAAGAAGCACGTAATAAGAAAATAATTCATGTAGATTGCTACTGCTTTGCCCTGGTATCTGAGCCCTCAGACCCATCCTGGTCCCAACATGTGAATGAGTCAGGCTGGGGATTAGTAACGAATCCTCCCACTCCCAAGGCCACGGGTTTCAGGCCGGATCAGCTCAGTTCGGAGGGGAAAGTGCCACAGGCAGCTGCCCAAACCGGACACCAAATCCACCTGGATATTGAGTGAACGGTGGATATTAAAGGCCAAAACCCCAAACATTCAGTATTACATTCAATTATCCACTTTATTTCAACCGGGATCATATCCAAGGAGAGAGACAGACCAACTTATTTTCTTCCAGCTGTCCCACCATATGAGCTGTGTTTACCTCAGTGCAGTTAACGGGCAGCTCCCGATGGACAGGAACGCAACCTGTCCAGGAGTTGACTCCAGCTCTGGCACCAATGGCATCACCTTGTGTTAATCACGTAGAGGTTTCTCAGGGAAGTTCCACATCTTGTGCCTCTCATGCACCTAATCCATCTTGCCAGCGTTGCCCAGCACCTGGCTGTAGGGAGGCGAGTAATAACCCAACCTCAAAACAAGCCCCAGGAAGAGGGGTCTCTACCTGTAGGGACAAATCCTGTTCTTATTGGCAATCAATCATCATTACCCATTAGATTATTGTCATGTGAGTATTACACATGGATGTATTTATAAATCCCAGGTGAGCTTGTCCATGCAGGTCACTGGATCCTCCTCAAGTGAGAAGAACTAAGATGAATCAGCACTGCAAGAAGCAGATCTTCTGCCCACCAGGTGCAAGGAGATGAAAAACAATTTCTATTGAGCTGGATCCAAAGAATTGAATTTCATCAACCCCCTCTAACCCAGAGATTTCACTGCATTTCACTAGTGGATCACCAAAGCCAAAAGCTGAGACTGGGATGCATCAGGAGCAACATTCAGGGGTACTGGATCTCGTATAAGGGTGCAACCCAAAAGGCTTTGGCATGGATCATGGGCCATCATGGAGTGGCTTTTGCAGCTGAAGATGGCGGAGCCCATAGCACTGCTGGAGCTGAGGACACTGGGTCGCGTCAGGCCAAGGTGCTCTGCAACATTCAGTACCGTGTTCTGACCTCGAGACATCCAAGAATTGCAGTGCTGTTTGTGCTGAAGAAGTCTGCAGGGAGAGGCAGAAACGCTCATTACATCATCGGAAATAGTTGGAGCAAACCCAAGGCACACAAGCCCTTTTTCACGTTGGAGAGAGAAGCAACAACCTTGAAGCCAAGGACCAGCTTATGCTCAAAGTGAAAGCTTAGAACTGACTTTCCAAGGCCCCCAGAGCACCCAGGGAGATGGCAGGACCTTGAAGGCAAAGTTAGCCTGTGGTTCAGAAACCTTCATCCCACTGGGGGAATATATGACGTCATCTCAGGAAGAACTGGGCAGTTGGCTGCGATGTCTCAGAAGCAGCATGTGACAGTAATGCCGAGTCGCAGCAGCTAACGGGCACGTACCCCTTTGGCTGCAGCTTTGGAAAAGCTGCTGGGAAACTGAGTGCCATGTTATGAAAATGTGGAAGCTGGGGAGGGCTGGGTGGGAGCACAGCACCAGATTCCCTGATTTCGGAGAGTCATGCCTGCAATGTCTTTTGTACCTGCACATAGCTTTTGTGTCGGGTGACTCGGAGTTTAAGAAGGAACTGTAAGTTCTGGGAACATCTTTCTCCAGGATTTTGAAGATTTTTTTTCTTCGAAGAACAGGGGAGATACCACACAGGTCTAGTTTGAGTGTTTGGATAGTGCAGCACGTTATAGGAGCAGGAGAGGGGCAAAGGTACAGGTGAAAACAGAGCTTTTGGCTGCAGTTAAAGCTGTACCTTTTCTTTCATATATCGCTTTCTGGCTATGAAAATGTATGCACATCTCATGGGGGTCAGGTGCCAGGATCTGGTGAAGGATGGGCTCCTTAGGACTGGATCCTCTATGCCCCTCTGGGGAAGCTGAAGCCAATTCCAAAACTTAAGAAAAAACCCTGGGGAGCTGGTGAGGTGCCCCAGGCTGGAGCAGGGGTGGGAGCTGGTAGCCAGGGGTGGGATGCGGTGGTGGTGGCTTCCATCAGCAGCACGCTGGCAGCTGAAGCTGTTGCATCAAGCAGTACAGAGCTGCAATGGGCTGGAATAACCCGGGGGCTGCATGGGCACCACATGGCCCCAGGGGTCCGACCCTGCCCAGGGAGCCCGCAGCATGAGCCATGGCTCAGGGAAGGTTTTCCAGGCAACCTTTTCCCAGGCCTGGGCTCCCGGGCAGGCTCTTTCCAGGACATGGGGATGGGGAATTCCCAGGCAGACTTACTCCAGGTGCCGAAATTAGGGCGGCTGAATCCCAGCCCGAGGGATCAGTCGATAAAACAGCACGGGAAGCACAGCGTCAGTAAACGCAAGAGCGTCCACAGAAGATCCTGGACTGTGTGTATCCTGCATGAAGCCGTGAGTGGCTCTTCGCAGTGATCCTCACAGCCGGAGAAGGAGGAGCAGGAGCTGATGCTGGGTCCCACGCTGCTGCGCAGTGACCCAGGGAGCCACCAACCAGCTCCACATCCGTAACCAGCAAACATCGAACCGAGCTGGGGAGATCTGCCCCTTCTGCAGGCGCTTCCTGGAGATGGCTACAAGTCCTCTGAGGTGTCTCTAGATGTAGACCCTGAAATCATACCTAATAGCTGTTAGTAAACTGAATCGATAAGGGAAAAGTGTCAAGGGGAAATAAATGGGATTCTAGATTAGTTCAGTTATATTATTAACTCTTCTGCATACTCTAGTTTCAATGCTGGCTTGATTCCCTTGTCCTTCTAACTCATCCCACCTGGGAAATGGATCCGTCTGGGGAGTTACTTGCTGCTCTTGCCACACTTCCCCAGGCTGACAGTGTTCAGATGCAGGTGCCTGAAACTTTGCACCTAAATCCATGTATTTTAGTAACTGAAACAAACCCGTTACAGAGGAGTGCTGTTACATTGGTGTGGTCTCTGTGAAGCCTGAGTGCTGCAAGTAAGACCGGCTGGAGACCAACTGTAAGATCAGCTGTAAGGCCAACTTTCTCCTGGGCAGCAGAAAGTTGCAGCTGAACCCTCGGCAGGCACCGAGGGGTGACAGAAGACAGGCAAAGTGGGACCTTCTGAGACCACCGAGGCAAAGTCCTGTGGCTCTGGCTGAACCATCCTCTCCTGCCCCCAGGCTCGGTGGCAGCAATTCCGCAGCCACTCGAATCAATCCATCCGAGGGCTTCACTGCTGCAGCTACAGCAATTTTCCTAAAGTTTCACCTAAATCTCACTCCCTGGAGCTGACTCCACGCCCTGTCCGAGGAGGACTGGGCGAACCAAGCACCACTGCCTCCCTCCTGCCAGTCTTTTGCATATTTGAAACCTCTTATCATGCTTCGCCTGAAACTTTCCCCAGGCTGCACAGACCCCCCTCGCCCGCTCCCCTCCCGCTCGCTGCCGCCGGCGGGACGGCTGGTGCGGCGCAGTGCCGCGCCGAGGGCTCCCTCCCCAGGAGGGTGCCCAAATATGGCCACAGTGCTCCAGCGAGGCACCGCGTGCGGCCCCGCATTACTTCATCCCTTGTATATGCAACACACCTCTTTATACATTTTAATGGGGTGGTTGCCTTTCTTGCAACCCCGTGGTGTTATTCCTCATGCAGAGCGTGAGCGCTGCGATCCCCCCAGGCTTGTTTTCCTTCCGGCCTTTCGCCCTCCCCATCCTGGAACGTGCATTTGCTCACACCCACCCTCCTCTGCAGCATCTTCTTTCAGACCTTTCCTCCAATTTATGCTTTTCACCCCAAGCCTGCCTTCTGCAATACTTGCACACCTCCCAGCTCCCCATCCCCTCCAAATTCAATGGGCAGGCGAGCTCCCACCTCTGTCCTCCGCAGCGTCTGGGGAATATTGAATTTCCCCAGCTCTGGAAAACTCTTTCCAGTTCATCCCAGTAACTATTAACAGCTATTCTTCGAATATCCTGTCAGAGGAGGAAATTAAACTCTTGGGTCCCAATTTAACTTGGAAAATGTTGGAGTGCTTGCCCTCCCTCCACCGTTCAGAGGCTTACCCCATCTCCATGTGGTCTGAAAAGCCGTTGCACCCTCAGATGAATTGCATCATCCACAACTATTGGGAAACCTCTAACTTACCTGAGCTGTCCTTGCTCTTTTCTCCCCTACTGCTGCCCATGATCTTCCACTGCTGTCACCGATGTTAAAAGTTACTTTTCCTGGTTGCAGCTCATCTGTTTAGCGAGGACTACAGGACTTGGGGGGAAAAAAAAAAGCAACAAAGCATGCACTTAACTTTCTAGGGATCATCGGCAGCTTTTCCCTGCTCTGTGTGTAAAGGCATATTACTAGTGCACATGGAGGTGGGCTTACTGTTGTAAGCCCACTGTTGCACTGTTGCACTGTTGCACCTCCTGTAAGTGGCACCCCAATTTGCATCTATCTGCAAACACCGTTCAGGTGCCCCAGGCCAATGTCCCATATTCTCTGTGGTTCTTGGTAGAGCCATCATGGCCAGAGGCACCAGCCAGCAAGGACACGGATGGATGCTGGATGGGTGCTGGATGGACACGCTGCAGTAGGAGCAGCTGCAGCAGCACGCAGGGGGCTCAGGGCCCGGGCCAGCCCAGCGAGGGGGGCACGATGCTGTGGTGTGTAACAGAGCAGCTCTGGTTCAGTACTGTGCCATTGCTGCAGCATGGGAACATGGTGGAAAGAAACCCCAGGGAGGACTCAACCTCGCAGCCAGGTTGGCCACATCAGCCAGCACCTACCTCTGGAAGCAGCTTTAGACAGGCTCGCTTTTGATTAACGGAGGCAGCTTGGATTAGCTCCTTGTTAGCAACACTTAAATGCAAACCTCTTTTCCTGGAGGCAGCTGAAGTTAGCCAGAGCTCACGCAGAACATGTGCGTGCACCCGCCTTCCTCTGGCTGGAGCCGGGCCACGTCCATGGCGGAACGCAGGGCACATCCCGTTCGTACTCCCGCAGCCCCAGTCCGCGCGGAGGAGGCAGCCACGTCCCTGGCACAGGAGTGCCCCGAGAACCCCAGCCACAGCGCTCCTGCCTGGAGCGCTCCCAGCCCGCAAGCTTGGCGAGAGCTTATATAAAAGAAAATCCTCCCAACTCAGGTGTAGGAGCAATCTGAGGGTCAACTGGTCTCCAGCTTTCAGCCCTTTCTCGGGAATCACTAAGGATCCTCCTGCAACTGGAAAATGGGAAAGCCTGGCCGGGAGGTTGTCCCTGATGACACTCCTACAGGCGACCGGGGCTGCGGGCACGGAGCAGAGCAGGGTCACTGGCAGCCCCAGAGACTGACTGCAAAACGACGGAGCCCTGCAGCTGAGCAGGGACTTGGGCAACACCCATGGGTGCTGGGAGAGACACCAGAAAAGACATGGTGTGCGTCAGTGCCGATCCCAGCAGGGAGGAGTTTGCTGCTTCTGTATCTTGGCGCTTTGTCCAGGCGTCAGGGTTCCTGCACGCAGCGCCTGACCTGAGCACCCACAGGCGCGACTCCCCCAGTGCCACCCGCTGCCACTTGATGTGGTAGGGACAAGCACGTGCCCGGTGGCCCCTGGGGCTGGGTGGGAGGGAGCAGCTTCAGCCCACGCGTGGGCACAAGGCGCAGTGGTGGGTTATCCTCCAGGAACCACGCGCAGCTCAGCAGGGACATCTCCAACACCGGCGTGGAAAAGAGCTGACGCTGGGACGGAAGAGGGGTGAGGTAGCTGGCAGTGGCCTGCAGCAGCAGGCTGGGGTGCACGCCCACCCCGGGTACACCATGGGTGACACCTTTGCCAGCCAGGTTGCTGACATGCTGCATGACCCCAGGCTGCTCCCTTCCATGGGCAGCCCCAGCAATTTGTCCTGCAAGCCAAAGCAACGCTGCTTTGGCAGAGAAAGGGGTGCAGGTGTTGGGAACCACGTGTCCCCCAGCTCAGGGGGCTCAGATGCCGGAGAGGGGGTGGGTCTGCCAACATGGGCCATGCCCTGAAGACAGCTAGCACCAAAGGGAGGGATGTCACCCTCCACTCTAGCTTTAGGCACCCGTGGGGAGAAGGCAAGTGCTGCCCTTCAGCGTTCCCCACCAGCTGCAGACTTGGCCTGATGGCCTTTCTTGGTCCCTCACACCAAGGTGCCCCCATGAGGGGGCGGCAAGGGCAGGGCTGCTCCCTCAGGAGGAGGGAGCGAGTGGGACCCCAGGTCCATCAGGCCCCATCCCACAGTACCTGTGTGGAGGACCACGGCAGGTCTGAGAGAGTGGCCAGGTCCAACCAAGAGTCCAGAGCAATCCAAAAGTTCAGGTCCAGCAGCACCATGGTGATGAGATGGGGCCGGAGTGAAGCCAGGAAGACAAACCACAGATCAGGGACAGGTTCCTGAGCATGGTTAGAGAATTCTTGCCTTGCAGGGAAGGCTCCTGGGTGTGGGGAGCTGTCAGGGGAGGCTGATATGGGGAAGACTTATTAGTGCCTTCAGAGCCGGTGCTAACTGGTGCATCTTCTGTACCGGGAGGTGCTCCTGGAGGCGGCACAGCTGCCCGGTCAGGGTCTGACAGCACTGCACGTGATGGGAATGCAGCTCATGCCCGGAGGCCACAGCACTCTCTGACCTGAGCCCGGCCCCAGGAAAGGCCCCGCGCAGACCAGGCCAGCGTGGTCACAGCTTCCATGCTGCGCAAGATGTGCACTATTTCATACTTACTTTTACCCCCCTTCATCATTGCCACGCTCCCGTGGGCAGTAACAGCGGCTGTTCCCACACCCTCGCTACACATCCATTTGGAATCGCTCTGCGCCTTCCTCGGGGTAAATGCAAAAAGAGAATTTGGCCTAAACACCGAATGGCTTTGGGATGTGGTTGCAGGGTGCAGAGTACCTGCCAGTCTCCCCGTGAGCCCCAGCCCGCCCGTGACTGGGAACAGTTATCCCGGTGCTGCTTTAATCACCGAACCAGCCGTGCTTTGCTCGAGGCCAAATGCAGTGCTGTGCCTGCAGCAGGGCGGGAGCTGCTTTCCATAAATCACTGCTCCAAGCACGACAGGAAGGTGTGCCCGACTCAGGAATAGCCCTCACCTCCCTCTTGCCGACCAAGGAAGCCTTCCCAGTGCCACCTACAGCCACCTCTACAGCGGATAAACATGGCAGCCCTTGTATATCAGGCAGCCCCGATTCACCTGGGGGATCCAGAGGAGCTGCATGAAGGCACAGGACAGACGTGCAGCCAGAGTCATTCTTTTTATCTCTAGAAATACACCCTACAAAGTCCTCTTTCTAGATCTTTTGATTACAGAGAATCTGTTAAGAGTAAAGAAGGGCTGAAGAGATCCCCTATAGATGGATGAGGCTACGGACTACACAGCACAGTACCCTCTGCAGCCCCCCTACCCACTCCCGAGTGCATGGTGCAAGAGCTGGCAAAGGAAAGCGACCCGTCCCCGTGGCTTGGACCTGTGGAACCAGCTGGGACCACCCGTGCCCCAGTGCTATTGGAAGAAAACGGGCCCTTCATCAGGCGAAGGGAGCTGACAGCGCAGGGGAGGCGTGTGGGGTGCTGGCAAAGGGGGTCCAGGTTGTCTACCAGCCCTTCAATTCACAGCTCGGCTGCGCAGGGGACGAGCAGGACCAGCAGTCCAAGGGCCCCAGCCTGGGGGTTCTCTCCATCCTTGTGCTTCAATCCCATCCCTCCAGCTCAACCGGTGTTTTCCTTGGAAAAGGCAATTGCATAAAGAAATCCACGTCGGGCTAAGGAGAACAAAGCCTATGGTGAGAGCACGTTACCACACACCTGGCATCTCAGCCATACCCATCGAGTAAAAGCTCTCCAGGAGAGCCTTGGGTCCTGTGCCAGGAGCGTCCGAGCCTCCAAGAGACAGAGTGGGACCAAGGACAAGCCACAGTGCTCTTTGTGCTTTGGTCCCCAAATTCCAGCCTCGGATGTGCTGCAGGAGGAGCTGTTTACTCCTCAAGCCGGGCCCATCACCCTGGCCCTTCAGCGGGTGTGCCACGGCGTGGGCTTGGCCAGGTATGTGTGGGAGTAGCTACAGTGATGAGCAACTCCTCGGAGAGGTTCTCCTGGCTCTGAGGCAGGTCAGCGGTCCTGGCACAGCCATTATGAGAGACGAGGAGGTTTAAGTCTCCTCGCCTGTTCCTTTCCCTTAGGCCAGCTTCCTTTGCACCCAGCACTGAGAAATGAGCCACCGGGCCCCGGGTGCTCAGCGCTGTGGATTCCGTGTGCCATCCCCACTGCCTTGAAAGCGCCTGGCAGGGCTGGTGGCTTTGCAGAGGATCTCAGGGCAGCTTGGGGAGCAGGGACAGCATGGACAGATGTCTAAGCTGGGATCCTGGGGGAGACGGAGGTTGGGGACAACCTGAAGAGCCATTTAGAGAGAGCCACTGAGATCCAAGTCCCGAGGCAAGTTGGGACTGGGGACAACCTGGCCAGACATCCTTATCTTCTGGCAGGGAAAGTCCTCTCCATGGCCTGGAGGTTCCTGTGGTTTCTGATGAAGGCCTCCAGAGGTACAAGCTGCTATGTGGGCTGGAAGCGTGGGGAGGGCTGGCACATGTGCAGCGCTGACCACATTGCCCTCTCCAGCACTGGCCGAGGAACGAAGTGGTCTTCATGCAGCAGAAAGTTGAGAGGAGCTTTGTGGGAGGCAAAGACCTTGGCAGGTCTTCAAGGTGCACAGGGCACCTGTGCACACCATGCCTTTGGCCAAATAGTCGGGACAGCTTTGCTTTGCGAGGGAGCTGATGTGCAGAAGTGGGGTGAGATGGAGCGGGAGGCAAGACTGTGCAATATGTCCCCAGTCTCCCCGAGCAGAGGCATGAGGGGCCCTATGCTGCTGAGCCTAAGGGTGCTGAGCTGCTCACGGTGAGCCCAGAGCCACCCAGCATGCAGCCCGTGGGGGATACAAAGGCATGGGCCAGTGCCTCAGGAAAACTCAGGCAGCTCGCTTGGGCCAGGGTTGGGACACCTGGTTTAGGGCAGCTGAATCTTAGAGGGATGAAAACCAGCTCTGCAGATGCTCGGCTCCACTTTGAAGTTACCCTCCCCTCTCGCACGGGGTGATGGTTGGTGCAGAGGCACCCAGGGACCTCTGGCACAACTGAACACCCTGGGGGTGGACTGCAAGTGCAGTCCAAACACATCCAAAACTGCGTCTAAACCCCCACCAAAACAACTGGGCATCCCCGCAGTACCCACAGCCCCTTGCATAGCCCTCGGAAGCCTGAAACCCTCCCTTGTGAGGGCAGCGCTGGCAGCAGCGCCGCTGCCCATCCTGACGCCGTGACAAAAGCCATCTGCAATCCAGCGCGCCTGGGCGCCTGCTTTGCCAGCACCCCTGCAGCCCGGCACCGACGGCATTTTCAGCTCCCAAATGCAGGCAGCGTGGGTGACGCTTACCTCTCCTGTCATACTCTTGCGCTTTGAGCTCTTCTTCCAGAAATGAGAGGCCTTGGTAGAAGAAACCAGAAATAACCTCTGTCCCTCTCCCAGCTGGAAGAGGAGAGGAATCCTGGTCCCTGAGTCGTTTCTGTTTCTTATCCAAGATAAAACCATATTAAGTCTCCTGGTAGTAACTCTCACTCAGCGGTGGAAACCAGCTCACGCGCATCGCTTTTTGCAGACACTTGCATCTAGAAGGTGGCTTAGTTTCACCCAGAGCCGTTCCCCTAAGCCGTGCAAGCAGCCCTTCCTGCTCTCTGCCCAGCTGTTCTCACAGGCTATTCTGCAGGAGAAAAAGGCTTCTCCACTGGATAATTTCAAGAGGAGAAACCATGGACAGGCTTTCCAGCCCAGCATCATCTCAGCCAAGGACACACTTCCCCGGTTTCCAGCCTAGCCCCGCTGTGCGGCTCTGGGGGATGGAGGAGCTGTGCGGCACCGTGTGGACTTTGGACCTGGCTTACCATGAGTGTACCCCGAGGAGCTACACACACACGGCGTCAAGGTGGTCTGCAAAAAACACTCAGCAAAGCTGAATCCGAGTCACGGGGAAGCACAGGCATGGCAGTACCTCTACAGTGGTCCAGAAGAGAAATTTGGGAAGAAAACCCCATTTCAGTCGGATAACGGAAAAGTACTTTTAATTATTTTATTCAAGATAGTTTGGATTTATTCCTGACAATAGCTCTGGAAGCAGGAGTTTGTGACGGAAGTCTTTGGAGACGAACAGTTAGAAAGAGGCAAATCAAACAACCAGTGCAAACATCCACAGGATTACGCATATGATAATTCACAGCAAATTGTAGGAGAGGATTTAGGCACAAAACCAATACCCAAAAAACCAATGTCATAAATACCTGCTCAGTTTGCCTGCTTAAAACAAGGACATGTGCTTTTCCTGAGGTGCTTCCAGGCAGCATGCTCTCCCTGGGGTCTCAATGGCAAAGAACCTCTTCTTGGCCTCGCAGGATGGGAACAAGCCCAGGATTCCCACTGCACTCGGCCCAGACAGCCCAAACTGTCTTTTCCAGTGTGTGCTGCTCAATATGTGTCAGTTGCTATTTCGGGCTTTCTAGATAATGAGCGTGGGGAAGTGCACCCAGAAGCAAAAAGCAGAAGAGCTCTCGGGACAAGTTGCCACCACCAGACCTGAAACAATCCGGCGGTTATTTCTGCATTGGCTGGTGCAGCCGAGCAGTCTTCAAGGCGAGCCCAAACAGACTTGCAGGGCAGAAATCTTGCTGGAGGTGCCAAAGGTGAGCTCAGGTATGAGCTCAGAAGAGCAAAAGCTCAGGAACGGGTCCAAAAAGCAGTCTCTGGGGTGCGCGGTCACGTAGGAGCTGGAGAAAGCAGAGCTCTGACCGCCCAAACGTTTGGGGCATGAGGAGCCATAAATTCTCTCAATTCTCCCAGGTGTCCGGCACAGCCTCTGCTCTGCACACCACCAGCCAGGACCAAGAAGAGCAAAGAGCTAAAGACTGTGAGCCTGGAGAAGGAGTGAGACACAGCTACGTGTACTGTAGGGACAGTAACCCAGTTACTATTTCCTCCTCCTGTTTATATCCCGTAGCGTCTGTCCTCCTCTCACAACTCCTTAATGACAAAGTATCCCAAATGAGCATGTGAGGAACAAAGCATCTCGCAATTAATAGGAGGTTTCTTGGGCTTTGTTGCCTGTGCCTTATTCACAGAACATTAGGAACAAGTGAAGCATCTGGAGGAGAAGAGAGACCACGTTGCAGAGGAGCCTGGGCTGCCATCCCTCTACCTCGAGCAGGACAGGGTCAGTGCAGGCCTGAGAAAGGACACCTTGACCACAGCCTGCTGTAACGTACTGCTCCATAAGCCCAGAATTTTGCAAATCCTGAGAGCAGGACTTGGTCTCTGCAGTATATCACTACAGCAGGTTGACTTTGGCCACAACCTGCTTGCAGCCCATCCTGGAGTACTGCTTGTCCCCTGTAGTGTAGTAACTGAGCTGACTCGCTAAATTTTCAATGTGCTTCTGGTCAGGATACAGCCCTTCCCTCCTCATCTCCTCTAGGAAGCAGTTTATGACATGACTCTTCTCCAGAAGAACAAATGGGATGATGTCCGCAGATTTCCAGAGAGGGTGGACATCGATCAGTACAGGCTGGACAATGCCCAGCAGTTCTTCAACTCCCCTTTGCTGATGCAGAAGCTCAGCAGACGCATTCTGGATAACAAACTTCGTTATTTCACCACCTCCTATGTTGCTTATTAAAATGTAGATGGCATTGAGGAACTCATTGGTTTGATTGGGTTCGAAGAATCTGCTGAGAGTATCCAGCAGGACTGGAGACATGAGTTCAACCTCATCCAGAATAAACAAGGGTATCTTCTCCTCTATTTCAGCTCTTGTAACCATGTCAGAAATCTTCTTAGACAAATCTATTTCACAAGTAAGAGGAGCCACCCCGTTGGGGCAGTGATGCATAACAAAGTACTGAAGCACAAAGTCATTGTCCATGACGGAACGAAAATGTTTGGCCAGCAGCCAGCCAACATGACTCTTCCCAACTCCTGTTGGGCCATTTAAAGAGATTACTAGAGGCTTGTTGTGTATGTGGGTAGCCAGATAGTCTTTCAGTAATTCCATAATACTTTCCACAGCAAACTTCTGCCCAAATACTTCCCGGTGCATTGTTTTCTCCAAACCATCTAGGTCGTATTTTTGGAGGTTATCATCCAGGTTCTCTATTGCATTGAGAATCTGGAAGAAGATAATGACAATGAGCAAGAGGAGGCAGCGTTTTGCCTTGCTCTTCTCCTCTGTTGGAAGGTATCTTTTTGTTTTATCTGGATAGAGAACCATTCTAGATTTCCTTCGACTCTTTTTCCGCCTGCATTTTTTCATAGCATACTGCTCCACAGATGTGTCAAAGGTAAAGTACTGGGAAGTTTCGAAACCGGTCTGATTAAAGAAGGGCATGGAAGAGCCATACAGGCTAGTTCGGTTCAGGGAAAGCTGCCTTTGTAGCAGCCTCGTATGGACAAGCTCTGAAGACTTTTCTCGAGGGAGCTCTAAATGCAGACGGCTTTTCTTTTGCACCCGGTATCGTCGTCGCAGGCGGATGATTGCCCGCAAGGGAGAAGAAATTGAAGACATTTTCTTTGAAGCAGCAGGTATTTCAGCATCCGGTACTTCTTCCCCGTCACTCTCGTAGCAAGATGCCTCTCCTTTTGCATCACTCACGGCACAGGGCATTTCCCCTTCCCCATCGCTGCCAGGCACCGCTCCTTCCACACTGCTCTCAGCACAAGGTGCCTCTTCTTTTGTGTTGGTCTCAGCACAGGGCATCACCTTCTCACCTTCTGCATCGCTCTCGGCAGAGGACACATCTCCCTCAGTATCACTCCCCACACAGGGCATCTCTCCTCCCAGATCCTCCGAGGCAGAGGACACTTCTCCATCCACCTCAGTGCAGGGCAGCATTCCGTCCATCTCGCCTGGTTCTTACAGCCCATTCACATCATCACCTTTCTTAAAAAAAAAAAACAAAAAAAACCAATGTAAAATTAATCTTTGTAAGACCAGGAAGTGACCGATAACAGCCAAATTAGACAGACACTCCACTTTCTAACAGGTATATCGGTCACCTGTAGCAACCAGCAATGGCAAGGCGGCAGAGAGAGACTCTCAGACCTAAGCTAACTTTCTGCAAGACACTCTGGATAGGCAAAAACTACCGTGTAAATAAATGCAAATCAATGCATGTTACAAAACCAACCCTGCCCTCGCACACGGAAGGAGAGCTCGGAGCCGGCTGGAGCCAAAGCCAAGGGCTCTGCTCCGTGCTGCCGCCAGCAAGGGCAGGACTCCGGGCAGACAGATCCACGCTCCGAACCAGAGCTGCCCAGTCCCGTTTCCTGCCGTCTGCTCGGTATAAGCAAGGCACAAAACCGCACCGCCACGCCAGCGTGCGCACACGCCCACGCCGCGTAGGAAACCGGAGCTCGGACACCGCAGAGGCCGTTCGGGGCATGGAAGTGTGCAGGGCAGCAACTTGCTGTGGAAACGCTCGTGCCGAGCGGGTTGTGGTGGCACAGCGTCTCCCTGGGGGGGATTTTTCCTGGCTGTGCCAACGGGTATGTCAGGCAGCGCCGGTCGCTGCCGGCAGGGAGAGGTGAGGGCAGCGTCCGGCAGCACTCAGCCCTCGGCCCGCAGGTCCCCAGGCTGCCCCCGGACCGGGAGGGCTCAGACGTGTTGCAGAGAACCGACGTGGTTGTGACTGCCTGCCAGCAGCGGCTGGCTGTGGGGAGAGGAGCAGGGCTGCCCCACGGCACCGCGACCCTCTTACCGCTACGGTCCTTCCCTGCCCCATGTGCTCACACACTCGCACCCCGCACACGCGGCAGCCATGGGTTCCCACCCGAGACCCCAGAGCTGCGCAGGAGAGCGCGGGGACACGAGCATCCCCGAGAAGAACCGTCTGCATGGAGAACACACAGACAAACCTCGGTCGGCGGACAAGGAGGAAGAGGAGAGGCCATGCTCCGGCAGTGGGACGCGATGGCAAGAGTCACGGACCCAGTGGGCAAGACCCCGAGAGAAAATGGCTCTCAAGGCCTGGACGTGGCCACGCAGCAGGACCCCACGCTCGACACCTCCACGCACTGCGGTGCGGGGGACAGCTGCGTCCCTGCCCGGCACGAAGCCGGTGGCGGCAGAAGCTGTGTCACGGTGGGAGGGCATTTCCCCACGGCCTCCGGACCGCAGCAGCGCTGACGCAAGGGGACAGTTTGCCGCGGTGACATTGCCAACCCCGAGAGCAGGAAGCCGGCACAGGCGGGGCGAGGAAAGCGCTTTCATCGGCCGCCCAGAAAAATCAACTCTAGGTTTTGCCGAAAGCACCGTGTCTCCATGGAGGAGGAGGAGGTCCCCGAAGGGTTTGCTATTAACCCGCTTCAGCTCAGCAGGAAGTTACCGACCTGCAAAATGTCACGCTCCGGCGAAGGTTTTGCTTCCCCCACCACGGGGCTGACGCAGGTGGCTGCCCGCCGGCACGCAGCGAGCGAAAGGGCGGCCGGGGAAGCTGCGCCGGGAGTCGCCGGTGCTGGCAAATGCTGCCGGCTGCCTCCACGCTTCGCCCTGCTCCTTTCCTGGCTCCTCTGAAACGCCGGGACATGCCGAGAGGGGTCTTCGCCCCGGCCCCGGGGACAAGTCGATTCTGGACCGCGTGCCGGCAGCCGGCTCGCCGCGGGGAGCGAGCTGGGGCAAGCAGCTCCCCCAGCGCTAAATCGCCAGACGAACTATTGCCATCCGGCAATCAGCTCTGAGCGCTAATTGCTGACCATGTGCAGGATTTGGCCGTGCCCAGAACAAAACCAGCCGGACGAGATTCCTGCAAGCAGGCGCAGAGGCGGCACCGGGCAGGAGGGCTGAGGGCCACCACCACCCGGGCTGCCGCCGCCAGGGATGCCACCGGGAAGCCCGGGCTGTCCCCACACCACCCCGGGGTCACACCCTCCCTCCTCTCCACCTTGCGCACTTTGCCTCGCTCACGCAGCGCCCTAAGGTCCCCAGCGGGACGGCTGTCCCCAGAGCCGCTGAGCGGCAGCCCCCGCAGCACCGACCAGCACGGGCCATGGTCCCCAGGGAGTGGGGACACCGCACAGCTCGGCCTGGGGCCAGGACAACCCTCCGGGCCTTAACACAGGGACACAAACACGCAGCGATGCTTTCGCAGCCCTCAACCCATGCAGGTGTAGAGGGGGTTGATTAAACACCAGGGAAGAGCTGTGGGAGTTTACGGGAGAAGGTTCGGGGAGCAGAAGGATGCTGGCAGCGAAACGTGAGGCATCTGGAACGGTGCCCTGCGGATGCTGCCGACACGCAGGCGGGTGCCGCCCCACTCTGCCCGTAGCCCCGGCCAAAGCATGAAGCGGTTCAGCTCCTCGCAGCCCCGAGCCAACTCTCCTACCACTGCCATGTCCGCATGGGGAGCCTGAGGCCCCCGCGAGGCCAACGGAAACCGGTGAGGACCAAGCGCTCGTTATCTGGGAGATGCTCCAGACCCTCTTTCCCAAAAGCCGAGAGCCCAATCGGCACATCCATCCCACCAACAAGGGACGCCCAACCCTCTGGATGAGCCAAGTGAGGCAGGGTGGAGGGACCAAATCCCATCCTCAGCAAGAAATCTGTCCAGTCATGCATATAATAATCCTATTAATACCATGACTCAGTTCCTAAAACCTGCTGGTATTTACATAGGACTTGCGTTTTGTAAGAGCAGCCCCCGCTTGCTCAATGTCGGATCGGGGCCGGGGCGGGCGGCTGTGCCAGCCCGGCGGCGCTGCCAGCCTGCAGAGATGCGCTTTCAGCAACTTAATTAGACGTTTGGAGAAAACGATAGGAAAAAACCCCGGCAAGGAGGTCGGCAGCATCAGAAGTGCTCGTGTAAAGACCGTTAGTCACTGCTCTGCGCCGAGTCCGGCCGCACCGCGGGAAGACTTGCACTTAGCTCTTGGAAAGGCTCCTGAGAAACCTCCGGTTTCCTCCTTCAGCTCTTCCCCTCGAACATTTGCATTCGTGTGTCACCCTGCTCCTGCCAAAACAAGGTTTCCACAACAAACGAGCCTGTGTGGGCAGCCGGAGGCAGCCGGGCCGGGAGGGGAGTGGGCCGGGGGCAGCCGGAGACGTCAGCCCGACATCAGCTGGAGAAACGCATCCCCGGCTAAAGCGCCGACCGCTGAAACCCGGGGACAGCGTCCGAGAGGAGGGAGCTGCACCCCAACCTCAGGCTCCTTGGGTTAGAAAAGCTGCTGGGAAAAGGGAACAGCTGGAAAACCCCACAGGCTGATCCCCCTCGCTAAAAGCCAACCCCTCCGCCAAAAAGGAGCATTTCCAGGGGAAAAAGCGGAGCAAAACAGTGGGGGCCGCGGATTGAAGGGCATCAGCGGCTGGGAGCAGGAACCCCGGAGGCCAGCACGGCCCCGGTGCAGCGCGTGGCCCCGGACCCCCGGGGTGCCGCTGTCCGGGGGCACCCCGTGGAAACAAGCTGAGAAATGCGGTTTGCTTCGCAGCTTGAGCCCGGGGCGCGCAGGCGTTCGCCCTCCCCAAAAACACAGCGGTCACAGCCAGGGCGATGCAAAACCCACCCGCGCCTCCCCGACAGCCTGCTTGCAGCCATACCCCGCTGGCCCTGCTCCCTGCCCAAATTTTTTGCTGAGCCCCAAAGACCAAGACCGACGGGAAGGGCAGCGAGAGGAGGGGAAGAGCCTGGAGCATCCAAAGCCGGTGGGAACAGGAGGGTTCCCGCAAAACCAGCATGCGTTTTGGTGGAAAGAGGCCATTGGGGATGAGCAGGAGGCGGTGGCGGGGATGGAGCTGTAAGTGGCCAAGGCCGAGGGGTGCCCCGGTGCCCCCCGACGGGGTGGGGAGTGGGACGGGGGAAGCCGAACCAAGCGCAGTTACCCGCAGCGTCTCCCTCGGGGCCGGCCACCGGTGCTCCCCTTCGGCCGCCGAGCCCAGCCTCCGGCCTCGGACGGGCCGGCTGCTCCTCTGCCCCCCTCTCTCTCATCCGTATAAAAACCCAACCGCAGAAAGGAAATGGCGAGGAGGAGTGGCCCGCGGCGGCACTTCCTTCTCTCCGTGCCACGGGCCGGCCGCCGCCGGCCGCTTTTCTCTCCCCCCTCTTGCTCAAAGCCCTCCTCGGCGGCTGCCGTCACAGCGGCATCGTGTGAAGAAACACGAATCCCGGGCAGCCACGGCGGGACAGGGACGGGGCAGCGGGATGAGCTCATCGCCCGCGCGGCCTCGAAAGCCCCGAGTTCGGGCAAAACATCCCCACCCTCTGGGGTGTAATTAGCCCAGAGCCTGTCACCGGGAAAGGTCAAAGCCAAGAGAGGTTATCGGGGCAGACTCGGCGCCGGTGCCGCTCGGGGACAGAGTTCCTTGCCAGCAGGGAAAACAGGGAGAGCAGAAAATAGAGTGAATCTGGGAAAAAATAGTGAGTCCATAAAAAACCAGTGAATCCAGAGCAGCTGGATTGTCTGTCCCTGGGTAGGGTCTTGCACCACAGCAGCTCCTGCTCCACTGGCCGTCCCGACCCCACTGAGGCTTTTGGCCCCATCGCAGCCCCCGGCCCCGCGGCAACGGGACATGGGGACGGCCGGGCCAGGCTGCGTAGCGGCTGCGGGACCGGCCTCCGGAAGACTCGGCGTGGGCACCCCAAGCCCTCACTGCACAAACGCTCCCCGAGGAAAACCACTTCTTCCACCAGCTGCAGAGAGAAGGAAGCAGCGGGGTTTTCTCCATACCCGGCAGTGCCCCGGCTCGTCACGGAGGCTCCTCCTCGCCTCCACCTGCAGCTCAACCTTCCTTAACCCCCCCCCAACACCCCCGCCTCTCACCTGCGCCTGCACAACCCGCCCGAGGCTGTTCCCTGAAAATCAAGGCAATTGAGCAAAGCCGGAGCAGCCCCAAAGCAACCTCTTGCTGGCCAAGCTCCTATTTTTGGATAAAATCCCAGCTGGAACCTGCTCCCTGCGATAGTGGCGGCCCAGGACCAGAAATAGGGGGGAAAAAAAAAACAGTTTGGGGTGTTCTGGAGCATCGCAGCTCCCACCCTGGCTGCATTGCACACGAAGGTCCCTGCATCTCCATGGGGAGGGGGTGGTCTGAGCAGGGTCCCCCCAGCCCGGACCCACTAAGTCTCCCCGGCCCCGTGCCAGGCGGCCAGACATGCCTGCGCTGCGGCTGAGGGGGGATTTGCCTAACAAATCCTTGCAAACGTGGGGATCTCTGTGTCACGAAGGCACAGGATCTCAGCCGCAGGACGGCCGCCAGCGTGGAAGGGCTGGGAGCTGCTCTCAGAGTTGGGAAGCCTGACGGGGCCGAGCCCGAGCTGGAGGTCCCCTCCGGAGGAGCTTGGGCGGGTGTTTCGGGAGCAGCTGTGAAAAGAGATGTTTTTCTGGCTAATTCAGGTTTTTGCAAGGGAAGAGCTTCCTCCAGACAGTGCAGTTGAACGCCATTAAAAAATATAAAAGCAATGCCCCCCAAAAACCCTAAGAGAAGTAATTTGAGGAGCAAGAAGCTCCCGGCCACCACCCGAAGGCTGTGGGCAAACCTCAACAGCCCAGAAAAAGATGTATTGCTGTAAGCAGGAAGGAGCGTGAGCCGCCCCAGCACCCCGGGGGGGCAGGAAGCCTCCGAAACGCGGCAGGAAGCCAAGGGAGGGTGGAAACAGGGCTCGCAGCGCGCAGGGGCAGAGGGAGATGCTGGGACCGCGGCCAGAGCAGAGGGTGACAAGCTCCTGGTTACGGCGGGGACACGGGACAGACCTGCACCCCCCATGGTGCTGGGGGAGCTCGATGGCGCGTGGGGATGGCGACCCGAGTGGGGTGGCACGGCCACCGCCAGCCCGCGCCCAACCTGGGGGGGCCAAGCACAGCCGCGGGGTGCCCGTGGGGGTGGCGGGGCAATGCACGTGGGGTGATGCAGGGCTGGCACCTGCAGCTGGGGACGCCGTCGCGGTGTCACCGTCAACCAGATTCCAAAATCATCGTCTCAGTCTGGGGCTGCCAAAAAAGCCAGAGGGGCGCCTGGGGGGAGCAGGAGGACGGGGCACGGGCATCGCTGGCCCCCACATCCCCACGTGGGGATGTCCCTCCAGCATGGCCCGTCAGGCAGGTGGGGACAGGGGGGACAGGACTGGGGAAAACAGCCCCTGCTCATGTTCCTGGCCAAAATACCGCCTTCGTGCTGCTGCTGCTGCTGCCCCTGCCGCGGCCCCGGGCTGGGGGCTGCGTCCCCCCCACCGGGCTGTGGGGACCTCTGGCACCCCAAAGCAGAGGGAGCAGGCTGCTGTGCTGCTGGGCGCCGGGGGGGGGATCCCTGGGCGGGGGCACATGCAGGCAGTGGGGCAAAATGCAATTGGGGGGGCTGTATGTGGGGGCAATGCAATGGGGTGGGGGATGCGTGGGGGGCAGCGCACTGGGGGGCCCCGTGTGCTATGGGGAGGGCTGTGCAATGGGGGGGGCACACGTGGGCAGCGAGGCAGCGCGATGGGGGAGCTGTGGGGGGCAGGCACAGCACTGGGGGGACCCCGTGGGAGCCGGGCAGCGGGGGGGCCATGCCTGTGCGTTGGGGCAGGGCCCTGGGGGGGCCGCACGCACGCGCTGGGACAACGCGACGGGGCGAGGGCTGCACGCACGCGGGGAGGGGCTGGTGCCGGGCCCGGGGGGCGCGCACTGGGGCCAGCCCCTCTCTCCCCCGGCCCCAGTCCCCCACACTCACCTTGGGGCCACGAGCCCTGTCCCCTGCGTCCCTGCCGGCGCCGAGGCCGGACCCCCCAGGCTCGGCCCCACGCGGGGAGCGGCGCGGGGGCCACGGCCCTTCCTCCAGAGCCGCGAATGCAAATCCTGTGCAAGCACGGCCTCTCCCCTGGCTCTGCCCTGCCACGGGGACCCCGGGGGAGAAGTGGCAAGAAAGCCCTGGGGACAGGGAGGCGGCGACCTCCGAGCCGCGATTTTGGTACCAGGCGCTGGCTGGTACCCACTGGCCCACTGGTTTGGGGATCTGTAGGTGATGGGCAACCCCCAGTTTTGGTACCCACCAGAAACATCGCTGGAGGTCAGGGCCGCTGCACAGCCCCTTGCTGCTGGGCACCAGCTTATACAACAATTTTGGGGTTTTCCTCCATTTTTTGCAATGCCACCTCTTTAGCCAAAACACCGGATTAGCAGCAGCTGCATCCCAGACACGTGCAAACGCACCCGGCCCCTCTGCTTGCCCCAGAGGCCAGAATAAGGCAAGTGAACCCCTGGGGCCGGCGGGGCCCTTGGGGAAGGGGCTGTGGGTGCCCAGAGCCCAGAACGGGTCCAGAGTGAACCCTGGCAGCGCCAGGACGGGGGGGTCCCATACCTGCAGTGCCAGCCTCACCCAGAGAAACTCTGAAAAAAAGGGGGAAATTTGTCAAAAAAGCGGTTAAACAAGGCTGAAAAAGTCATGGGCTTGGAGCTGCCAGGACGATGGGTGCAGAGGTCACACATACATAAGGGATGCAAAGCCTGGAGCTGGCAGGGAGCAGGCAGGGAGCCGGCAGGGAGCAGGCAGGGACCCGACACTGCAAGTGGAGAAGGGGAAACACCACCGGGGTGGGGATACAGAAACCCCCGAGCTCTGACCTGCGGCCCCAAAAAGGGAAGAACAGAAATATATAGTAAAATAATCTTTCCCACGGTGGGCGGCAGCCCAGGCGGGAGGTGGGAGCCACGGCCACGTGCAGGGTCCGGCCCCACAGCTGTGGTGGGGCGAAGGCAGCTGCGCTCCCCCCCATTCTTGGTCATTTCCAGACCCAGAAGTCCTTTTTCCACATACCGACCTGCCCTTTTTGCACCACCCCCGACTCCACGGCCACGTTAGCGATGGTTTGGGCTGCTGGGTGGGTTTTTTGGGTTGTGTTTGGGGTTTTTTTTCCTTTTATATCACCCACCTTGCGTTGATCTGCCCCAAATTTCTGCTGCTGCTCCAGCCCTTCGCTTCCGCAGGGTCCCTCCGCACCGTCAGCCCTCCTGCATCCGAAACCCGGCGCGGCAGCAAGAAGCGCGAGCAGCAGCAAGCTCAGCCTAAAGCCAGCAGCAGCTCAGTGGCTCCCCAGCCCGGTTCTGGTCCTCAGGCCACCGAGCTGAACCCCACGGTCTTCCCGATCTCACTTCTTAGCAAAAACTTCCAACCTTTGTAAGCAGCCCCGCTTTAACACGCCCGAAATAACCCAAACAGTTTATCCATGGGCCGGGGAACATCCCCTGTAGGGACACCGCATCCTGCTTGGGTTATCATGGCCCTTCTAAACAGTTTATAAATAGACCAAGGTAAATGAGGGCGATCACTCTTTTTGAAGGGAAGCGAGGATTTTGTATCTGATTTCTTTTTTTAAAGCTATTCAAGGAACGCTCCTAAACCCCTATTTAAATCCACTGCTTCTTTCTCCTCCAGCTGAGCTCTATCCCCACCTCACTAAAACAATTTTTAAAAAGGAAAAAAACAAAGAAAAATGGGTTTGGCAGCTTCACCCCCTCACGTGCCAGCCTCGGCAGCATTGCGGGGCTGCCGGGAAAGTCGCGGTCGTGCCGTGAAGCACCAGTCGGGCTCAGCGCCAGGGCGGCAACAAGATGGGTGCTGGGGCCGGCGTCGGGAGAGGGCAGGGACCAGCAGCACGCGCTGCTGCACCTGGGAGGCTTCGGGGTCACACTGCTTTGGAAAAAAAGTTGAAAATTGGGGGGAAAAAATGGATAATTTGGGAAATAATTTGAAAAGATGGAGAGCAGCAAGTGCCTGCAGCCGCTCCTCCTGCAGCGGGCAGCACAGTCACCTACGCAGCGTCCTGCATCGGTGTCCCCGCGATGCCACAAACATCGACTCGTTTCACAAGCCGCGATCAAAGTCACCGTAACGCTTTCCCACCTAGAGGAGCCTTCACAGAAAGGGTTTGTATCGTGCAACAAGGGCGTCTGTGAAACACCCCGGAGGAACTGAAGCCACTTCCAAGCACCTAAGGAGTAAGGAAGTGAGATTTCACATGCATTTTCAAGCTATAAATATTTTTTTCTTTCTTTCCTTTAGAAGTGGAAGTGATTTGCAAAGGCGAGGGACCTGGGACGGGGCTTTGCCTCAGCCAGCAGATGCAGCTCCAGCCTGAAGCAACGCGGCTGCACGGCAAATGGCACAGGGAAGAGCCTTTTTTTTTTCCCCATCTTTCTCTGTTCAAGCTGAAAAATTGCATTGCGAGTTTGTTTCAATTAATTTTAAGACTTTCACATTCCGTAAAAGCTGAAACGCTCGTTAAACCAGAGTTTTTCCTACTGTAACACTTTGAAATGACCACACTACGACTCAGCCAGTGGCTCTGGCTCAGCCATGCCGGGACCTCCTGTGGGGAGAAGCAGCAGCTCCGGGTGCCCTCAGCAGCGGTGACACTCACCCTCCAGCTCCAGGACAAACAAACTCATCACACCCCATGGACCCATCCCATGGGGCACCATCAGGGCAGCTGGGAAAAGTCCGGGCAGGAAAGACGCTCGTCCCGTGTCCTTCCCCGCTGCGACCTCCACAGCACCGCCATGGCTTTGGGCATGGCAGGGAGGGCTGGATGCATCCCTCATCACGGGGAGGCTGGGAGCGCTGCCGGGGACAGGGTGCGGCTTAGGACACGCTCGCCGCCCCGCAGCACCCTGCCTTGGTGGTGAGGAAGGACCACAGGAGGAATGTATCCACCTGCACCCCTACAGAAATAAATAAATATTGTTGCTTCTGTAAATTTTCCTGCATCTATAAGCAAAGCAGAACCAGCCCGGGCCTGGAGCCACTCACAGCGTGTTCCTTGCCCCAGCAGCCAGCCCTGGCTGCAAAGCTGGCGGTTCCTTTGATGTCGAAAGATCAAAAGGAGACGTTTCCCCGCCCCGTCGCGGCCGCAGCGCACCCAGACGTTCGATGGTCAGCCACGACGCCTGGAGCGGGACGTGCCGTGGCACACCCCGGGCAGCGCCGGCGCCCGCGGCTGGCAGACACTGACCGCTGCCCCGCAGCTGCCTACCTTTCCAGAGGCTTCCATGTGCTCAAACAGTTTTCTTTCCTGAAAAACTAAAACAAAACTAAACACAATAAAATAAGGGAAGCTGTGAAACACAGCCCTGGGGTTCTGCATCTGCAGCCCATAGAGGAAAGAGGTGTCCTCTAGGGATGTCCACACAACCTGCCCACATCTTGCTCCCTCTCGCCCTCCCAGGGCACGTGGGTTGTGGATGGAGCCCAGGCACTCGTGGGCTGCTTTGATTTATTCAGTGGCGGGTGAGGATCTAAGCAAGAGCTGAGCAAGGGCACGAGGAGCTGAGCAGCCTTTATGGGAACATGGAGGAGTCCCCAGGAGGTGTTTTCTGCAAGGGAAAATCCACCAGGAGCACCGAGCAGGCAGCAGGAACCTCCGCCTGGGGTTAAACGAGCTGCATGCAGTGCAACACGATTTTGTGCCTCTTGTCCTCGTCACGCGAGCCCCAGGTGCGGCTCCGAGGGACGTCCCCAGCCACATCCCATGCTGGGCACAGCAATGACGAGGCCAGTGCCGTGTCCTGGCCACCCCACCCAACCTCAAAGGACAACAGATCCAGCCGGGTGTCCTAGCAGGGTCTGGTGGGGCTCCTCACACATTCTCGCATGGATTTTCCTCCCTTGCCTGCTGTGATTTGGCATTAGCTGCTGTTCATCTTTCTTGGCTTTACCTGCAGTAATATCCTACACGTTCACAGATTGGGGTTTATTTAGTCATTACCAGAGGCCCTACAGCCCAAGAAACATTTTAAGCTTCAGAGTCGAACACGCCAACCAGCTCCTAGTGCCACACCACCACCAGCCTGGAGTAAAGTGCCACGGGGAAACACCACCACGTGCTCTCACCCGCAGAGAACACGTGAATGTGCACAAGGAGGGGATAAGCACCGTACTCCACTGCCTGTGGCTGCATGAAGGATGTCCACAGCGTGGGGCTTCTGGGCCTTCAGGCACTGAAAAACAAGGTTAAGTATTAAATACAGGTTGTTTTTTATGTCTCGCAAGTCTCCCTGGATGCACAGCCAGGGCTGCTCCAGTGTTTCAATGATGCCCTTTGGTGTCTCAACTCCAGCTTGCTGCAGTGCCCGCAGACTGGGATAGAGGATTCAGCAGAGGAGAGAAAAGACTCCCTGCACTGTGGAAACTCATTCTTTGCTCCACAGAAAGCAGATTTTTAGTAAAAGCCAGATTTCCCCAGCATATTCCTCCTAATGAGCAAAACCCACCCAAAAAGCAGGAAGCCTGAGTGCTATTAAGTGGATAGAGAATACAGTTCTGAAACCCACTGCTTGATTCCCAGGTTGGGGCCAGAGCTCAGGGATTATCCCACCCAATCTTGCCGATCTCAGCGCTGTCCCTAACGCTGGAGCACCAGGACGGTGCACCCTCGAGGGCAGCCACCATGGCGTTAGAAGGGGGACGTGTATTCGTGCCATAGTAAAGCAAACCTACCAGTGCCTGGATAATCCACTTATCCTCTGAGACTAAACAGCTTGCCCTGAAGAACTGCTACGTCTCATCCATCTAAAGCGTTCTTCATCCCACAATAAAATTATTCCACACAGTTTAAGAGTCCCAAAAAAAGGGTAAGCAGACCCTGGAGTCTTCCTCCCACATAAGCCAAAGGAGACAGCAGGAACACTTGCTTTTGTGTAGGGTCTTGCTCATCACAGTCAGCTGCAAGATGCTGCTTTAGCCACACAAAGAGACCCAGACAGCAGCTGGAGCCAACAGCCCCCCTCCCAAAACCTCCCAGGGCTACAGATGGAGACCCAATGAAAGGGGGACGGTGCCCAGCAGACGAGGGAGTTCCCTGCCTGCCCCTTCAGCGTGGGAAGGCTGATGCCAAGAGTGCTCTGCCAAGAGGAAAAGAAGAGTTGGTACCAGCTGAAAAAGGAGACTGCTGGTTTTTATTAACCACTGAAGCAGGCCCAGACACTCACGCATGGGAGGAAAAGCAACGTGGGGAGCAGGCCCAGTCCCAGAAGTTGTGGGGTGCATGGCCCAGGCTGCTGCTGAGCTGTCTCCATGTGGAAAAGGACACCCTTTGGGGGGAAGAGGGCATGGCAAACCCCCAGAGCAGAAGAACTACCCAGCAGGAGGTAGAGAGCTGGGTGGCACTCAGGCGGTGGGCACAGGCACAGAGAAGCGACGCAGAGGGGACAGCAGGGACACTTGCAGTCTAGTTGCAGTTCTTGGGCAGGCGATAGACGCCTCCGGAGTAGATGAGTTGCTGGTCCCGGACCTTTTTCTGGAGGAAACCCTGCAGCTCTTGTATATCGATTTCTGTAACCACTGGGCCTGTCATCACAAACATCTTCAGCATGCTGTGAATCCTCTCCAAGGACAGGCTCTCGAGGTTGGTCAGCATAGCCTGGATGTACGTCCAGAACAGCTGCAGAGGGGGACACATGAGCAACAGTAAACCACACTGACATCTATACCACGAAGAAAAGAGGTGCTTTAGCATCCCATATCCCAAAAGCAGAGCAGGGCTGTAGCTGGCAGTACGTTCTGCTCTCAGCTGTGAGCATGTGGTCTTTAAACAGGAAATATCCACGGAGAACATCAGGTGTTGGGACACACAGCTAGAAAGCAGGATTTGACATGCAGTACGTGCATGACCCTCAGTGGATAAACACCAGTATGACACCTCTGTGCTGCACAGTGGCACAACACACACACAACTTGACATACGGGCAGGAAAAGCACTGGAAGTCTCTAGGAACCACAACACAGGGAAGGCAAGGGTCCAGCTCTAAGTGCTGGGTAAGCCTTTTTGGCAGTGTAAGTGCCAAAAAGCGCTGCTTGGGTGAATCCAAGTAAGTTCTGAGTACTTTAAAATATGAAATCATGTCTCAGACTTTTTCTTTTTTTAAACTGAAAAAACACATTTAGAGGTGACCAACTGGCTGCCTGGCTCAGCAGTCGGGCACTTTTCTGGAGGGAAGACTGCGATCCAGCACCTGCACCAGCGAGCATTAACCAAGAGATACCTACTTCAAAAACCCCTCATGCTGGACTTAGCCACTTGCAGTGGAAAATGCAAATGCAAAGTGCAAAGCGAATCCATCATCTTAATCAGATTGCCCAAAACCAAAAGCAAGGGATGTTTGCATCGTCCTGCCAGCTTTGCAAGCAGATGAGACACACGGACGGGTACCTGCAGCTCTTCCTCTTTCTGGTCAGCCTGCGACGCCATGGCAGAGTCCCCCTCCTCATCACTGTCTATCAGAACAACCTTCTCCACCTGGTCCTTCTGCTCCTCCTCAATCACAGTGAAGGTGCCTTGGGGATCTTCACGCAGGACACCCTGCTGCAGCCACAGCGTCATCTTCCGCTTCAGCGATGTCAGGGGCACCTTGAGCACTTCACTCAGCTCTGTCAGTGTCCACGTACCTGGCACAGACCACGGATATCAGGGAAAAGCACAGGACACCTGCCCACCTCCAGCATGCCAGGACTTAATAAGAGGATGAGGAAGGCTGGGGAGCCACTACCAGGAGCAAGCAGTGGTGTGCAGCAACTGCCCGAAAGCAGACTGGGTGCTGAGCCGTGGTCCTGCTGGGTGCTGTCTCCTAGGAGAGCTGGAGACCGGGCTGAGCCCCGTGGTAGACCCACGGCCATGAACCAGGTCTTGGTCCTGCTGCCAGAGCTCTCAGAGCCTTCGGCCACCTGAGCAACGTGGCCTTTCCCACCCACCCACGGGAAGTGCACAGACATGGGTGGTAACGCTGCCTCTGCCACGGCACTCACTCTTGGTCTGGAAGTGCAGGATGATGGCGGCATGCACAGGAGAGACGGACAGGGAAAGGGTGCGATCTGCCAGCTCCACATCCAAGCTCACCAGGCCCAGGTGGTACTTCCAGTTCAGGGTCCTCATGGCCTGGAAAAGGAGGAAGCAGCTGCTCACAGCAGATCTTCTAACAGGAACCCCTAAGTGCTGCAAACGCCCGTCTACCACCAGGGCCAGCTGCGCTACATACACTTCTACCAGACACAAAAGCTGCTCCCCTCCTCACGAGTCGCCCAGCACTGCCACCACCCAGCCATTCCCTGGCCCCTCATGGGAAACAGCCTCCTCAGCACAAGTTGTTGTTCAGCCCTTGCCCAAGACCAGTGCCCCTCTCCTGTCTGAAAGCCAGCCACTCAGCTCTCTGGTAGGGTAAGCACAGGTTGAGGAAACACTGGAAGACCAAGTGGGCCCCTCAGGACAAACTCCTATGCGAAAATACTCATCTGAGGCAGGACTTTCTCAAAAGAGAAGTGATCTCTTCTGACACTGATGTGAAAAGAGTGCTGCTTGCTTTGAATACTGAGGATGCTCAAGGATGCTGCTCCCTCCTTGCATCTCCTCCTGCATCCGCTCCTAACTAATTTTTTGTGGGCACAGAAGTCATCTGCTACAGCAGGAGAAGAGACAGGGTCTACAGCTATGAGCTTCCCAGCCTCATGGCATGTACCACCTGGTGTGTAAGAACAAGTTCAAGAAAGGATAAAGAAAACCAAGCGTGAAGTGGGGTCAGAGCACAAGTGGACAGGCAAAGAGGAACATCTGCATGAGACACCAAATTATGTTCGTGCTGGCTGCAAAGAACCACCTGTGTGTGCACACAGACACTACACTGGCATGGCAGCTAGATCTGAACCATCCATGCTCATTCATCACTCCACCAGATAAGAAGCTGCAAGATGAGAAAGCCAGGACCAGAGTTCTGGAAGTGACCTGGATCTCTCCTTGACTTCCAAACAGATGCTCCTGCTTCCAACCCATTCTGTATGTGCAGAGCAAGATGCTCCTCAGCCTTCTCTAACTGCCATGATCAAGTGCCTGGAGAACAGAAGAATACTGCACGGTTGCTTGTGTTTGGTATGCATGTGCCTCTTCCTCCTTTCTGTGCTGTTTATAAAGGCATGGATTCAGTCTGAGCCACAGTCAAACTGACCGAAAATGCTTGCACCTGAACTGCCTAACATGGAGTCCAGCGACCCTCCAGAAATGAATGAAACAACCCAGGAGAGACCACAGACAGAAGCGGAAGCAACACTCATCTAATTCCAGATTGAAAGCGAATCTTAAAATGAGACCATGTTAAAAGAACTGCTTTTCAACAGGACAAACAGGGGAGGAAAGTGCCAAAGCACTGAAGAAGAGGGGCCCAACAGGGACAGGATGTCATTCTTACTACTATAGAACTTCAGACAAGCTTAGACCAGACTTAGATGCCAAGAACTTCCACCTCAGTATCCATTTAACTAACAAACATTGGCACATTTTAGAAAACTCTCTTCCCTAACTGCAGTCTGGGACTGGAACATCTCTCCTATGAGGAAAGGCTGAGAGACCTGGGGCTGTTTAGTCTGGAGAAGAGAAGGCTGAGAGGGGACCTTATCAGTGTCTATAAATATCTGCAGGGTGGCTGTCAGGAGGATGGAGCCAGTCTCTTTTCAGTGGTGCACAGTGATAGGAGGAGGGGCAATGGGCAC
Source organism: Phaethon aethereus (assembly GCF_964289735.1). Classification (NCBI taxonomy): domain Eukaryota; kingdom Metazoa; phylum Chordata; class Aves; order Phaethontiformes; family Phaethontidae; genus Phaethon; species Phaethon aethereus. The sequence continues at coordinate 2,133,992 of NC_138596.1, read as the reverse complement.
AAACTGCAGCACAGGAAGTTCCACCTCAACATGAGGAAAAACTTCTTTACTGTGAGAGTGACGGAGCACTGGAACAGACTGCCCAGAGAGGCTGTGGAGTCTCCTTCTCTGGAGACCTTCAAAACCCAACTGGACGCGTTCCTGTGCAACCTGCCCTAGGTGATCCTGCCTTGGCACGGGGGTTGGACCAGATGATATTCAGAGATCCCTTCCAACCCCCACCATCCTGTGATTCTGTGAATCACTACTGCAACTCAGGCACTCCATGAAGAGGTAAGTCATTCTTTCAGCAACAATTAACCTAGCACAGCTTCTAACCCTGATTCAAAGCTGAAGGACTTTCTAATTCCACTGTAACAGTGTGTGTGTAGTAGCAGTTAAAATTCAAGGGAAGTTAAAGGGGACTTTCCAAAAACCATGCTATATAACAAAGTCTGTACATCATACACCTTTTCTAAGGAGGGTAAAGGTTGCCTCACCTTTAATTTCTCATACTTCTTAGAATAGGCTTCCATGGCTTCCTTGACCTGCTCTGGAAGCTCTAGCTTCTCCTCTTTCAGTGGCGGCCAGAACTCACTAGACAGAATAACGGCAACAAGGCTGAATGGTGGCCTCTCCTCCTCTGGGAGCTTTTCTTCCTCATCACGGATGTTGGCATTGATGCGTCGCGAGTCAGCCATATCCTGGAAAAGGCAGAGGAAGCTAAGGCAGCTCCTTCTCTTCCAAGTCAGTGCTAACCCTTAGAAGCTTAAACAGGGTGACTAACGTTGTCTCCAAATGATGATGGGGACATTGGAAAGGACATGATCATTTGTGTCTACTAGCCACTAAGGAAGTCTGCTATATTCTCAGAAACATTTGTGGGGAGGTTGCAGAAGGGCTTACAGCTCAGCACTAGCCTACGCTGGAGTCCCTCCGGACTTACCTTCTTCCCACAGTGCTCCAAGTGAATTAAACTCCAGAGTCCCAACCCTAGAGGAGCTGGAAGAGCCCAGCTCTTCAATGCCAGAACACTGTATTGCAGGAAGGGCAGGAGAGACAACAGCACCAGAGCAACCATCTTGCAGAATCAATAACCCAACCCACAGGGCTTAAAAAAAGACATGATTTTGAATGCACTTCTGCCCGTCACAAATCAGCCACCTCGCTGGGATTCTGGGAACCCCACTTTCCTAAAAGACCCTTTTTATGTCGCTCCTCAAGTCCCTCCCCTTCCCCAATGAGCTCAAACACTCAGGACTTGAATTTAGAAAAAAAGTTACTTTTAACATGACTTCACAATAGTGCATCTGAGCTTCGCCAAACCGCAGCTTCAGCAGCTCCACGTTGCGGATTTCCCTGACAAGAGAAACAACGGATCAGACACAGGTCCTTCAGACTGGGCTGGCCTGGCCTCCACCCCTTGCAACACAGCCAAAAAATCTGGTCCCTGGCACAAGGGTGCTCTTCCTAGGAAGCCTTCCAAGGCACGTTATGTGAGCAGGACACATCCTAGCATCCAGGTGCGGAACAGTCACATCCTCCGTATGCCAGCAGCTTTTTGAAGACCTTCCCATGCCTTTCATTTGGACGAGCACAGCACCTAGCCATCCCCCTTGACGACACCGTGCAAGCTCAGCATTTGGTGAGCCACTCGCCTGAGACTGCCCATCCCAGACGTGGCTCACACTAGCTGCATTTCACTGAAAGGAAAACCACTGCCATTGTCAAATCAAGCGACATAGCTGGCTTGCAACAGAGGTTTCCTGATGCTTCATCCCTTCTTACTTTGACACTTTCTGTTGACCTTAAGCAGCCTGTGCAGGCTGTGAGGACCAGCAGAACATGTGGGATGGAGCTAAGAGGATGTTGGTGGCCTCCAGTTTCCTACATTCTGCCCTATTAGTGCAAGCCAAGGGTAGGACTGAGCAGGAAGCAGCCCGAGAATAAGTGAGAGCATGAAATTCTAGATGCAAACCCAGAGCTGCAGAGGAAATGGCCAAAGACATTCCTGGCTCCAGAAACAGCTGTTCATAGGACTGAGTCTGAAGGACACCTTTATCAGGTGATTTTACCTGCAAAGCCCTGGGGTTGGGCATTTGGACCTCACCTCTCAGCACTGTAGTTGAATTGATGTAGTAGCCGGTCAGCCAGAAGCGTGCGGTATTCATTGATAAACAGGTCCTTGCTGCCATAGATGCTCACCAGCAGACTAATGATGTCTGAGGACCGACGTTTGGAACTTGATTTTCCTAGTGAAATCCAGCAGACCACAGTGCAAGTTTAAGAGAGACCTGCCCCAGCTCAGCTCTAAAGGACTGGCAGATGAGCTGCTCAAGACTACAGGCCACTGGGGAAAAGCAGCGGGCTGCCAGGACTTCTGGTCTGGCATCTAACCTGGATCTGCATCAACCGGGTCAGGAACCCAGTCCCCCGGTTCTGAGATGTCATCATCACTCTCTTGGCCATTCTCCAGCGTCACTGGGTCAGCTTTCGAGAGCTCGTTTGCAAGATCACCGGAGCCCTCAGCATCACCCGTGAGACCGGCCACAATCTGCCGCACTGTGTCTTCCCGAGTCCTGCCAACAGGCAAGAGAAACAGAGCAAGTGAAGGGAACGGGAGGGAGAGGGGATGCGTAAGGCTGCCCCGCAAGCCTCTTACCTCAGATACTTCCTGATGGGCTCACAGGCGACCTCCAGGATAACCATGGAGGGGTCAAGCTCCCGCAAGGCCTTGATGGCCGAGATATAGAGAGTGATGATGTCGGATGTGTTGACTCCTACAGGAGAGGGGCAGAGGGAGTCAGAGTCCCACAGCACAGACTAACAGCTTGGATGCAAGGAGCTTGGATGCTCCAAGCCCTCTGTTCAATCTATGGAGCTGGAGGCAAAGGGCTTGCTGCCCTACTGCCCCAGCCAAAGGGAGAGATCGGATCCGTACGTCTCTGAAACCAGTAGCAACTACAAACGCGGGCTCATAGACTACTATAAACCAGCTGAGCCCAGACTGTGTGTTAGGAGCTCAGACCACACACAGCAGAGAAACCTTTACTTACCTGGACCAAAGCTAAACTTCTAGCTCAGCTCCTCACCATACTGGAAAAATGAGGCAAAAAGAAGCTAGGATATAATCAGCTACTGCTGCCCATGCACACTCCAACACAGAGAGCACACGATGCGCACAGCCTGGTTGCCTCTCAGTCATCAAAAGTGGAATGAGATGATGGCTCCCAGCAGATCCCCACTCATGCCCAGGCTCCTTACAGTGTTGTAACATACATGGCGATGAAAAACCCACCAGGATGCAGAAGTCGCATTTCCAGAGCACTTTTCAGGGAGCTGAGGAGCTGCTGCCTCTGATTAGTCCTTTCCAGGCAGAACTTGAGGTCCTCCACAGCCGGCTTTGACTCTGGGAAATCTAAAGACTAAGCAGTGATTAGAAACAATGCCATGCTCCACGGGAAGGCAAGAGGAGACAGCGTGGCACATCAGGAGATGAAGACAGCTCAATCCGAGCCCAAGAGTGAATCAACACTGAATGGGTTACACCTACCTCGAATAATGCTGAATAGCTCTTCAATGCGCATGCTGGCGTAGATGCGGTAGAAGAACCTTTGGACGTGGCACCGCCAGCGCTTCAAGGTGCTGCTAGCTTCTGGAGAGGAACGTGCCAAAGGACCATCTTGCAGAAAAACTCTGCTGAGCCAGCCAATCACTTTCTCAATCCACTGCACAGGGAGAGGGAGAGCACAGAGATGATGAACTCCAGGGCTGGATGCACAACCACGTCCCACGCTTACCCCATCACCAGCCGTTACCAGAGGAAGCAAAAATGAGCAGCCAGCCAAGGGCAGCATTACCTCCAGCTGCTCTCCAAATGCACCCAGCCTGGGTTATAGCCAGGGAAAACCTAGCTGAAAGAATATGAACGTTAACTAAAGGTACAGGATATAGGCTATGCAGATGTGTATGAGAAGACATACTGTGCATAGGTGCTGGGCTCCAAAAAGGATAGGGTATATTCAAAACTTGCAGACTATTCTATTCTTGCAGAATTCCATACCATTCAATACGTGCAGAACTATTCTCTTTATGAGAATATGAACAAACTGCCCATGACACCATCCTTGGCCCAAAATTTCTATGATTCCTGAAATCAATCAAGAGCAAGCAATCCATCCCACGGACTCACAGACATACTCTTGATAACAAAACTCAGGCACTTTAAACCAAGACCTCAAATACCAGCCTAGCCACCAAATAATAAAATAAAAACCTGAACACAGACCATCAGAAGGTTAATTTTTACATTTGAGATTTAGTTTTCTACAGAGAAGTGTTTAATTGTCAAACTTCAAAGGTATTCAACTACAATATCCAGATATTCAAAAGAAATGCTTTTTTCAAATTTCCCCTTTAAGCTGGCAAATGTGTGGTACTTCCTGGGATAGTAATTGAGTACTAATAGCTACTAGATATTAACAATTTTTGATAACCAGATTCCAACAGCCTGAAACAAAAATGCTAAGTCAAGGTCTGGTTTGCTGATGTTAATTTTTAATTATCTACTTGACTGAGGAAACACTGAAGAAATGCTCAAGTTCTGCTAATTACAAGGCAGGATGAACCTGAGAACTATAGAACACTTGAGCATCGATCTGGGCAAAACTGTGGAAAAGCTGATAAAGAATTCTCCTACAGGACAAAAGGAAAGGACTATAACTGGTGCAAAGCAACTCAATTTTAAGGAAAACAATTATTATCAAACCAACCCATCCTTCCCCATGAATTTATCTTCTCTGAGTGCCCTGTTACAGCCTGATTAGTGACCGACACTACAGGCTGCTGCTGGTGTGTCTGAAAAGGGGGTTTGCTGTCAGCAGCTGTACTTTTAGCAAGCTGCTTCTCAGTCTTCTCCTATTTTACCTTTAGCTTGCCAGGCTTGTGCTTTTTCTCTTCTTTTGAAATATCTTCCCAATTTGGATACCACTTCTACTTTTTTTTTTTTTTTTAAATTGTCCCTTCCTAATTCTGACATGCTCCAATATTCTGCGGCCAAACACACTGGCCTTTCTGAAGAGGGGGTAGCAAGGGGACTTTCTGCAACGTCTGACAAGTGGAATGCAGTTGCATTTTCTCTGGTGCCCTTAAAATGTCCTTAAACAATCGTCAGGTCACCCAAAAGCATTTCACACTAGGTCCAATGAAGAAAGTGTTGCGCAGCAACTAAAGGGAAGTAAATACAAAATGACTGCCCACATTTGCAGACAACAAGAAAGGCCAGCATGGCAAACAGCAAGGAAACTAGGACAACCACTGAGAGAAGTCTGGTTTGCATGGCAACCTGACTTCACGCATTGTTCTTCAACACAGGCAACGGCAAGGTCATGCATCGAGGAATAAAGAGCGTAGAGCTGGGACTGTATCCCAGAAGAGCCATAACCCAGAGAAGAATTTCATTTTAAGGTAATACTAGATAAACAGCCCAACACAAATGTGGTTTAAAGTAGCAGGAAAACAGCTGGGTAGGATTTTAATTCTATATGTGGCCCACTGGTGAGATCAATACCAGCATATCACCTCCCATCTTCGCTTCCTATTTTAAAGGGATGCTGAAAAATTGGAAAGAAGAAAGAAAACAGCCACACAGATTCAAATTATGAGCCCACCTCACAGAGGGAGGGTTCTCTGCAGGCTGGGTGGCACTACATGTTCTTGTAGTTTGTAAAACGGAACCACAGAAATTCTCTCATTACTACAGCCATCACCAGGTGAAATACAACAGTCCATTAGGCACAGGCCAGAGCAAACCTTCCCCTGTGGCATTAAATCAAAATGGGGCATTTTAACCACCTCTTCTGCCAGGGATGGTGGGAGTCACAGCCCAGGACAAGGTGTTTTCAGGTGGAACCTGCTTTTAGCCTGAGCTGCTAAACCAGTAATGGGGGCAGCTGCACATCTCCAAAGGAAGGGCCCTCGCTGCCCGCATGCCTGCCTTACCTCCTGGAACTCATTCAGGAAGGAGTGCTCGTACTCCCCCCTGCATCGTTGCTCCATCCTCTCCTCTATCATCCGGTGCAAGATGGTCGTGACAGCATCGGCGCTCACTCTCTCCAGCAAATTCAGCCGGTGGCTACAGACACAGACAGTGACTTGATTCAGAGCGTATGGAAGCAAAGGCACAAGCAAATAAAGAAAATCTAACTATCTGAAGGCACCTTCCTCCCTCTGTGGTCCACAGATGCAGACATAACTCTTAGTTTAAATGCTGCAATAGCCACATGTGCTACATATATAACACATGACACTACTGCTATCCCATCTTCCTTAAACGTTATTTTCTAGCCATCAAAAGATTTTTCATTTAGAAGAGTGTGCTGCTTTGTGGACAGAAGGCCTTAGAGCAAGAGGAAGATATTCGCATGTCCAGGGAGAGGAACCTTCTGTCTAAAGATCTGCTCTAGTTCAACAACCAGCTGCAGAAACCCTGTGTCAAGTTCTCTAGCCAGTACTATGACACAGCCTGACCTCACACGTAACTCCTCCTGTTTTCAGATATCAAGAAAACCTGCTGCTGCTCCCCAGCCGGATCATCTGTTTTGGGTGACAGCCACCACCCCGTAACCTACGTACAGAATGTCATTGAGCTGCTGAAACTGCTCCATGGCTTTGGGACACCAACACTGCTCCCTCTTGCTGCTGCAGCCTGCGCACAGCAGGCTCTCTCCTCCGCCCTCCTCCGTGTCGCTCTCCTGCTCAGTCTCACTCATGCTGCTCTCGCACTCGTTCATTCCATCTTCTCCTTTCTTCCACTGCCGCATGTATATCCTGAAAGTGCGGCTGTAGAACTGCTGGATCATTTCCTGGAAGGACTTGGTAGTGGAGAAAAAAAGGATAGCTTTGAACATGGTGTAGACCTTTTCTTGTAGCACCTGAGCGCCTGTCCCCAGGAGCAAGCCTGCCTTGGTCCACCTCTCCAGAAGTTCCAGGCTGTTCAGGTAGGGGTCCAGGCGGCACTTGAGAAGACAAAACGCGTCCAGAAGGAGCGAGGAGCACTGGGGCTCCTCAGCTGTGTTTTCATACTGGCCAATGCAGTTCCAGAACTCGGGAGCTATATTCGCCTGAAGGTCCGTCTGCAGCACCTCAATGAACCACTCCTCCACGATCGAATGCAAGTCGTAACACCGCAGCACGTCCAGGGCTGCCCGCAGGTCAGCATCCTTCAGCGGCCCCACAGCTTCAGACCTTGGAGCTGCCTGAAAAACAGAGGGGATACCAAGTCAAGCACACAAAAAGCCTTCTCTAGGAGGGTCTGCGGTAGAAGAGACAGCTCCTCTCAAAGAATGGGGATCAAATGCACAAGGACTCTGCCGTCAAACAGCACCAGGCGGATACCATCCCTCCATGGGGAGCCGCGGGGGCCTCAGCCTGCGGCTGGAAGCCAGGTGCCCACCTCCCAGGCCTAACACCCGAACACCGGCCACTGCCGTCGCTGCTGGCAGCTGCTGCAGGACCCAAGGCTGGCTGGGATGTGGTTCTTGAGAGGCACCAGGAGGGTGACAGGAGGGTCACGAGCCCCTCTGGGGTCCCCAAAACGCCAGGCTGCAGGGCACAACCTTCCTCGGCTGACGTTAGCTCCCTCGGAGAGCGACCAGCAAGCAGAGCCGCAGCGATGCCCGTTTTCCTGGCCGCTGTGACAAGGGAGAGGACGACGACCGGATCCCCACGGCCCTTCCCAGACACAAGCCGCCGCACCGCCAGACCCCCCCGTTCCCCTCTTCCCCCGCCGCCAGCTCCAGGCGCTTCTCCCGCCTGACCCGCCGCGGCGACGAAAACCAGCCCCAACGGGACCGGCCAAGCCGGGGGACGAGCCTGCGGCCACCCCGGGGGCGGCGGAGCGGGAGGCCGGCGGGCTCGACACCGACAAGGGCCCAGAGCGCCCAGGGCGGCGGCGTGAAGCGAGCGGCGCGTCCGCCCCCGGGCCCCCGCCCGCCTTCCCGCCCCGCGGGCCCGGCGCCGCCGCAGCCCCCCGCCCGCCGGCCCGGCCGCCGCCGCTCACCAGCCCCAGGGCGGCGGACGGCACCAGGGCCGTGCTGAGCGTGTGCCAGGCGGCCGACAGCCCCGCGCCCGCCGGCGGCTCCATGCGGGCCGCGCCGCAGGAAGAGGCGGAGCGCGGCGGGACGTTGGGCAGGGCCGGGCCGGGCCGGGGCGATGAGCGGGCCGGGGGCTGCGCTGCGGGGCTACAACGCGGCGCTGCAGGAGGGTGAGCGGGGCCGGGGCCGGGGCCGGCGGCGCGGCCGGGGCTGATGGAGCCGGGGCTCACGGGGCCGTGCCGCCGCGCAGGACTGGGGGAGCTGCGCGCCCGGCGGGAGGAGCTGAGCGAGCGGATCCGGGAGGAGGAGGCGGAGCGCAGCCGGCTGCAGCGCCGGCTCTGGGCGCTGACCGAGCGGCTGGCCCGCACCGGCGAGAGCTTGGCTCGGCACCTGGCCGCCCGCGGCGAGCTCGACAGGACCATCGCCGAGACCGAGGCGGCCTACAGCAAGGTACCCGCTACGGCAAGGACCCCCGCGCCCTGCCGCCGCCCGGGACGGGGCCTCCGGCACAGGCAGCCCGCCTTAACGGGGCGGCTTGGGCTGGGTTTGGTGCTGCGCTGTCCGAGCGCGGGGAAGCGAAGGGCGGCGGTGCCGAAGGGGCCTCGCCCCGCCTGCGGCCGTGGAGCCGGCAGCGCTGCCGGGCGGGCAGCGAGCCCCGCGGAGCCGCCGGCCGCGCCCGGGAAGTGTAACAGGGCCTCAGGGCGAGGGGAGCAGAACCGCAGGTGCAGCTAAAGCATGTTGTCAAAATACATCAAAATGTTCCTTGGTAATGGACCCCGAAAAAAGCCCGGCCATCTCACACCCCATCACACCCACACTCTGGGGGAACCAGACACACTGACCCAGCAGACCGTGAATTCACACAGGGAACAAGCAGCTGATGACAGAGCCGTTGACCTACCAGACACTCTTTTCGCCCAATGTCATTTCTTCCATCTTTAACAGAACAATGTCATTGAAAGAGTTGAAATGCTGGACCAGTAAATGGGGGAAGGAAGCAAACGGTGCAAGGGCTGTTACTGGTTTTTTGGTTCCTGGGATGGCTTTACCCTTTCACTTTTCCTAGATTTTAAACTCTGCTACGCAGGGACTGCTTGATCCTGCTGTGTAGGGTAACAGCTGAATTACACACCCATCAGCTTTTTAAAAAAATAAAAGGATCCTTCCAGCCTGCTTTCAGATAAGCAATGATCTTCCCTCTGTTGGTAACAAGGAGCTGTTTGGTTCAAAAGCTAGTTGTAGCTATTAGCTACAGCCTAAATTCTTTTCCCTTTTGTTTTTTGAATGTGATCAACCACTCTGTATCACATCTTCTTCATCACCCAAAGCCAGTACTTTCGTCTAACAATTACATCTCAGATAAAGCTGGAGCTATTTTCTCAATCTACTTCAAGATCTAATAGGTTGCCCCAAACGGGGCAACACATAAAAATTTAACAGCTTAGAAACTCAGTGGTAAAGCTATGTGAACAAACACCACCTTTTAAAAGAAACCTTCCCTGAGATACAAGTCACAACCCCCCAACCTACAAATGAATTCATGTTTATTGAAATCAAAACAGTCACAGTAGGTAAAAAGCAGAGGTGGTCAGGAGAGGGAACGCAGCCATCCTGCGAACAGAAACTAGTAACAAAGTTCCTTTCCTGTGGATGTCTGTCTCGTCTGTAATCGCACTCCTTGCCCTTCCCCAGTCGCAGGACTCCACCTTCTTCCACGGATAAGCTGGCAAGATCGCACCAACATGTTCTACCAGTGTCTCGTCCTGTGGGGCACTTACCTTCATCTCTTCTCTGACCACTTAGTGATTTCCACAAGTTCACTGGAACGTAAATGATCTTGGGGACTACAACCCTACTATCCCATTTTGTTACAATTGTCCACCACGTTAAAACTAAAACGGTGAGATGGACAGGCAGCAAGATCTAAACCTGTTGTAGCCTTGCTTCCTAGAGCATAATAAATGGGAATGTTAAATTACGTACAAAATAAGCTAAAAATAGGAGAAAACAAATAAAAGGAAAGATTTAGTCTGACTTAAAGTCATTGTGGAGTTGAGTTAGTCTTCAAGCAAGAAACATAAAGCGTGCAGTTTTAGCAGTGGAAGACAGTTGAAACTGGGTCAGCTGAGCACAATTTAATACTGATCTAAAGCCCAGGTATCAACATCTCCCTTGGGGAAAAAAAAAAAAATCCAACTAAAGTTCACCCCACAGCCTGCTTCAGGAAGTTCTCTGCCTCATGCTCCAAGACAAATAAATTGCTTAAGGTGTTTTGTGTTCAGAATATGGGCACAAACCAGAGAAATTCCTCCACAGATATTCCCGCAGTGAGCTAGGACGATATGTCACCGAGAATTAGATATCATAAGGGCTGGAGAATCCCTCTTGCAAGGTAGATCAGTGGAATTCAAAGGGAACTCATAAGAGAAAACAGTTAGTTTATGTAAAAATATGCTATTGTTTATCTCTTTCCTAGATTCTGGAGAGTTCTCAGACATTGCTAGATGTCCTGAAAGGAGAAATTGGAAATGCTGGTAAAGCCAGTGAGCCACAAAGCACTTCAGAAGAAAAAGAAAAACAAGCACATGGACAAAAGCATTCCTAAACTTGTTCTTCAACCTGGGAAAGTCCTGTTGGTCTGGGACAGCTGCTGTTTTGGTACAAGGATGCCACACATTTAATAAAAGTCTTTGTTTTGCCCAAGTACATTTTCCTTTAAGATGCACTTTGGTATTGGAGATCTACTAAAGTTAAATGCTAGAGATCAGGGTAGGCATCCTACCAAAAAATACCCTTTATTTTGAGCACAGCGATACTGAAGCATATCCCAGGAGGTGGCTTACCAGCTACTGCCCTCAAAACAGCACCCACCTCGCTTTGCCAAGAACAAGCTGAGAGTTCATCTGGTACAGACAAGGATTAGAGTACAAAGCCGGGAAGTGCAAAGGCAGCACTTGGCGAGGTACAAATCACAGCTACAAGGTAGAGCAGGCAAACTGGAAGAAGGAGTAGAGAAGTCAGCAGCACACCAGGGCACCACGTGCTCCTCTCAAGAAGAACACTCTGCACTCCCACACCTCCACTGAGCCTGCCCTAGCCAGAGAAGTTTGAGGCACAGAGCTAATTCACTGAGAACAGGACGCAGAATACCAGAGCAGCACTTCAGTTGGCTGAAGTCAGTGGAACAAGCTGCAGGATATTGTTGGCTTCAGCATTCCTCATTGAGCCACAGCAGAACCAAGTCAGGACTTGTTCAGACACCTTATCCCTAACATTAATTGCAAGCAGCTTTTGCTTCAACACCTGCAGGTTTTTTAAGTTGCAAATCTAGAGATAGAGCTGCCTTAAACTGGCATGACCTTTTCCACAGTGCAAGATGCTCAACGGGACCTTTTCTGCTAGAAAAGCTGTGCATAACCTTTTCTTCAATCTTAGTCCCTGATCTCCTGTGGCTGTGTGTACAGCTACTGGCTGTGGGCACTGCTCAGTGTTTATTTCCACATACCTTACTCATCCCTTAAATCTAGCAGTTGCTAGCAGTTCTGCTCTTTTCCTCGTTCTACCCCAGTCTCAGCATCTTGTCCTGAAGTATTCTGGTAATGGGAGAAGCCTTAGCACATGGGATTCACCGCTCTTTCTGCTGTACTTGCGTGATGTCACAGGCAGATGTGCTGCCAGCCTCACACTGCTCCTGGGAGGTCACGGAGGGAGCAGATCTCAAGTTAGCTTGAAAAGCACAAGCCTCAGAAGTACCAGGTGGTGGAAAGTCTTCCTCTGGCCCCTCCAGCCAACAACTAACAAGCTGCTGAGGTTTTGGTTTTGGTTTTTTTTTTGCATATCTTTCCAGAAATATTTAGGCACCCAGGGCAGACAAGAACAGCTAGAAGTAGGTGTGTCCTAACATTCAGTCCTGACCATATTCTTCAGCAGAACAACCTTCCTCCTGCTGCTACAATATACACCGAAACAAGTGCAAGGTATGCAGAGCATTTTGACTTCATAGACCAGTGTCAGCCTGACTAGACATTTGTTGTCTATTATATATAGACAAACCAATAAAAGTATCAAATTTAATCAAAGATACCAGCCTGTTCCTTTGGATAAAGCCACATAGTGGGGTACCACTCATTTCATAAAGCCCAACGAGGCCGTATCTAGTCCAACTGCGTCTCTTTTAATCCCAGAAGTACATATCACATTAGCAGCAGTGTTCCATCTTTTCCAGAGTGCAATTTTGACCCTGAGTTTACAGTAGTAGAAAACTTAAATGGAAGAGTCTAGCAGATGCCTTTGCATATTGGCTGCATTAAACAATTACAATAGAACTATAAAAATCCTAGAAAAAATATCATATTCCTTGTTCAAGTTCTAGCAGAAGGAGTGAAATGGCCCTGCTGTGCTTTGCATTAGAGGAGCAGAGCAAGCATGGCTAGAAGTAAGCCTCCCCACCAACCAAGACAGAGAAATCTTGGGCCTGGCCCCGTTACATGCTGGGAAAAAAGCAACAAGAGGAACCAGCAAAGTGAAGCACAATCAGCAGTTATTAGAGGCTGGACGCCAGAGTTGCATATGGACAGATCAAAGCTACAGACAACGTCTGTGAATCTTCAAGAGGTTCAAGCCAGTCTGGACACTTCTTTACAGATCAGTGCAAAAATGACACCTAAAGCTAAAGGCATTTATTTCCCTTCCCATTCCTCACACAGTGTGTTCGGCTTCCTTCACAAGAACATAACTGGCACATTAATTCCATGGTGCTTCAGTGAAACTAGACCCAGAAACATGCCAAGAACAAACCATGAACCTTCAATGGTTTTCCAAACTGACACCCAATCTAGCTGTCAAATCACAACCACTTTACTCCCAGTTCTCCAACTCCAGCACCGTTCTTCACTGGGGCCTCTGATGGGAGAAGTGTTGCAAAAGGTGTCCAGACCCTGTACAGCGCCTGGATGGGTGGACTCAGATAAGCACTGAGAGAACCTATATCCATCCTGGGTTCTTAAGACACTTGCCTAATCAGCAGCTGATCTTGAACAAGGAATATGCAAGGCCACAGGTAGACTAAATCATACGCCTTAAAAAGTAGTAGTTAGGTCCCAGAATCCAGTGCAAATATTCTCCAAAGATGCCCGATAGCATCTAGTCCGCCCTTGGCATCAGGATTCAGCAAAAACTGTGGTGAGGGAGGGACCCAGAAGCTTATTTCCATGGTGCTTGCATGGACATTCGGAAGGTGCATTGACACGTTTTGTCCAGCAGCCGCTGCTGCAGGCTAGAAGATGAAGGGATCAAAAATACAGAGCGGGCTCGCTGCTGAAATCAGAGAGTCCGCTCTTCTCTGCTGGGGTGAGCTGTGGAGAAAGCAGAGTTGACATGGAGATGTCATCAAATCTACAGCAAATGAGTTCCCACACCTTTGGATGGTGAAGGCTGTATTGGCACCTTGCCCAGGGCTAACCACGCATTTAATTTCCCTCTCCAAACATGCCCTGGAGTACAAAGTGTGCCAGCTGCCTTAAGTCTCCTTCACACAGACAGGGAGAGGCAGGTCTGCTAGTGGCAGTGGGACCTTGTGTTGATCCCTTTGTGAGCGGCGGCATGCCTCCCTGGGCAGCGAACACAAACACAGGTGTTCAGGGGAAGGCACATCCCGTCCCGTCCACTGTCCGGACCAACCCAAGCACCAGGTAATGAGCACAGCAGGACAAAGCCAAGAGCTGCTTATTTGAAATCTCACCATGACTTGGTTCCCACGGGAATCAGCTTCCTTTGGGAGGGGTCCCTCTGTGGCAGGCATCTCCTCATACTTCTGCTCCTGCCACTCGCTGAACTTCACGGAGTGCTTTGGGGTGTAGCTGGATAAATCTGTTGGAAGGACGAAGCCGACATGAATCTTTCTCACTGCCCCAAAAGGAAGCTGCTCATCTGCAGTTCCCTGTTCTGGTTTGAGCCCTGTCTCCACTAAGCCCCAGTTCTGCTGTCAGAAGTCCACTCTGTTAGCATTTCCACCTGTGTGGAGCCCCATAAGGGGCTGGAGGAAACAGAGACAGTGTCAGACACCGCCAATAACCCCACAGTGCCACCACAGTGCCTTGGCTCACCCGAGTTAGGTGTATTGGGATGCAAAGCGCTATTCGGGCGTGGAATGTAAAAGGTGCAAGACTTGTCCTCCTCTGTTTCAGAAGCATGTCCTTCCTCTTCCTCCTCCTCTTCTTCTGCCAGTGAGCTCTCTGATGGGTATTCAAACATGGTCTGCAAACTTGTCTCATTGAAAGAGATCTTCATCTAGACAACAGCAAATGAGAATTACTAGAAAGCAGCACAAGAAACCATTGACCCCAATGTTTGCTCTAGCAAAGGCCACCTCCCACTCCAGGGCTTCACCGTGGTTTAAGGGAGCCATTGCATATCCTCTCACCTTTCCCCACGTGCCTAGTCGAACCTCTTACCACGCTGAGAGAAACCATTAAGGCAGGTAGCTAAATGGATGGGATGGAGTCAGGAGGCTGAGGGGTCCAGAGTACCTTTGGCTTTTTGCCCCAGCACACACTTTGCCATCATCTAACACCGATGACCAGCAGCCAGGAGGAGCTGCTGGCATGTCCCTCACGAGGAAAGGAAAGCATCCACATGTTGGAAAGGCAGCATCGCTAATGCTTGCCGACTCTTTCACATGCCCATGCTCTAGACAGCAGAAACGTCAGTGATAAGGGCTACATTTTTGGGAAGACATCCTGGCAAAAAGCTGTTTAAACTAGATAAAAAGAGAGTTTAATACCAGAAGTGAGAAGATAGAAGCAGCTAAAGGCAAGATGGTGATAGTAAAGGGAAAATACTGGGCAACTGGGAGGTCCTTAAAGGTTCTGTTTTGAAATTAGTTTTATTTAGTATTCTCACTAATGACCTTTGCACAGTAACTGGGAGACTGATAAATGAACATGACTCCAACACAGGAATTCATCAAGGGAAATACAGAATTTTATGGGTCATTCAGAAAACCGGAGAGCAAGAACAAGAGAAATGGGATGATGTTTAAGGCAGGTAGTGGAAAGCAGCAACTGGACTCCCCCCTTCTCTCCTCCAGGCTAAACAAACCAGCTCCCTCAGCTTCTCCTCATAAGCCATTTCCTCCAGCCTTAGGAGCACTTTGGTAGCCTCTGCTGGACTTGCTCCAGTTTCTGCATCAATCCTGTAGCAGGACACCCAAACCCAGACATGGTAACTCCAGATGTGCTGTTCACAGCAAAAGCTGAGGGAAGGGATCGTTCCCCTGCAGCCTTACATGTCCTAATCATTATCTACCGTTCTGGTCAGAAGATCTGGTTACAAGTCATCTTTCTTCAGCAGGTGCAGAGGAGACTCAGGCTGTTCACACTAGCAAAAATGAAGGTTGAGAAAAAGCATAACAGCTCTTTTTAAGTACACCAAGAAAATAAACAGCGAGGAGCAGAGAAGAACTGCTGATGCCAGCATACAACAAACAAGGAGGATATGCTTGCCAGGAATAAATTTACGCCAAAAGTAGGGACATATCTAGCCAATGCAGATCAAGGTTCAGGAGCAGCTGCCTAAAAAGGTGTTGTGATCCCTTTACTTCTAACTACAATTAAAACTGAGCTAATAGGATTATGAACAGAATTAAAAGGACATGGTTGCTTGTGACAGGCTGTAGGAGCTGGGTGGTTCAGAAGATCTCTTCCAATGCTGTGTAATAACTGGCAAGAAGAAAGTGCAGCACATTTGCCCCATGTGCCATATTTGGCATTTCCCTCATATACGAAATACCACACAAGCTGAGAAACTGCAGGTAGCCCCAAGCAGCTATCAAGCAACCACACACCACACGTGCTGCCTGGATGCATTTATTTCTTGCAACAGCAGCAGCCTGCATCTCCTGCACACGGAGCACCGCTGCAATGCTGCTGCTGCCAACAGGGTCTTCTGAAGCCAAACCTGCAGCTGCTCAGGGGCCAGGCCTGCAAACCCGCAGTGAGCGGGAGCCAGCCTGCTGCTGCATTATCCTGCGCTGCCCACAGACAGACACGCTGGAGCTACGCGCATGATGCGGGTTTTCAAGAGGAGCACTGCTGCTTTTCAGAAAAGCAATGGGGGGAGCTTGAATCAAACCCAGGTAACAAAACGAGTACCTAACGCCTCCTCTGCACTGCAAATAAGCATGCTGGAACTCTGTGCTACTCTGCCTGAGTCCGGGATGTACCTCGGACAGACGCTGGCTTCCTTCCCCACGCTCCCAGAAGACAGGATGGAAATAGCAGAGAAGGTAACCAGTTGCCTTGCCGCATTCTCCGTCCCAGCGCTAGCCAGAGCCACTCTGACCTTCTCCGGATGACATATAATCATTTCTCTCCCCATGTATCAGAGAAAAGAGGTGGGAATAAAATGGCCCTGCAGATCAGACCATCCCAGTTGCTGTTCCCTGAATTTCTCAACCCTGCTGCTGACCTAGATGCTCCCTGATCCGAGCCAGGCAGTGGAGCGGGCAGTGACTGCTCACAATGTGGTGTCTGTACTGCGGGGACGAGCCACGCTGGCAGGCACGAAGGCCATGAGGGTGGAGGTGCCCAGAGCTCCTGGAAGCTCAGAAGCTATCCCAGAACCAGACACTGCATGCAGGCTGTTTACCAGTGCTGGCAACTGCGCTGAAGGGCAAGAAGTACTTGGCTAAACATGGAAAATAAAGGGGACAGGAGAGATATGCCTTGGTTTTAGAATTTAAGCCTGGGAGACAGAACTTAGTTTTCCTGGGTTTCTGCTATCAGGAGGAAATCTCTACGAAAAATTACTTTGAGTCCAATTTGGACCAAAGCTGCATGTAGTGCAGGAGGAGAAAACAATGTCACCAGGGAGTAAAACCAGAGAGTAAAAAGGACAACCAACCAGGAGACATCCACCATGCATGCCCAGAGGCAACACGCCAATAGCCCAGCCTAAGCCCAAAACTAAAGCAGGTCCTGTTTGCCCACAGCCAATTTGATTTGGGCCACACTTGGTCCCCGGAGCCAAGCTGGGCGTCCTGCAGAACACTCTGCCGCCGGGGTTTCTTGGGTACCTGCTGCAGCAAGGGCGCAACGCTGTACAAGGCAATGTTGAAGCTATTCAGAAAGAGCAATCATTAACCACGGCGGTGCTAGCCCCATGCATGCAGGGCCCCAGCCTGGGGGAGAGCTGGTAACAAGATAATTTGCTGCTTCAGCAGCACCAGCCCGGCCAGCGCAGCCTACGCTAAGGCTGACACCAGGCAGTCCTGCGTGGCGTGAGTGCACCCACCCACGAGACACCCGCTCCCGCCCACAAACCACGCTGGCATGCTCTACGGTAGCGTCCCACCCCCTGCACCCAGCGCGCTGCTACCAAGAAGCAGGAAGAGCCCCGCGGCCGCTCCACAATAAAGCACTCGGGCGCACCCAGGCAAAGCAAACACCAGAGGAACAAGCAGGCGCTGGCATAGGGTCGCGCTCCGGCAAACAGGCTCCGCACGAGCGGCCGCCTTCCCCGCGCCTGCGCACCCCCCCGTGCAGAGCGAGAGCCCCAAAACTCAAAGCGATAAACCTGCCATGGCATCGCCTGGGTTCCCCCCGTGAGCTGCCCCCAAGTGCGAGGTAGTGTCAGGGGAAGCGCAAAGCAGCTCTGCTTGATCCAACAGGAGATGGAGGCCAACTTATTCAGGCAAAACTAGGTGACACATGGGTCAACATAGCTGCCTTAAGAAACCCTCCGAGCAGCTAATGAGCAGAACAGAGCACTGTGCGTAGGGAACACAGGCAGATTCAGTCCCAGGCACCATCTAAAAAGAAAAATCAAGATCCCAGTAATGGCACAGACGACAGGTTTGCACAGCCAGCAGGCCCTTGCCAGACCATATAGACTTTTATGGAAACACAAAAAGCAACAGGCGTCATTTACTTTAGAAGAAAAACATATCCCAGAACAGCCAAGCATGCTTGAGCCCAGCCAGAGAACTCTGCTCATGGTGTCTCAGCAGCGGTTCCCCCATTTCTGCCTCAGCAGCAGCTGCCAGTTGTAGAAAGGAAGAATTTTGCACCCTTCAGCTGTGGATTTTTGCAGGGATTTTTTACTTTTTGCTCAGCTGAATGCTTCACCCAGAACTGCGTCACAAACAGGGTCCAACTAAAATCCATGTATCTATATATTAATACTCGGCCCAGCAATCAGCCACACTGGGAAGAACAAGGCAGGCTTTCCAGGGAACACTGTGCTGTTCAGCCACCAGATTCTTGCCACCATAGCAAAAAGAATTTATTTATTTGCTAGGATTTGAACAGTAATCGGTAATAGAGTACTCAGGAAAGAGAAGCCAGGGTAAACATTGCCCAACAAGCGTAAATCTGCGCAGTCATACAGGGCTCACTTAGAAAAGGAAAAAAGTCAGCCTTGTTCAGAGGATGCAGGCTGTCGGGACTCAGCCTGCACCCAGATCAACAAGAGCTCCCACGTACAGAGACATATTAGAAATAAAAATAATGAGTTTACAGAAACCATCCTGCAACATGAAAAATTAAAGTCAGCAGATACCTCTCTTCCAAAAGCTGAGGTGGGAAAGTCTGCAAGACTCTGCAGTTAATGAAAGAGCAAATACCCGATGGCTTCTCACAAACCAGGGATATCTCTGTAAGTCTCATGGGGTTAATCTGCACCCTCAACTCCAGAAGCAATCTCTTTAGTGTGGCTTTTCTCTTCTCCACCCATTATCGCATTTGCTTCTTGGCAGATGTGGCAAAGCCAAAGTGATAATGTGGGGCATTTTACCCCGTCTAAACAGGAACCTCCTTGACAATCCAAATCCTCACCTTATAATAGTAAGGAAAAAAAAGCCCAAACATTGTTCTAGGCATTAAGAAAAAAAGAGAAAAAAATTCACCCTTTAGCTATATTCCAGCAAGGAGAGTCACAGTCAGCATATCAATCCCCACCGTAGCATCCTATGATGGGACTGAAAATGGCTGAGCCCTTTTCCTCTTCCCCGCAGAGTGATTGCGAACAGCCATCTCCCAAACCCGCGGCTCTTGCAGGAGGCTGCACGGGGCACCGCTGCGTCCCCGCTCAGTGCGCGGATGGGATGGCAAGTCATGAAGCACAAGCTGGAGTTTCTTCCTGCCGCTGCTAATATCACACAGTACCTCCAGCATGCCCAAACCTGCTGCAGACTAGCTAAGGGGGCAGTGGCTGCTGCGTGGCACCAAGGGGAAGGTAGCAATTTTTCAGTAACGTGGTTATGCTACCCAAGTACTACACAAGATCCGAACAGCTGAGTAGCACCAGGGATCAAGATTTGCTCTTTTCAGGTACTCGTTTTCCTCTAATCATCCTCTCTCCCCAAGCAACATAATCCTGTCTTGACAAATCAGGGACTGCACTGACTCCCTAGGACATGCATGGGCTGCCGACCTGCTGCTGGATGTGATTTAAAGCAGCTTTTCACACCTGGTCAATCAAATGCCTCCTCTCTTCTCAGCAACAGCAGCAGGAGGGTTTTGGCTGATATCTGCAGGAAGGGCAGACAATAATTCAGCATGAATACAAAAGAGTGAGTGATTGATACCTCTGAAAGAACAAGCATGAACAAAATCAGTGTTTTGAAGAACTTTGTGCTTCTGTGCAGTCTTACGTTGAGCTTTGCTACATTTGCTGCTGCACTGGTTGTCGAAAGATTTGGTCAACGAGGCGAAAGCACAAGGCATCACACCAGATATCTGAAAACTGCACTCCCAGCTCTTTGCTGCTGCATTAGGAAGCCTGGTGATATAGAGCATCCCATAGAGGTTTGCAAGAAACAGCCCCTTAAGCTGGGCAGGAAAGCTCCTCAAGCACCAAAACCCATTCGGTAGGTCGATGGAGGCTCTGCTCAGCAGAGCTCAAGATCTGTGTGAAACGGAGGGTCTCTTAACACAGAACAACCTCCCACCTCCCCACTGCCGTGGGGTGAGAGGGAAGGTCCCTGCACAAATAACTGCTTGTGAGACTGGAAACAGAGGGTAGGAGCATGTATTTTATGGTGGACAGAGATGCCCGAAGGTTTTACCCTGGTCCTTCCATCTGACCCAGTCTGACCGCTTTCACAGATCAGCAGATTTAGTAAATGGAGGTGGAGGAGCAGTGCAGTCAGTGATCTAGACAACTCCCGTGTAACTAACACAGTTTTCCCTCCAAAACTATTAGATAAAGGATTTTGGGGAAAAAGAGACATTTCATAGGAGTTAGCAATGAGCTAACATGCCTCTACTTGTCCTGAAAACATGGTCATGTGTCAGCCCAAATTGTTGAATAACTCCAGGCACAGTCTCTATGTGTGGCAGCCTGGAATAGTACCCTGGGGTCTGCAGTACTATCAGCAAAAGAAGATAAGGAGCTTTTGTACCTCTAAAGCCCTTCCCCGACACAGGAAGGAAGAGTTTTTCCCTGACAGATACCCCTAGGAATGGAGGGGACTTGAGGCTTGGTTCAGATTAACCCTGTATTAAACCTGTACTTCTATGACTGAAGCTGCCTAAGTATGCCCAGAAAACAGCAAGTGGCACTTCAGAAATGTACTATTCTGTCATTCTGCACAAAAAGAAGAGTTTTGGGGCACAGGAGTTTGCTGCTCCACTATAGGCTCATTTGATCATGCTTTTACAAGAAGTGTTTCTTAAGTGTAACACTGAGTTTTGCTCAACTATCAACTGCATCACAGAATTAGTTACTGAATAGAGCTAGCAGCACTAAAGATTTACAGCAGTAGCATGTCAAGGAAGCACTGCATTGCTGGCAAAGGAGAGGTTGCCTCCCAGCATCACATCCCAGCTCCCAAGCCACAAGGCAAAACAAGAAAGTCTCCATTTACAAGACAACTCACAAAGCCAGCTCTGTGTAATCAATATGCTGAAGCACATGGTAGATAGGGGCAATGCATGGAGATTCGAAATATTAAACTCCTTGTACAAGACACGGGGAAGTTTCAAATTCCTGATGAGAAGTGAACAGGGTAGGGACAATCCCGGAGAGCATCGCAGGGCAGGCAGCTTTGTTAACTCTTCCCTTGACTGTGTCGGACAAGAAGAGATTCCAGTGCCCAACCAACCACAGGGCAGTTGGAGTCCCAGCCTGGCAGGGTACAAAGCAGCTATTCACCCAAGGACCCCTTCATTCCTTCACACATCTGCACACAGAGGAGCCAGAGCCTTCCACAGCTTAACAAGCAATTCAAATGTTACTTACTTGGCCCGTAAGAATTGGACAAATCTCCCTACATATAGGAAACAAATCTCCTCTAAACACACAAAGAGGGCTGGCATAAACAAGATACAATCAGCGTCAAGACTTGGTATCTTTATAAACAACACACAAAACTCCCAAACAGAGAGGATTCTGCTTTACAGGCAACTCTGAGCATACAATTTGTGGCTACAGTGCAGTGCAGCACTGGGAGATGCCACTCAAACATTTCTGTGCAACCAAGACTGACCAGAGCAGTCCAAACAAATACCTCAGTCTGGTGCAAGTGAACAGTCTCCAGCTGGAATGGGACAGATGAAGCATAATTTCCTGGGAAACATGGGGAGGCTGGGAACAGAATTACTTCCCACCCTGGCAAGGAGCTCATTCTAGACTTCAGAAGCAAAAGGTTTCAGTGATGTGAACAGTATTAGCTGCACGATAAAGAGTTCATGTCTCTCTTGCCCTTCTTCTGTACTACTAATTTGCAAAAGAGATTTCCTCAAAGAGAAGTGACTAAGTGCAGCCAAGTTCACTATGAGGCTTACAGATATGCCCTCAAACCTGCATTTTCACTAGCTGCAAGCTATACAGTTTCCCTAAGCACACAAGTGTGTTGCGCTCATAATGTCTGAGGTATTTCCTTCAGCTTGCCTATAGTCCTTCAAGCGCCTACAAAACAGCAGCTCCATCCTGCCAAGCTCCCAAGATCATCTGAAGGGCTCAGAAAACATCAGCACCAGGTTCCTTCAGTCCAGATTTTCCCAGGATGTTTGTGAAGTTTCTGTGCGATACAGACCCTTCACGTGACTCTTCCTACACAAACTGTCCAGTGATACCATTACAGCTTCATGGCATACCCACGTCCCACTGCAGTCACTAGGAAGAGTCTGGGTTTGTAAATAGATTTTAAATTGCCCAGGTTTCACTTAGGAGGGGAGCGAGCACAACCCCAGAGGTGAAGGAGAAAGCTCTCCCCGAGAGTTCCTTTACTACCACTGAACCTGGAAACGAAATATTTTAATTTTTCCTACTGCCTCCCACAGACAAGCAGGACTTCTGTCCTCGCCAGCCTGAGTGTGTACTTCCTCAGCTCTTCTCAGAAACACCGTGACCACGTGCTGGAAAAAGCAGAGTGGGGAGGAAAACCCAAATCGAAGACAAGCTGAATACTTGAGATGGAGGAAAATTATAAACCACCTCCAAACTGGTCCACAGATTAAGGAAACCAATTGAGATAACGTGAACCGTAACCCACGTGATCAGAATTCATAGCACAAACCACTGCAAATCTCCTCTCAAGCTCTGGGGGTGGGCTGAGCCTTGGGCACATCCTAGACGGCTTGAAAGGCAGGCTGGTCTCATATTTGCGTAAGAGTTTCTATTTTAGCCCTTCTGTCCCGTTTCCCATCCTGCCGACAGCAGCAGGCAAGCAGGGGACGGGAGGAAGAGAACTGGGGGGAATTCGGGAGCAGCTCAGACTGTCACTGCAGCATGAAGTAAAGCATGGGAGCGGCAAGGCCATGGAGAATCTCAGTCGTGGAGAATCTCAGTTGCAGAGTATTTCCCACTGCTGAGATGAGATAAATATGACTCAACTGCTCTGCCAGGGGTTTAGTACAACGAAGTAGCAGCACTTCAAGGAGCTGGCAGGCAGCAGGGAAACAAAAACCAGCCTACTTTCCCACCGACAGCCTCAGGTGCAGCTTGTGAGGAGGTTTAAAAACTATAACCACAACAAGATCCTGATTTCTGGCGTCTCCAGCCATCAACATCATAGGCTAAAAATTGGAAGAATCAGAAAAGGGCAGGGAAATTGCACTGCCTGGGTGTAAGAGCCTGCTGACTGCTGACAGCTAGTGGAAATCACCTTTGCAGGGGAGGGACCACACCTGATCATCCAAGACACATATTTTCTGAGCGGGACTCGTCACTGCTGACTTCATCTACCAAAAATTCAATACATCCATGTCAGATACGTACTACAAGCCTCTCCTTAAAGGTGGCAGATGTATTTGCCCCAGCAGACCACAGCCATGAGACAGAAAATAGAACGGGAACACACAGCTCTCCAAGAGCAAAATAACACAAATCTTTGCCCTGACCCCTCCAAAACACAGAGACGAGGGAATCTAAGAAATTTTTGCAGAGAGATTTTTGCTTCTACCACTAGGTTAATTTACTTGTGTTATACATTGCAAAAAAATACTTGAGGCAGTCACCGGTATTTAGATTCCACACTGTGCAGACTTGCTCCAAACAGGTCTGGGCAACAGCTGGAATTGTTCATCCCCGCCAACACCTTGAGCCTACACCTGGTTCTCACAGGGGACCATCTCTAGCAGAACTGAATAGATTGAAAGCTACAGAGGAAGAAGTTCAGCAGGTTAGACCAACAAAACTGCTGCCCAATCCTGCCCATGATGAAAAGCCAAGGGATGTTCAGAATAATTTTTAACAGACATTTGAGTGGGCATGTGGAAGCCATATTCAGCCATTATGCAGCTCAAAACGTTAGGAAATGGACCATGCTAAAGTCCACGTAAGCTGGAACTTTTTGAAGTTCAGCTGAACATCTCTGAAGACAATTTTGCAAAGAAGCAGGAAAGCATTAGACTCCAACTGTTTGGATCCCACCACGCTTGTTCTCGTAAGCCCTGTTCACAGAAGGCTGCAGCTCACCTTCCAGTACTCAACAACTGCCAACTGTGAGAAGCAAAAAACATTAAAACCATCAACAATCTGATCTCTGTTGGCTCTCCAGTCCTGGTATTTACAGGACCTTGGGTGGCTTGGCCAGAAGTCACCTTTCCTGCAGGATCCCCAAGAGGTACCAGGTCCTGGAGAGGACAAACATACTGTGACTTGGGATGAACTGCAGGAGTGACAAAATGTAAGGAGCACAGTTGGGGCAAATTCTGTACACACAGGACCTTCATGGCAGAGTCCAGCCTCCAAAAGATGAGGACATGAAGCCTGCAAGACAGACGACTACTTCCCAGGACCGCAGCTCGCTCAGCAGTTCGCAGTCCTTTCCAATCACTCGCTCCAACACGTCAGTCACATGTTTTACAGAAACCTAGATTTCTATCTTGCTGACAACTTTATTGTACGTTATTCTGGCAGGTAACCAAACCAAGACTGATTCTTGTCAGCTCAGCCGAGCTAGATTTTATCCTCTGAGATCCCAAAGATCCACATCCTGCAGCAAAGCCTTCCCTTCCTCCTGGGACTGCTATCAGGCTGAAGTGTCTTTACTTCTTCTGTAATAACGGCGTACGAAGATGAGCACAGAACAGAGGTCACCAACAGCACTCTGCATCCTCTGCCCCACTCCCTGTTTAGAATAAAGGTCAGTAGGTCTCTTTCCACTCCCGCGCATGTATCCGGTCCTCACCGTCCGAGCTGACAGCTCAGCCAGCCTCTGCCAGCAGCTGCCCAGCGCTCCGCTTGAAACCCAGCGCATCTGCTCAGAGCTGCAAACGTTCACTTAGTTTTCAAACTGAAGTCACACCCCCGCTGCTTTATCTGAACTAACTGTGATACCGCTTGGAGAGGTCTCAAAACAGTTGTGGAGTATATGAACAGTCCTGAAGGGCGTCTTAACACCTGGAGGAGGACAAGAGCTAAACTCCCTGCCACATGGGCAGCCGGTCCCCGGGACGAGCACGGCTGGGGCTCTGCCCTCCACCTGAAGGTCTTGATCGTGTCCCACCATATACAGCCCCAAGTTCACCTCCACAGCCCTGGGTGAACGATGACCATCCCACCGCAGCAGCTCTGGTTGCACAAGAGAGCTGGGAACCCATTTTTTTTATTCTGACACAGGAGCAGCATTTATTTCTCTCCCTCATCAGCTCAAGATCCAGCTCCAACCCCAAAACAAACAGCTGCTTCACATATTTGAAGTGTCTGGGAGGAGCAATAAAGCTATTTTTCCTGAATGGCCTTGAACACCAGCAGCGTCCCTCAGGCACCAGCAAAGTCACAAGTCCTGCAGCCGCTGTCAGCAGCTGCACAGCCAAGAGCAGGGGGTTGGAGCTCCCTCCGTGCAAACCAGAGCAGCGCTGGAACCCACTCCCACCCTGTCCCAGCCACCCTCCCACTCCAAAAAGCCATGGAGGATGTGGACCAGAGGACATGGACCAAGTTGGCTCCATTTTGCTGGCACCTCTACCATAGTCAGGCAGTCAATGGTCAGACAAGGGGACCAAAAAGAGCAGCTGAATTTCTGCATTTGAAGAAAAACACAATTTGCATCTCACAAAACAATCAGCCTAACTACCATCACTGCCTGCCTCTCTCCTCATAAGTCATTAGCCCTGACTGTAAGCACAACACCCGCTGATCTGCAGGAACGTGGCATTTCCAGGCTGCACTAGACCTGCTGTTTATCTCGCCCAGATTCCTGCTGGGCATCACCAAGCAGCTGAAGTTTTCCAAGTCATCAAAGTTTCACTAAACACCACTTTCTTGAGCCGGGAGCATACTTACAGACCTTTCAGCAAATCCAAGGCAAGGTTTGGAAAGGAAGATGCTCAGCAGGAGGTGGGCTCAGACAGCAGGTCTGCCTGGACAGATTCACCATAAGACACCTGGGTAGCTGCTCAGTGAAACCAGCATGAGGCTTCATTTTGATTCTCCCGAAAGAGAAAGAGACATTGGTTTTACCAAAGAACTGCAGTTTCCAGCTCACAGGAAATGTCTGCTGCTGCCCAATTCAGGCCAAAATCAAGTTTCTGAAAACCCCGACATATCTACAAAACAGAACCCTTGTTTTTGGCCGGTTGCCTTGGCGACACACAGCGATCTCTTGGGAAGAAACCAAGGAATGCGTCCTAATACTAGCTCCTTCCTTTTCAGGCATCAACACTCAGCCTTATAACCCAGAGTAAAAGCCACAAACATCCTCTAGATTAAGAGTAAACAGAAATCTTTCCATTTGCTACAGCGTCTTCTAAATCCCAGCTACAAAGTCAAACCCCATGCTTGCCACCCCTAGCAGAAAGGGAACGGGAATAAAAACTGGTGTTTCTTCCACTCATTGCCACATTTAATTTTACCCAGAAACTTGCGTCTCTACTGCTTCTCCTTAAGCTGGATCTTATTTTCCAAAGGGTCCCCATTTGTTTCAGCCTCCTGAGCTCTGCAGTGTAACAGGGAGTTCCTCCTTTGCCTTTTAGTCTCTCTCTTCTCACAAACTAGAACTTTATGCAAGTTCCATGCAGGACATTCCCCACGTGTAATTCTTAGCGAACACCGTTACAGTTGTATATGTATCTTGCAGTATTTAGCATGCTTCACCTTCAGCGTGCCTGCAGAGTGGGATAGTTAACACTATTAAGCTGATACGGACATCGGTAGAGAAGCTCCATGGCCTGCCCAACATCACACAACTCCAACACTGCACAGACAAAACAGTTAACCTATTTCAAAAAATCATATGATATTTCAAGTTGGGAAAGAACCTCTGGAGGTCTCTAGCCCAAACTCCTGCTCCCATCAGGTCTGACCTGCTCAGTTGCTCAAGGCTCTCCCTAGGCAAGTTTCAAATAGCCCCAAGGATGGAGATGCCCCTACTTCCCTGGGTTCCTGTTCCAGGGTTTGACCAACCTTAAACAATTCAGTCACTGCACTAGCCTTGTCCTCGTCTCCCTCCCTCCTTTTTGTACTAAGGACAGCTTCCACTGTGCACCATTTAATTGTTTTTACTTACTTGAGACTTTATTCTTTTCCCAGCAAGGTTGCTGCCCCAACAGCACCACCCCGCACAGAGAAATCAGAAGCCAGGCTTAGCTAAGAGTGTCTGTCCCGCAAGGTTTACTCTGTATTTTCTGCTCCATCCTAAGTGTACCCATAACTGTAACATGTTGTCTCAATATTTTCACCATTTATACCACACACCTGATGTGGTATAAATCCAGTTAATACCCCAAACTGAACTAAGCAGAGCCAGGAAAACAGCTGGAATGAGTGCAAGCCAGCAGGTATTTAAGCAGCAGAACAATTCCAGTCTGATGAAGCATTTCCCTGTAGGAGGACAAGGAAAAACTGCAGGAGCACTGACTGAGAATCAACACTCCTGCTTACCCTGCTTATTCTGGATCTCATGGTGCTCATGCTCTGGATCTGCTACCTGCATTAGTCACGATCAAATCAATACAGACTGCCTGCTCTTATGAAGGAATTTAACAATGTTAAGCCAGCAGAAACAGCACTCCCTACCTCCCTTCTAAATGAGATGCACCCTATTCAAAGGATTTCCTCCAATTATAATGCTTGGTGCCTCAGGCACCCACGTGGATTGAGTCCATCAAATAATTTAGTCGAATTTAGGTAACGGAACGTCAAACAACTCTTCCCGCTATGGAAAAACATGTCACATCGCAGACCTAGAAATCGGGATTTGTCACCTCGGCATGCTGCTTTCAGAGCCGAACAATTCACGCCTACTCCTCTGGCGCAGCAAAATAACCCGCTCTTTCAGCATGACTGTGTCTTTATCACATCCAATGCATTTCGCCAAGCCAGACAAAGATTAATTCTCAATTTAAGGCTCACAGAGATCCAAGTTAGATCCCAAGCAGCGAGAAAACTTGGCATTTGCTCCAAAGACACTTGGAGCAATCAACATCTCACGGATCTTCAGAGATGTAGCTGCACATCCAGAACAGGCAGCCAGGTGGTATAATCCTATCAAGGGGAGTTAAGTTGTTGCTGATCTCTTTCTGCCTAATAGAGACCTAATTCTTGCACCTCTATCAATAGATCACTAATGCGGGGAAGACGCCAATGCCACACTGCCCACTGTACTGTGTCACGAGCCAGGCAGTGACCATGGGGAGCTCAACATGTCCAACACCCGCTAGACACAGTGAGCGGAGCTGCAGAGGGGGCAAGTCCACAGCCATTCAAACCACGCGACTCACCTCCGTTTTCTAAATACCTAAAATGTCTAAAAAAAAAATATTTTACTTTGTTATCATACCTCCAAGAAGCAACTGTGGGAGGGGCCCTGCAGTTATCACAGGTCATATACCACCCTCATCTACCTGGTGGAACGGCACTCAATGCCCCCTCCCTGACGGCAAACCCCTGGCTCTCAAAAGGACCAGAAAAACACTGCCCATCTTCCCACCCGGTGCCTCATGGAAAGATGAGGCAAAAATAGTACCGAGCTACTTTCAGCCTGGCTGTTCCGTGCAGAGGCACCCCAGGCAGTTACCTTCTTGCGGCGGGAGCCCGTCTTGCTCATGCAGGACCTCTCCAGGGACAGGTACCCCCCAATCACTTCGATCTCATTCACCGTGGGGTAGCGCTTTTTATGGGACATCCCTGCTTGGGGCCCGTCAGCATTCTCCACAGCATTGCCTTTTCCTTTGCTCTCCTCCTCCTCCTCCTCTTCCTCCTGCTGCGGCCTTGCGCCGGCATCAGCAAGAGTCTGCAGCCCCGAGGCAACGGGCTTCCTTTTGGGCACAACAGTGAAGGTGCTGCCTCCCCTCTGGTGGGGGGCAGAGTGTGGTCTGTAGAGGGGCACGGAGGAAAACTCCATCTCCAGGTCAGGGCCAGCTCCTCCAGGCTGATCCGCCAAGCTCCCCGTCCTTGCAGCCAAGCCAGCCCTGGGAGAAAGCTCCCCGCTGTCCAGCTCCACAATGTCATCAATGTAAGTCACAGGTACCAACGGATCCTGAGGCGCCGGTGGGGAAGCGACAGGCTCTTCCTGCTCCGGGGCGGAAGCCCTTGGGGGCTCCTTTGGTGCCTTCTCCTCCAAGGACGGTGGCGGCGGCCCCAGCCTGGTGCTTTGGGCCGGGGGCAGAGCCGGGCCGCCCTCCCGGCGGGGCACGAAGAGGAAGGAATTGCGCGAATTCAGGCGCAGCTTGGCCAGGGCCTGGGCCTGCAGGTCGTGGGCTGGGATGGCAGCCAAGTCAGGCTTGGGAGCCGGGTGGATTTCAAAGGAGCCCCCAGCCCGAGGGGCAGAGGTGGAGAGCGGCTGTGTGGAGCTGGTGGCACTGAGGGCCAGACTGGCACTGGGCGGGGGCGACGTGGCCGCTTCGGCCTCCTCTGGCTTTGGCCTCCTGGCGTTGGCTCTGGCATGGGAAGCGCTGGCGGATGGCACTGGTGGCCCCTTGGGTGGCGCGGGAAGGCCGGTGGGGACAGTGCCGGGCTCGGGGATGCGGCTGCCAGGGGGCAGCCCCCGAGGGGTGACGGTGAAGGAGTTGGAGCCGATCTTGTGGAGAAAGCAGTTGGCCTGGGAGGCTGCGGCCTTGGGCGCAGCTGGGACCGCCTGCGGGGCCGCGGCCCGCGGGGGCACAGCCCGGGAGGGAGCCGGGGCCGTGGGCTGGGGGGCAGCCGGCTGCAGGACAGCAGGCTGGGGGGCGGCCGGCAGCGCTTGGGGGGTGGCAGGCCGGGGGGGAGCCGGCAGCGGCTGGGGGGCGGCCGGCACCGCCTGCGGAGATCCCGGCACCGCCTTTGGGGTCGAGGCCCGGGGGGAGCCGGGTGCCACCCGCGGAGGCGGCGGTCCGTCCCGGGAGGAGCCCGGCACCACCGGAGGAGCAGCCGGCCCGGCCCGGGGGGAGCTCGGTCCCACCTGCGGAGGAGCAGCCGCACCGCCCGGCACGGCGCCGGGCCCGGGCCCGGTCAGCGCCTCCCCGCCGCGGCGCCGGCGGCCCCGCGACCGCTGCCCGAACTTCTCCAGGAGGCGGCTGACGGTTCCCGGCTCGGCCGCCTCGGGTGGCTCCGGCGGCTCGGCCGCCTCGTAGATGACGACCTGGTCGGCGCGGATCTCGGCGAGGGCGGCGCCGCGGCGGGCCAGCAGCTCCCGCAGCGCGTCGGGGCGCCGCGGCGGGGAGGCGGCGGCCGGGTCCCGGCGGCGGCCGGGCAGCACGTCGCCCTCGGCGAAGCAGGCGGCGGCGTCGGGCTGGGACTCGATGATGAGGATGTTGTCGGCGCGGATGGTGCGGATGCCGGGCACGGCGCTGTACAGCTCCAGCAGCTGCTGCAGCGGCCGCGCCGCCCCGGGGCCATGCGCGGGCAGCCCCTGCCGCAGCCGCCGCCGCTCGCTCTCCAGCCGCATGAAGGGGTTCTCCCGGAGCGGGCCCAGGCTCTCTGCCACCACCAGCCGCTCCCCCGCCGGGGGCTCCGGCTCGCCGCCGGCCGCCCCGGCCAGCTTGGCCCGCTTCCGCTCCAGGATCTCCCGCTTCCAGGCGGGCTGCGCCCGCGGCCCGGCCCCGAGCGGCGGCTCCGCACTGCTCATGGCGGCAGCACCGGGCGCACTGCGCTGCCGAGCCGCCTCCGCCCGCCGCACCTGGGCAGGCCCCGCCGCCGGCCGCGGTGCCGCCCCCGGGCCGCCCTGCGCGGGGCCGCGGGAGCGGGGCGGGGCGGTGCCGGGAGGGGCGAGCGCCATGACAGGGCTGGCGGGCGGCGGCCTGAGGCGCGGGCTGGGATCGGGCGGCCCCCTCGTTCCCCGCCAGCGTTGCGGCCGGTGTGAAAGAGATCCGCCCCGTTCCCCGCCTGGAGGGGACGGCAACATGGCTGGCCCCGTCCCCGGGGCTGGAGGCCCGCGGGGTCCCTGCTGCCCGCGCCACCCTCCCCTGGCACACACGAGCCCCTCGCACCGGGGCGCCGGGCGGGGGGACACGGCTGGGGCAGCCACTGCGGGGGTCTGCAGCCCGCCGGGAGCCACGGTGACCTACCCAAAAAACCCAACCTGCTCTTTCCCCCGCATCCGTTTTGCACCCGCGTGGTGCCAGCCGAGGCAGACGGGCCGAGGAACGCCTCTCGGAGTCACCCCGCCGTCAGCTCCGCCGCAGCCTGAGGAGAAGCGGATGTCTGGGCATGGCGGGCAAGGAGTAAGCCATTGGCACCGGAGCAGGGTCTTACTGGGCCTGTCAGCAGAGCGTTTTAAGGAGAACTCTGGAGTTCTCCAAGTGGGGGTTTGAATGGCACATGTTAGCAGAGCGGGAAAATATTTTTCCCACCAGCTTCACTGTTTGGCAACTGCTGCTTGTTGGGCACAAAAGCGCGGGGAAAAGTCCCGCCAGGGCGTTGTTTCCAGGCAGTGTCTGTTATCGACCGCCAGCAGGTTTCTTTGGGAAGCCTGTGCAATCAGGAAACAATTGCACGCCAGCTCAGGGCTTTCCACGCCTCTGATAATGCTGTGTCCCGAAATCCTCAGCCTGGGAGGTGCAGGGGACATGGCACGCCATGATGTAAGTAACCTTTGGCCAGAACTTGCTGCAGTCCCAGCCTGCCCGGCAGCTGCAGAGCCGTGTGGCGTGCTGCTTCGACAGGAGCGGCTTCACCCTGCTGCAGCCGGGCTGCCGAAAACACAGGTGTGTTTATGGGGAGGAGCACCGGATCCTGCTGATAAGGCTCTTACCTTTGCACTCCTCAGCCAGAACAGAGCAACTACACCTTCTTCAAACGATACCTGGAAACAATACTACTGAAAATAGTATGTTGTTGCTAAAGCTGCCGGCAGCCATGCAATGCCCAGATGTGCTGTGTGCCCCGAGGAACTGCTCCGCTGTGAGCTGGCAAACCAGAGGTAAATGGAAGGAGGCAGCCCTTTGTGATTCAGCTGAAATAACGCAGGGTGGTTTAAGGTTTACACATGACCTGCTGTACTCGGCTGAAGCACAGGTCCACGATGCACTGTCCCACATCCTGGCCCTTGCCAGGGCCCACAGCGGGCGCCCAGGGTTGAGGATAAAGACCCTGCAAGCGAGTAGTGACATTTCCCTGCCTCTGGTGACTCATGGCTCAGGCACGTACAGCGCCAACAATGTGCCTTTGTACTCCGGAGATCTCAATGGATTTCTCTTTCGTGGTCTTGTCTGGTTGGCTTTTGAGCCCGTGTAAAGCCCATAAATCCTGAAATAATGAATCCCACAGTTTATCTGCACCTGGTGCAAAGAAAACGCCTCTCTTTGTGGGGATTGAACCTGGCATCTGCTAGTTTCGCTGCATGCTCGCCTGCCTTTATAACAAAAAAATAAATCCAGCCATTATTCATCTCCTCCCCTGCCAGTCAAGATTTGAGAGCCTTCTTTTGTTTCTGTCAACTCTTTCTTTCCTAGGCTGAGTCAGTGAAACAGTGTTAAGGATTGGACAGTGAAACCTGGCTGGCAAGTGAGCGCTTTGGAGTTAATCCCCTGCCTTGCTGTATTTACACCCACGGCTAACTCAAGTACTGCCCGAGTGCTGTTACTAAAAGGCTCCCAGGGATTCTGCTCAGCTCTCGTATTTTGGCACAAAAACGAATGCTCAATTACAAAAGCCAGGCGTGACAATGGCAGTGGACGGGACCCGGAGGGTGCGATGGCAGAGTGCCACCATGTAGCACAGGCGCGAGTTCCTGGTGCCCCGGCAGCGTGGCTGGGCGGTAGCGCCAGGGCACAGCTGATGTGGCTGCGGAGCCAGTGATGGGATGCGGCATATACGACGCGCCAGTACCAGACGTGGCACACGCCGCTTACGAGGGCAGTAGGGCTGGCACTGGTAAGATCTGCTGGGACAACCCCAAGTGCAGCCAGGTGACAAGGGAACAGGGAAAGAGCAGGGCCCAGCAGGACTCAGAGGCACATGAATTCACTTTAAACCCCTGTGAGACATCTCCGTTCCTCGCCCTTTTACATGGCAGAGGAAGGTCTGCACAGCTCCCGCTCTGGGTTTGTGTCCATCACACCACCATATGCGACGGAGCACGAAGGGAGAAGGGAGAAAGCAATAGGTGAAAATAATCCGTTGAAACCAGTCTTCTGCAACAAGTCTGACTCTGTACCCTACACCACTGATTTAAGAAGAGGACAGTGCTGACATGGAATGGTTCCAGGATAAAGAATAAAGACCATGTTTCTGGCCACCAGGTACTCAGGGCACCAATGACTCTGTGAAGGCCTCAGGCAGAACAGTGGCTGGGTCTCTGGCCAGGACTGTCTGTGCAGGCGGTGGTGGGGGGTTAGAAGTGATTTTTCTGTCATCTGTCACACTGCTGAGATGGATACAGCACGTCCCACCCCGCTGTGGTGGTGGCACATGGAGAAGAATGCCTCCAAACGGGGAGGATGCAGAAACGAAGGCTGAAAGATCCCAGCACAGAAGAAAAATGCCTTAAATGACAGAGGTGTCTAGAGCTATCCCCTCCGTGCTCTGAGGGGCTGCAGTTACCACATTCAGCAGAAGATGAATATGCGGGCGACTGGCAGCATTGGAGATAAAGGGGAAAATGGCAGCTGGGAGTTCAAGCCAAACCTGCTCACTTTGGGAGTCAAGTCAAACAGACCTGCAACAAAGAAAGTGGCTTCATGGGAATTCTATGCCTTCTGCCCACCTGGGGACGTGCTTTATTTTGGAGGTGGTCTGTGTTCCCCAGAGGGATTATCAGACCTTTAGCCTCCCTTAAATTTCTCCAGGGCTCTGTTTCTCAGTGTCTGTGGTGGTGCTGAGAGATTGACCTTCCTCCCAGGACAAGGCACAGTGCTTAATGCTCTGCGAGTTCCTTAGTGATCCAGTCCATGCTCACTGAGCGGCAGATGCTGCTGGAACTGTGAATCACTCCGTACTACCCCGTCACTGGATTTGTGCCTCTCAGGTGGTCCCTTGTTTAAAGCATCCGGAGTTTCCACCTTCCTCCCCTTTCAATTGCATCTGGGCCTCTTGCACCTCTGGAGCTCTGCTCGTCACTCAGAGATGCCCGGTGCCTGTATGTCCCTCGCCTGCCGGCACAGCAAAGCATCTGCCAAGTGGCATTTCCTGAGTCTATAAACTCACCCAGCCAACAACAACAAAAAGAAATGAGAGAAAACCTGCTTTCCCAGAAACGTCTCTTTTTATTAAATCACATCTTAAAACCTAGAAACATTCATGTATTTGAACCCTGGTTATCATACACGAAGCAGCAGATAGTCTCAGAGAAACACGCTAACGGAGGCAGCGGAGATGGCAGATGTCTCCTGCGTCACGGCCAGGTTTGCCCCACACCTGGGTAGCAGGCAGCCAGAAACCGTCTCGAAAACCGGGGATAGTGCTTGGGAGTAACTTTCTTCTGACTTTCCCAAGGAGCCAGTCTGCTGCTCCAGGGTCCACTGAGACCTCAGACCTTACAACCTTTGTTTTCAAACCTCTCTTGTTAACTTTAAGACAGTTTTGGCCCCAAACCAGCCTGTCTCAGGTTGAGCTCTCTGACCCAGAGGATCTCTTGGGGCCAATGTTTCAAGCTCCTTATGCATCTGTTCTGCCTTCAGCTTCCCGCTGACATGGGATGAGTAGAAAAGGGACCCGAGTGCTCGGACACCCCGCGGGCAGGTACATGTGGACCCAGCCTCGCCTGAGCAGCACAGATGGATCCAGCCGTGCTACCCTGCGCTTCGAGTTCCATTTTGAAAGGAGCACGATGCTGTCAAGTCCCTCTGAACTCAGCTGAGAGCAGAGGCAGAATCAGACATGGCTCATTACTATTCACACTTGGGTGGTTTGGGGGTTTTTCCGCCCCATTATTTTGACAACTATGCTTCTCTCCTTTTTTTTTCATTTGTATGAAAGTAACCTGCTCCAATATCTCAGGGCTTAGGAGCATTACTGGATATAACCTGTCCTTCTCCACATTACCAGATCTGTTTTCAAAGTCTGCACCGTTTCCTTTTCCACTTGTTACTCATGCGTTTGATTTTCTTTTCAGAAAACCGATGATGCCTCCCCTCACTAGCAGCTCTGCAGTAGCAAAGGGAGGGCTCACAGCTGAGCAGAGGAGCTGGGAATGAAAACTGGTGCCTGAACTCCAAGGGGAAACAGTAAAGATCCCAAAAGTGCATTGACTCCCAGCCCTGCAAGAGCTCACTTTTTGCTGGTGCTTGGTATCACAACTGAAGTCACCCCAGTTCCAGGAATAGTGTTGTTGAAGAACAACAGGAAACACACGGCGGAAAAACTACAGCCCCTTCTTCCTCATTTGGGTATGACTCCAGCGTGGTTTCCTGGGATGGGGAATACCAAACTTGCTCGGTTTTTTCAGTCATCTTCATCTTAACACCTAGCAAAATAAGGTCTCATTTAGCACAGGGGGCATAGCAAGCACAGCGGAGCAGGATCCATACTCAAAGGGCCTTGCTTGGCTGTACTTATCTGCGATGTTTTTAGGGCATTTAAAATGTAAGGGCAAAGATACCTGTCCCTGAATTCCCAGTTCTGAGGTAACAGGACCTTGTAGTGAGGACTATATTGCTTCAACTGAGTTTTAGCACTAAAAGAAAAACAAATTTTTAAACCCAATTATCTCATAACCCCACTTTCTACTGAAGCTTTTTGAATACCACAGACATGTATTTGTGCTGGTCCTGAGCCAGAGGCCAGGGTGACCATGGCAGCGGCCAGTCCCCATCCAGCTGCCGCAGCCTCCTCGGCACCCTGGCAGTTCGGTCTCCCCAGGTAAGAAATGTTTCCCAAGTACAACCCAACATGTCCCTTGCACAACCACGGGAGGAAAACGCCGCTCAAACACACGGAAACCCCACGGACACCAGGAAGCAGAGTCTGTGCCCGTAGGTTATTGCTGTCCACACCTGGTGAAGCACAGGAGGGGCCACCCCATGACATGGGCTGGAAGCCTGGCCCCGGCTGCTTGGGGGTCTCTGCGAGTACGTTCACTTTGCTCAAGGCTTCGCAATGCAGTGGAGAGGCTCCTCTTGCTAAAGGTTTAGAGGGCCGTTACCGCTGTGATTAGTCACCAGTTCATTTGGATGCCGAGATAAAGGAAGAACAACTGGAGCGCCCAATTAACTAACTCAGTACAGCCTGCTTCCCCACTACGTAAGGTGAGACCACCCTAGATGGGTCTTATCTGTCCTTACGGATATCAATTTTAAAGATACTCTAAAAGCAGTGCAAAATTACTAGGTTGTAGTAGTTCTTTAAAATTTACTGAACATTTAAGAAAAATGCAGTCTAGCTTCCCTTCAGATGGATTATTTAAATTTAATGTCCATAATGTTTATTCCTTCCAGTCTTTAAGTTTTTCCACACCGATTGGCAGTATGTTGGGCTGAATTTATTTCTGAATCAAAGCAGCTACAGGTTCCTATCGCTCTTCGATAGCTCATGCACAACCTCGGCAAGAGATTGCGCGCTGGCATTTTAGGCAGAGACGGCAAACTCTGGTATCTTACTATTCATTCTGCCAAGTACACAGCAGGACCGCCTGGGACTAACAATGGTCACAATCAGGTTCACGGTCATTAAACCACCCATTTACTCACTCAGCTCAAGAATACGATATTATTAGCAGGCTGACTTGTTATCAAGACCGTAACAGTTTCCAGTTGACTTTGGCTTAGCATGTTTCCACCACTGAGAATTAAAAAACACTCCCATGGAAGATGCAGAAAACCACGGATACACTGTGACCAGTGGGACAAAATACAGGATCACAAACAACTTTTCACAGATGGCGTGGAAAATGATATTGCCACTCAACGGCCCTTGGGAGGGTATCTGCGTGGCATCCTTCAGGAAGGGCTGTCTGCATCATCAGCTCCAGGGACTGTCGCAGCAAAACCCAGAGTACAGAGTGATTCAGCCTTACGCGTACCTGCAAACCCGTGTATTGGCCGTGTGGCCCGATCGCTCAAGGAAGGATGACACAACCCAGCACGTCCTCTGATGCACGGTTCTGGTGACACATACCAATTGCCAAGGAAGGATTTTTTTAATCATACAGTAACATACCTTATCCTGGACCAATGCATAAATAATGTATGTGTGACTCTCAAACTGGGTTTTGATCGGTTGAAGGTTTACACTTACACCAAGAGAGCAGAGCGAGCCTGTCATTCCACTCCTGTCTGGGCCAGGATTAAGGACACACTCCCATTTCCAGATCCTGCCAGGCTGGCTATTTAAAAATCAGCATTTTCCATTCTTTCAACTAACCCCACTTATGTCGCCTGAAGGTGACGAAGCAGCGTTTGCAGTCTCTGCCAGCAGAGCCTTGGGAACAGGAACTCCCAGCCACAGGTCGCCAACGCAGTCACGTCCCAAAACAACAGCAGCTATTCGTGAAATGGATGCGTGCCAGGAGCCGGAGAGATGCTAACACAGCATGGATGACAGCGATAACTCTGCCTCATGCTTTATCGCACATGGCAAAATAAGTGGGGGCAATCAAGGGGGAGTATCTCCCCCAGACCACAGGAAAGAGCCCGGGTGTGAAGAGGCAATGTGAACACACATATACGTGAAGTCCAGAAGCACCTGGAGCTGGAAACCTGTGCTGAGCCCCGGGCAACAAGTCCAGGCTGAGAAACAAAGAACAAACTCATTTCCAGAGTCCCCTCCGCAGAGGCAGAGCGGAGCTGTGGGCCGAGGCTCAGGCACCGCTGGAGGCACTGGAAGGCAGAAACGGGTGGGATCCCACGGGTGCACACAGCGGAGTCCTTGCACAGGCAGGATGAGTTGGCTGGTTGCCTTTTGCAGTCAGAGATGTTTTGCTAGAGCTACAAGGATTTTTCTGGTTTTGGTGGGTTTTTTTGTTTGTTTTTTTGTAATGCAGGAAAGGCTTACCTGCTAACTGATCCGTTCCCCATCCCAGGCCTGGAGGTGAGCTGCAAAGGGAAGTTGGTGGCTGCAGCATGAGGAGAGGTGCAAAAAGCTTTATTTCAATTTTCTACCTATTTCTGCATCCCTCAGGTAACTTGAATTGTCTTCTTCCCTTCCATTGCCTTCCCAGCCAAGCAACAGGAAAAGAGAAAAGCCTCTCTGGAAAACGCTGCAT
This sequence comes from Phaethon aethereus, assembly GCF_964289735.1. Classification (NCBI taxonomy): domain Eukaryota; kingdom Metazoa; phylum Chordata; class Aves; order Phaethontiformes; family Phaethontidae; genus Phaethon; species Phaethon aethereus. Next base: position 2,095,919 of record NC_138596.1, on the reverse strand, counting down.
AAGTGCCACATCCAAGACAACGACCCCAGCCAAGCCTCTGCAGCCGAGTGAATATTCTCTGCAGGCACCAGAGAATATGGTCAGGGGCTGCTCCCAGCATGTGAGCCAGGCGGAGGAGCGGCAGACTGGACAGCGGATGCACTCGCTGCCCACCCTTCTCCTCTGCTGGAGGTGACAGTCCCAGCCCAGGCCATAATGCAACCAGCAGACTCCGCCGGCATGCCTCAGGTCAGGCAGGGAGGTGGAGGTCACATCCACTACTGCCTCGTAGCACTAGCAGCAGAAACTCCCACACGTGGCTGGGGTGAACAGCACGGGTTGGCACCCAATTTAGCTATTCCAGTTTAATCTGAGTCTCTCCAGGGTTAACTGGGTGTCCCCGTTTCTCCTGCCCTTGCTAAAAGCAAATCCAGACGGCACAGGAGCTGTGGCAGCAGTTCCCCGCGGTGGGGCCAAGCGTAACGGTGCGACAGGGCTGCTGATCCTCTAGCAGCGCAGGCGGGGACGGGAGCTCAGCCGCACCGTGAGCTGCTGGCTCGGGCCACCCTCATCAGAGGCGAGCTCCACCGCGCCAGTGCAGACGGCAAGTACTGACTGCACCCGAGCAAACTGGTTTCAGGGCTTCAGACAGACTCGCCCCAAGAGCAGGTGGCTGAAGGCTGGAAGAAGCAGGTAGAAGAGGAACGACAAATTGTTGGGTGTACTCAGCAGCCATGGCTCCCCCGGGCAGAGCGCCCTGCGGGCGGGCCGTGCCCCGAGGCACTGCCCCGGCCTGTCCTCAGCGTGCCCCGGAGAAGATGCCGCAGAGGCATCATCCCCTCTGCGGAGGGGACGTCCCGGCTTTGACCGTGCTGCGCGCTGGCAGCGAGCGCACGCCCGAGGGTCATCCTTTACAGGCTGGTGCAACTGAGGAAGTTACAGGCTCTATTTTTAGCTCTAAAGTTTAAATAATTACAATTTTTTTTTTTCTTTTTTTTGCATCCTATCCTCTGCTGGTCCCTTCCTTTCCCAGCAGCCACTTGAAAAATTCAACCAGTTAAAAAGGGGAAGAAATTTGTTTTTTCCTCTTTCACAAATGATTAACTTCAATGACGCTATTTGCACAAAGGACTTTAAACATCAAAACTCTATTGTCTTTCCAGTCACAGCTTTTAGACTATTTCATCTCTTTAGTCAAATGAATGCTATAAAGGAAATAATATGCTCATGTCATAAACATCACAAACTACGAGGAATATAGATCTTTGGAAAAGAGAAAAATGCATTCATCGTTTGTCATTATACTATACTACAGTCGACTGCACCAGTAAAACAGTCTGTAATGTTCATCCAAACACACGTCTTCCTACAGAAGTTATGCAACTGTACAATCTACCTTTCTACTTCGCACCTCTACTTCTACAAGTAGTCAATGAGGATAGATATACAATAGCTCTACAGAGAAATCACTGAAGTGGATACATAAACGGGCCCTTTCGGAGTTAAATAAGATTTTCAACAGTACCACAATGCTACATTCATGCTACCAAGTTCACGGAGTTGGGATTTTACTTTAGGAAAGAGAAAGGAAGAACAGTTTGTCTCCAGTTAGGAGCATAACCATAGGAGGTAAAAGGGTCAGAAACGGAGAGAGTTTTGTTGTCAGCGTTTTAATCCTGCCACTACCATTTCCTTCTCCAAATAACATACGACTTCATGCTTCCATCGTACCTTCAGCTCCCACCTCACAAGCACAGCTGGCGGAAGCTACCATGCTAAAGAACAGATAATGGGCATACATTTTGGTTTGGTGGGGGGGGTTTGTCTCTGGCGTTTTCTTCCAAAAGCTACAGACTGGTGCGTATTATCCCCTTCACTACAAGTCTAGAAAACATGACTGAGGCAAGAGGGCAAGAGTCCAGCCAGGGATGAGACGGAGCCACCAAACCTCCCGAGGTCAGGCCAGCTCGGCAGGGCAGCTTCCCAACAGCTCCCAACCAGAGGGGGAGGCAACAGCCCACCCCTGCCCGGTTCAATATGTTGCTCTCAAGGACTTTCAACCATCTCTCTCCACCTATTCCTCTCCTTACTTAACTATATGTACATTATTCCTTCAAAAGCTTTACTATAAAACTGCTATAAGTGTACAGGGTTCAGCAGTTCGAGCCAAAGGCCTGCTCCCCAAAATTACAACCACAGATATGTCACGGGGGAAGGAGTACTCTACAGATCAGATCAACTAGTTCTTTTTGTAAGTATTCAAAAGAAGATTTGTACATTATTTTCCTTCACGTCACAATCAACTCATTTTAGATATCAGGAAATCAGGAAACCAAGGTAATCCTTCCCCGTTACTTCTCCAGTATATTTTACTTATAAAAGAAATAACTTGTATCACTCCCAGAATTGCCAGAGTGACCTACACAGACTGTAAGTAGTATTTATCCTCTGAACAGGAGAGTAGAAGATGAAAAAACCCTTTCCCAAAAGAAAAAGCAACACCCCCTCCTCCTCCCCCGCCCCCAAAAAAGTAAATACTTTCCAAAATATATCCTCAAATACCAAGTACAAATCTGGGTTCTCAAACCACGGCTGCTCTGACGAAGCTCTGGGTTTACTCTGTCCTACGCAGGAAGGGACGTGAGCAGCTCAGACCAATAAACTGGTCTTTTCAGTGCTGGAAAAGAGGTGGTTTATGCACAAACAACTGGCAATCAAGTGAACATAGGGAAGATTCAAACTCATGCTACGAACCCACGCCGTATTCCTCCAGAAGCATTTCTTCCAAAAGCCTCAGTGAACGGTCTCCTCGGAGGGTTTCTGACGGTCGTGTAACCACGCTGCTCCACACAGCGGACTAGAAAGAGAACTTGTCCCTCAACACAGAGCAAAACACTGGCGTGAACAACTAATTACCATGGCTATTAATTTCTAATTCGTTTTTATACCATAGGGAACCTGACGGCGGTTTCTCAGCCAGGTACCATATTTCTAACCTAAAGTATTTCAGCAAAACTAAAGTCCCATAGTTTTGCAAGCAGCAAAATAGAAAGTAACAAAGTTGTGTCTAATTGGAGGAGAAATACACATTCGTGAGAGCACATACAATTAGTGCAACACAGCTACTCTGAAAGTAACGAACCAAACCGGGTTAATCAATGCAGCAGACATGCAGGGTCTGCTAAGTTATGTTAAAACCATGTTTGCTGGTGATTAAATATGTCTACAGAAGATATATTACCATTTTGAATATATTTTCAAGCAGACCAAAAATACCTCATCTATTGGTTACTGGTGTGTTATTTTTAACTAATTAAATATTGGGAGAGATTTCGCCCCCCTTGCTATAAAAATTGCACTTATTTTCTATTAAACAAAACAAAAAAAATGTTAAGATTTCAATTCTATATTCCAGTATATATTCACATTGAAACTGGATCGTCTTAGTCTAAGCTTGCAGGAGTAAGTGTAGCAGTCCTTGCTCTCCAAGATCTCCAGCACAGAAGGTCCCATCAGTACAAACCGCTCCTTCCTCTGTGCTCTGGTCACTTCTTCATTGTAGTGCATGGGTAATTGATTTTATTTTTTGTAAGAAAACCTGAGCTTCTAAAGTCTTTAAAAGGACCTGGAATCAAATCTGACCCAAAAACAGCTCAGTTCTGCAAGGAACTCCATCTTGTCCTCGTTTCACACAGCTCCTCCTGAGACACCACGGCTCTGACCCGAGGCGAGTGAGGTGTCAAACCCTTTCCCTCCAGTCCCTCTTGACCCAGGAGACTTTCCTCCTGACACACTTCCGAGGGCTCCTTCTTCCCTCCCTTTAGCACTGCTGCCTCCTGTAGGGCTTTGAAGGGCTCCCTGTGCCAATAAAAAAGTCCCTCTGCAATAAGCATGACTTCTTGGACACTGGTGATCAACTTCCTCTTGCAAAGTCTTCTCCAGCTCATAAAATGTCATCGTAATCCAATAGTTTAGAGTGCTGGCGGGTCTTCCAGAGGCGGTAAAGGCGGAAGTCAAAGTAAGTCTCAATCATTTGCTTACCTGGGAGAAGTGAAATGAAGCAGAGGGGTTACACCCTGCAGCACAAGGGAGCAACGTGAGAGGCTGCAGCAGCAAAAAGACCCCAACCCACCTATACGTAGGGGCATGGGAGAGCCCGTCCACATGCCTCATTTGGGAAATACTGACATTCAGCACCTACCCAGGGCACATGAAGGTGCCCGTGAGAAGCAAACGTCTTTTTAGATCTTCTCAAACCGTGAAAGGCTCCTTAATAATCCGCCGTCAGGGTTTGTCCGTGGGGGCAGGAACCGAACGCAAAGCCTGTCTCCAGACTTTGACCTCTCTGCACTGACTGCAGAAGGGGGGGGTCGGGGACTGCAGGGTATCAGACAACAGGTCCCTGGCACAGGGACTTCCGAAAATTACAGACCAAGAGTAAACTCATTGTAAAGATTTGTGGGAAGCATTAAAAATAATTAACATTGAAAATTAAAAAAAAATTGTGACAGGCTGTCTCTGTCCTGCAGAGCAGTCTCTTCTCACAGCAGTGTGCTCAACAGGACACTCTAATTCAAGTTCTGCACCCCTGGCACCTCTGACTGAAGGCGGGCAGTCCTCACAAGGCAGTGGCAGACTGAAGCCATGCACAGGAGGTGGCAAGTGCATTTGAAAACACACGGGCAAACAACCCAGGGCTCGGAGACGGGGCTCAAGGAGGGGATTTTCGCTTTTGAGGCCTGATTAAGATTAGTTTCAGATGACTTTGCAAAGGATTAGAGAGGTTACACTATTAGCACGTCCCAGATTGATCAAGGGGATAAATTCAGACATATTCTGCAGCCCAGCCTCCTGGAAGATCAGCTGCTTAAATGCATGTGCACAGAACCCGCTGCCTTACCTGCCAAGCTGAATATAAACCCAGGAATTTCCCTGCAAGTGACTTCTTGGCACACACGTACGAGCGTGTTCGCTGTGGGATCTGTGCAAGCACTGTATAAAGCTGGGACCAAACCTCAGCAGGACATGCACAGAGAACCCAGCGCAGCATGAATGTGCTCAACTCCCGTACATTCCCATGACAATAAGTAGGAGTTAAGAATAACCCATCAGTGCTGATGCCAGCTGCGAGCAGCAGAGGAAGCATCCACAGTGCTTATTGCCTAACACCGCACGTTTTTATCTTCCACGAAAACAAAGTACCAAGGACTACAGTGAAGATAAAATAACTGATAAAATATTCTGAAGTTGCCTTCAGAATACGGTGACTATATGTTGCTTATGAAACTGAACCCAGAATTACTTTCATTGACCAAAGAACAGGAAAAATTCTATAGCCCCTTGAAATATCTGGAGCTACAGGCAAAAAAACCCCGCAAAAAACAAAAAAACAAAACAAAGTGGACTGAGATGTAGAACGGCTACAATGGGCTAGATCCCAGTTGCTTGTTGATGATAACTCAGTACCAGTAAGAGATCTCTGCACACTTGGTTACCGAAAATGTTCTGCTCCCATGTGCATTCCTCCCACAGACTTCACACGCCTCAGTAATACAACAAATTTTCTAAACTCAGGCTGGAACGCTACCTACTATTTAGGCTACTTTGCCACCACCAGTAGCCTGGGAGGGGGCTCTGCAGCTTCAGGCACAACAAACAGGAGAGATGAAACATGAACATGGAGGAACTGCAAGGGGAAAACAAGGTTCAGCAACAAGGTGCTTACAAGCAAAAGGATGACCATGGCAGGACTTAAGGGAGCTCAAAATTGCTTTTTCAGGAAGCTGCCCATGGAAGGAGGCAGGCTGATGAGGAAGGTGTGTGTCTTTGTACAGAAAATAAATTACCTTGAGCTGATAGTTCAAGTGGAGACTCAAAGGCAACCCTATAAGGATTCATTAAGTTTTTCAGATTCTGAAATAGCTGAAAGGGAAACATACTGAGAGTTAGCAGCTGAAAACAAAGATGAACTCCAGGACACCCACATTGCCCATCCTTGTTCCCTACCTCTAGAAAACCTTCCTTTAAAACATCTAGTTCATCAGTAAAGAGCTGGCTGGATGGCCAAGCCCAGAGAGTTGTGGTGAATGGCATTAAATCCGGCTGGCAGCCGGTCACAAGCAGTGTTCCCCAGGGCTCAGTTCTGGGGCTGGTCTTGTTCAATATCTTTATTGATGATCTGGATGAGGGGATCGAGTGCTCCCTCAGTATGTTTGCAGATGACACCAAGCTGGGAGGGAGTGTTGATCTGCTGGAGGGTAGGAGGGCTCTGCAGAGGGATCTGAACTGGCTGGATTGATGGGCCGAGGTCAAATGAGGTTTAATAAGGCCAAGTGCCGGGTCCTGCACTTTGGTCACAACAACCCCATGCAACGCTACAGGCTTGGGGAGGAGTGGCTGGAGAGCTGCCTGGTGGGAAGGGACCTGGGGGTGCTGGTTGACAGCCAGCTGAACATGAGCCAGCAGTGTGCCCAGGTGGCCAAGAAGGCCAACAGCATCCTGGCCTGTATCAGCGATAGTGTGGCCAGCAGGAGCAGGGCAGTGATTGTGCCCCTGTACTTGGCACTGGTGAGGCCACACCTTGAATCCTGTGTTCAGTGTTGGGCCCCTCACTACAAGAAGGACATTGAGGTGCTTGAGCGTGTCCAAAGCACGGCAACGAAGCTGGGGAGGGGTCTGGAGCACAAGTCTGATGAGGAGCGGCTGAGGGAACTGGGGTTGTTCAGTCTTGAGAAGAGGAGGCTGAGGGGAGACCTCATCGCTCTCTACAACTACCTGAAAAGGGGTTGTGGCGACGTGGGTGTTGGTCTCTTCTCCCAACTAACTAGTGATAGGACGAGAGCAAATGGTCTCACATTGCACCAGGGGAGGTTTAGATTGGATATTAGGAAAAATTTCTTCACTGAGAGAGTGGTCAAGCATTGGAACAGGCTGCCCAGGGAGGTGGTGGAGTCACCATCACTGGAAGTGTTCAAAAAAACGTGTGGATGTGGCACTTCAGGACATGGTTTAGTGGGCTTGGTGCTGTTGGGTTAATGGTTGGACTTAATGATCTTGAAGGTCCTTTCCAACCTTAGTGATTCTGTGATCAGTAAATCAATAAAGTGCTCTGAAGGACAGTTCTCCTCAAAGGCTTCAGTATTTGTCCTCATGTCACTCATCACTCCTCCCTTGCCCTCTGGGGAAGGCACAATCCATAGGGTGGTTTGCCCATTCACAGCCACTCATGGGACAGGACAGCAGCATGTTTCCACACAGCTGAAGAGGAAGGTTTAGACTTCACAGTGTGACTATTGCCTCCCTGGGCTTGGTGCTACTCAGCAGACGTTCACAGAGAGGCGACCCAGCAAGCTCTTACCTTCTCCCCATTGGGGTTTCCAAGAACATAGCAGCCCATGATGTGAATGATATTTGGTTCAGGATTGACTTTACTCATCAGCCGGCTCAACCTCTTCCAGAAGCTGGAAAAAACAGGAAAAAACCCAGAATATGTAATAAATAAAAAAAAAAAAAATCTACCTCCTCACATGCATGAGGAATCACAAGGATGTGTGTGCGCACACTGCTCAGAAAGAGCCTGAGCCTTGTAGCCCGAGGAGCAAGCTGCTCAGAAAGAGCCATTAGTTCTTGGACAAGGAAGAGGAGGGGCAGAGCAAGGGCCTGAGGAGCCACGTCATGTGGTAGAGGAGGAAGAGCGGCCCAAGAGGAAGCTCCAAGGTGAAGAGAAGGGAGCAAAGTCCACCAGGAGTGCTCTTTGACAGTTTTACTAAGCATCCTCTTTTTGTAGCAGTTCCCTCTAATTTCCCCTCTCCCATTTCTATCAACAATTGCCTTTTCTAAATGTGAGCGTTATCAGCATCTGGTTCATTTCCAGGGCACGAGATCAGCAGAGAACAGCTGGAGAGGTGGTTTTTCTACATAGCTAGAGAGACACCACCAAACCAGGCTGTTCCATGTCAGCCAGTGCTTGGTGCTGCAGAGTCAGACCCGCTTTACATTTTGTGACTACTGACCAGGCGCGGTGTGCCTCAGGAACATGACATACAACCAGCTCCCCTGTGCAGCAGGTTAGAGGAGACTTCGGGTGGGCTCTTAAGCCCAGTAGTTCCTCAGTGGGGTCTGCGATCAGGTGGCAGCCCAAGCTTTCCTCAGGACTGCTCCCAGGGACGGTTGGATGGAGACATTCACTTGCAAGCATCCAAGTTTTCAGCTGCGTGTTCACAGCTTTCTGAAGGTCCCCGAATTACCGACTTCAGACCAGCTACGCTTGGAATGTGTTCAGAAGCGTGTATGCACGCACATGCTGAAGAATTTTATTGACAGCGTTTGTGCCAGAGCATGAGGGCACTGAACAGATGTTGATTTTAATACTCAGTTCTCATGCCAACAAAAAAGTGTGTAGGAACAGGTTGATATACATCCTCTCCCCCACAATGAAGCACTTGTAGCCAAGTAAGTTTGAGCCAGCACTAGTGAGCGGGCAGCAAAACAGGCAAAGCTTAACTCTCTGCAAGGAGAAGCGAAATTGCCTCTGCCACCCTGGCATGTTAGTGAAAACCCTCCTCAGCAACGTGCTGGACTTTGAGCAGGCTTTGCAGAGCCAAATTCCATTTCCCCCTGCAATTAGGAGGCCAGTTACCAGAGACAGCCTTGGGGGGAACAGCTTGGATTTCTGCCACTAGATGCCTGCTTAGAAATGCTATCTCAACCGCTTCTGAGCAACAGAGGCACAAGGTGCATGTTCTGGTTTCTGGTCAGCAAAGCCTTTGTTAAGAGATAAAATATCTTTTTTTTTTTTCTTCCTTCCTCTTTTGATAATGTCTAGTCCAGAGAGACACTGAACGTCAGATAAAAGCATCAATCTCCTGGTGACCTGTCCCAGGGCCACACCATCCCAGAGAAGAGCTCAGCTCTGTCCTATTCGCAATCACCTCGAAGGAGCTGTAAGCTGCTACTAGGTCCCCTCTCAGCCTCCTCTTCCCCTGACCAAGCCACCCCAGCTCCCTCCACCTCTCCTTCTAGGCCATGTGCTACCAACGTTGAGCAAATCAAGCAGAAAAACGCTATGCAAGTCCCAAACACAAGGCAGCCACTCACAGGATCATATCTTCCTCCTTTTCCACTTTGGCGAAAGTGGCAACTTTGTTCTTTAGCAAGTATAAGTGACCAGGACCGCCCTGCAAGAGAGAGACAGACAATTGCAAACCACTTTGCACAGGCCCTGAAGAAACAGACCCCGGAGGTGGTCCTTGTCCTGCACGGCCGTACCCAGAAGTGCCACAAGGGAGCAGAGCAGACACGCCAGGCTGGCACGGCTGCTACAACCTCAGTAGCAGACACTGCAGGCACTCTCTCGGGAAATATTCCCGCATGGGGAGTACGCTGGGGGTTGGAGTCTCTGGTTTTTTTACTGTTATGTGCCCACTCTAGAAAAAGCATAACAATAGACAAAAGTCTTCATCGTGGGTGGCTGGAGAGTCATAGGGAAGACAAGAAAGTCCCTTTCATTTGGGGATGCGAGGGGACTTGCCGTCGTAGGCAGATGAGAAGCTGAGCGAAGCAGGGATAAGCAGGCAAGATGTCACTGTAGAAGAACTGGACTTTGGCAGTAGCAGGCATAAAAAGCTCGAGTACAACGTCAGGAAAATTAAGTCGCAATCCCGAGGTCAGTACACTGCAAACGCTGCTGTATTGCAGCGTTAGGCACATGGGAGGGAGTTCAAGCTAGGTTACCATCCCAACTTCTCATTTTCTTCTCAAGTTCCTTGCACAGCTGCTGGGGAAGTCCGAAGTTGACCCCCTGAGGAACAAGAGACTTGGGAAGGAAACCCCCAGCAAGCCCCAGACCCAGCAGGGCCCAAATCTGTGCCACGCACAGCTCAGCAAGCCTGTACCCAGACCCCTCTCCCACGTACACTGGCCTCCAGCTCCGAGCTGTGCCATCGGCCAGTTTGATCCACAACCCCCACCGCTGTCCCTGTCGTACTGAAGCTGTATGAAAACTATAACCACCACATCGCAAACGCTTGTTCCCTTCTCCGGAATCCTCCTTCTGAGGGCTGCGTTAATGCTGGTTTGCCTGGGTTTCCTTGAAAGCAGCCCAGCTCTGAACTTGGCCACACTAAATCAGATTTTATTTCCTGCTATCACAGCAACTTGAGACTGCTTGGTGTCTGAGGAAATGAGAAGTGAAAGCTGTACATATGCAGTTACTTTAACAGAACCTGACTGGAATATTGGTTCCCCTGTGTAATTTTCCCTGTAGAAAAGGACAAATTTGTAACAAGCCACCCAAGCGCTTTACAGCTTTCACGTACCTGGCAAAATATCAGCATCTTCCAGATTTTGCAGCCTTTCCGATAAATGTTAAGCTTCTTCTCTATTTCCTCTGCAAAAAACATGTTGCAAAAGATGAACCACAGAGGAAGTTAAAAATTAATCTTATTTCTTCTTGGTTTAGTCCTGAAGGCAGGAGGCTGAGCTGTGAGAGGTGCTCAGCACCTGCATTCCCACTGATGTCAAGCAGACCCTTTTGCTTTCATGCTGTGGAGAGCAGCAAACCCCAGCATATCAAAGGGCAGAGAAGGTGCCGCAGCACCAGCCACTGCTCTGTAGTGCCCACAGCACAGTACCAGACCCAGCTGCCCCGACCCTCTGTTAACGCTCCTTCTCACCTACAAGGGTACAGCGAACAGATACCTTTGCTGCCCTGTGCCTCAGCTTCCCTTTCATAAACCGGGAGCTTGGAAAAGGAAATGGGCCACAGAATTGAAGTTTTATTACTGCAACACATCCAAGAGCAGCTGACTGACTGTCAGGTGTCACTGGGGTTGATAAAACCACCTTTATGAGTGGCAGCTGAGGCACAGGGCAGTGGAGTGACTCTAACATATTGATCAGTTACATTTGCAATGGGCAGGGCTTAAGAAAAGGAAATAACACTCACGTACCTAGGATGTCATCAAAGGTGGCATGTTCGTGGTCCTAGAAACCAAGAGAGAAGACATATGAAGGCTCACTGTCATTACACCAGCTCCCATGGCATTATTATAGCCTCTAATATTGTACACAAACCCATTCCCAGGCAAACACATGCTCTAAGAGCACAATTATACCAACTGATGGCTTCTAGTCACATCATGGTAATTACCCTAAAACAAGTCTCAGCAAAGCTGCAGGCTGGTCTATGAAGTGGACCAACTCCATCCAAAGGCATGAAAGTGAATCCCGCAGACAAGTCCATCTGCACGTACCATACATCGGATGTAGTCAGCATCAGCAATGAGTGTTTGCCTCTTGGCCCGTGTTTTGTAGCCAACCTGTGGCTTTAGACGTGTCCAAGCCAGCTAACAAACAGCCACGCTCCCGACACATCTGCCTCTGGCATCGCAGGGTCACCAGGACAACCGCACAACTCTCAAAGGAAGAGAGAGGCAGCAAAGCTAAACGCCCAGCAGCACTGCCTGCTGCACACGGAGACTGAGCTTTCTGGGCTGCCAGTCCCACCCTTCCCTTTCAAATTAAATGAATATTAAGTGATAAGGAAAAAGAGACCCGTTGCTGGCGTTTCAGAAACCCGCTCAGGCAGGACTCCTAGTGAAAAATCAAGGTTAAATTAATGACTGACAGGGATGCACCACTGTACCGTGGGTGATGGGGTTCATGGTCCACTGCAGAGCTCTGAGGTCCTGCTCACCCTGTCTAAGGATGAGCAGAAGGAAGAGTCCTAAGCCTGGCAACACACTGCTCTGCTTGTGTGCTCAGGCCTGCCCTGCCTTCCCTTGTCACTCTTCCCATGCCTGGCAGCCCACATGTGCAATTTTCACTCCACCTTACTCTTCCACCTAGACCTGAGCCCCCACAAAGCTACCCCAGAACCCAAATCTGGGTTCAGCACACCCCCAGCCCTTTCCTGACAGCTTTTCCAAATCACATCAGTGTTTCAGAGTCACCATAACAGGAACTAGGTATAGGGACCCAAAAAAAAAAAAAAAAAAAAAAAAAAAAATCCTCTGTGTGAAGCCTGCTCCCACACATCCAGACGTAGCAGAAGCGCTATACTTACATAGAGAATGGGGATGATGGAGGGATCGTCCCTGCGGATAATTGTCGGGACATACTCTGCTTTGGGCACCTTGGAAGAAATGAGCTGGAAGATGAAAAAAGAAGTGCAACAGGATGAGGAGAAGCCTGCAGAGTCTGGGCAGAAGCACAAAAGCCATGATAACAGTGTCCTGTTCTGTTGCTCTTGGGTGTTACCCAAACTAGCAGCTAGTCCAGCCTATCTGCACCCCTGTAGAAGGTCCTCCAAGCCTTTGGTCTACGACAGAGCACCTCCAGGCCTGCCACGTACCCCCATGTGTCACAGTCTCCCTGACCCCGACAAACGAGCACACAGCTCTGCCCAAAAGCCAGGACTGAGTCTGAGATGACTGTAAAGGGGGACCTATGTGCACAGAGGATGAAGAAGCTTGTGCATCACCATGAGCGGCTGTACCCCAGTAAAGATCGCTCCTGCACAGCCTTCCTCTGCGTGAGGGTCCGTGGTTCTGCCTGTAGAGGACTCTTCAAACCGGCACGCTCAGCTGGCTGGCGGTGGGACGGCTGCCGGCCTGAACAGGAACCGGCCAAGGGATAAAACGGCATCAGGCACAGGTAGGCATGCAGCGCAGGATGTCAGGCAGACGCAGGATGTCAGGCAGATGCAGGTTGCCTGGCAACGCTGGCTGAAGCTTTGGCTGGCTCCATCAGCATGAGGGCCCGAGGGGATGGGCCTGCCATCAGCACGAGCCAGCGGGCTATGGGAACACGGGCAATTTGGCTGTGCTGTAACTTCAGGCACCTCTGTTCATCGCTGCGAGAGTGGACAGGCAGCGGTGCTGGTGGACCTGCAAGTGCAGCCCAGGTTCCAGCTTGGGCTGGCTCCAAAGCCCTCCCTCCTGGCAGGCAACACATCACTGCTTCGGCCATATGGGAGTTAATGTAAAGTTTCTGAAGAGGCACCACATACAGAGTCCAGGGATGGACAATCATCACATACACTGGAGGACTCAAGGACTGAGCAAACCCAAGTGTTGGGGTCTCACCTGGTCACTCTGCCCTGAGAGTGCTTTAGGGCTGAGTCTGCACAGACAGCCTGGGAACACATATAAAAGCAGACCATCTCCATGTCCTTCACTCTTCCCAAGTCTTAGCAGGACCTGTTCAATCACAGTACTGCTGTGCTGGACTGGCAGTGCTGCCCTGAGAACAAGCTGGAAGCTTGAGACCCCATTTTGCCTGAGTACCTGTGCCTGTGGCCAAAGAAGGGATGTGTCAGAACCTGGTCCTGTCTGCCAAACCCCACCAAGCAGAGTAGGGGGGAGCACAGCCGGAGCCTAGCACCAAGGGATGATCAAAGAGCAGAAAGCAACTCAAGGGATGACATACGGCTCCAAAGCACATCAGGCAAGTAACAACAGCAGGGAGGGACTGCTGGGACTGGGGACTCGGGTCTCTATTGCCAGGGTTATCGAGACTCAGGCTAACTCCATTCAGTGTTGGTGACAGTCCTGCTCTGACATGGGGTTGGACTACAAGTCCTTCCACCTCTAGTTTTTTTCCCAACACATTATCCCCAGGAATAACAGTTGCTGAATACCATGTCACATCTTGGCTAATCTCTGAGTGACCCTCATACACACCTGAAGAGTTTGCTATAAAAAAAAATTGCCTCTTCCCATGAAGTTCCTAAACTTAGCAGCTCTGAAAGGACAGACAAAGCCTAAGCAGATACAGGTAGCTGAGTTGGAAACCCTCACCATTATTTTTGGTGGAATAAAGTCTTCTCCGTCACATGCCATGGCTTCAAGTTCCTTTTCTGCTTCCCAGTTCAAGTCAAAGTCACCATCCAAAGTGCCGCAGGAATCCTGAAGGTCATGGCCTGCCAGAACACAGTGTGCATTACAAGGGCAGAAGAACCTGCCTTCCCCACTTGATCCTGTCTGGCAGCTACCTCACAAGAGGTACCACAAGCCATGAGACTTGTGCCCTCCTTTCTTCCACAGAGCGACAGACGCCACACGCTGGGGCTGGCATCTCTAAACAGACAAACACTTAACAAATGCAGAGTGCACACACAGAGGCCGATACCACGTATCACACAACTTTTCATCACTCTCCCAGTCACCAAGTTTAGCTTTCCAAAGCTAGTTCGCAACAGTCGCCCTGTCATTTCAGAAATGGAGAAGGAGACGCAACACAGACAGACTCTACACTTTAACATTGCCAAGCTGATGAGCAAGAGTCCAAAGACTTCAAAGTTGGTCTCCTTGGAATAATTACTGCTCTGACTATGTCTTCTGACTGGTTACAAAGAAACTCCACCTCGTTGATCAAACGGATCCTGGCAGAGAAGTCCCAGCGCGTGAGGAGAGGTGTAGCAAACACAGTAGTATTTCAACAGTGTACTTGAATTTGCTCTCCAAATTGACCTTACCTGTTGGCCTTCAGTGCCTCCTGGGGAAAAAAAAACATCTGGAAGGAATATAATTGACCGTTAAAAGTTAAAAATAGAGATGGTTCCCTGAAGCCAGGGACTGAGGAAAAAGAACCAAGATGCCTCTATCTGTGCCTTTTGGGATGTCCGAGTGTCACCAGGCAGTGCCTGGAGCCTGTCTGAACCATGTCTTCTCCATTCGCCTCTGAGTTAGCTGAGCGAGCGGGGAGGAATCAGACTGCAAAGGAACAATCGGGTCATGTTTTGAACCTGGCCTTTCATACATCTCCCCCTGCAACCTGGTACAGTGTCTTCTGCAGCTAGGAGGGCCGGACCTTGTGCTTACCTGGTAGGTCAGTTCATTTCATTTGTGAAATTCATTTACAATACAACCCATTTCAACACGGGCAAACTCCTACCCACCAAGTCCCTTGCCTACAGGATTTCAGTAAAAGCTGGGTAAAACATCCATTCCCTTTATAAAAAGACAGTGGCAAGATGCTGGCATTTCCTCCTATAAATTAACACAACAGCATCTCAGTCCCCACAAGCAGAACATCGCAGCATTACTGCGATTCCCAGAAGAATTGCTGGCAGCCCAAACGAAGATCAGATTGCCCCAAGCTATCATCTGTGCAGCCAGCACAGCCAGGAAATCAAAGCTACATCTCCTGAAGCGCTGCAGCTGTGCTCTTGAGCTATTCTAGCCTAGGAAAGAGCTCAGAAGGGGCTCTTGCAGGGGAAGCCAGGTAGGTTAGCCCCGCTATGGTGAATGTAGCCTTGGACTGCTGTGCTTCCAGGTAGGTTGTTTGGTCCCAAGCAAATAAGGGATGGTGGGAGATAGAGAGCTGTACCACTGGGTGTCCTTTGGCAACGGCACAGTAACACGAGGTTAGGTGCGTTGTGCTCTACAAATATAGGTACACACAGATGAACAAGTGCATATACCTGGAGTGTTATTTGATCAAATCTCATGAAACTAAAAGGATCACAGATGGGACAAAAGGGTACAGAGGAGTTTCTTCAGTGGGACTCCAGTCAACACCTCAGCTGGAGGATTTGGCCACAGGAGGAAGCTCAAAGGACTCAGAACTCACTTTCTCGAGAGTCATGGAAGGAATCAGCTTTGATGGGAGTCGGGTCACTCCAGGACCTGCTGAAGCTCCTCTCACGCCGTTCGGCAAATGCTAGGATAAAACCAAAGCACGACATTAACAGACTCCAAAGCCACCTCTGTTGCTGCCAGCAAAACAAAACATCCAGTAGGTTTCCACCAAAGCTACACGTCACAGACTCCCCTGTGCTTTTTCTTCCACGTGCCAAACGTGACTCCTTTCCATACAGCAAACAAGGGTCTATCTTCTAGACAGCAGAAGGGCCCGCTTTGTGAGTGGGACCGTTACAAGGTATGTAACACAGAAAAAGGAGGACACTTGACGGTCCCTCCTTAAATGCACACTGCTCAAACCTCTATTTAATCAAGGGTATTCCAGTGTCCCAGTGTAAATGCTCTGCCTCAGGGCCTCACAGGAAGATGGACTCAGCTACTGACACACACGCAGCCAGAAGGCGGCAGCAGTTCTCCAGTCAGGTCTCCCTTCACATCCCAGCCAGAGCTGGACCAAACAGAGCAGGGGGAGCTCTGGGAAAGCTCATGCTTTCTAAATTTTGTTACAAAAGAGGAAATTCTTCAGTTTTCCCTTGCCTGCACTCTTGTAAGAACTCCCCCCAGGTTTTTGCCTTTTTTTTTTTTTCCTCCTTCTTTCTTTCTCCTTCAATGGGCATTATATTGTTTGTACCAGCATTTCCCAGTCAGAATCCAGGGAGCTTGGCCCAGCTGGCTGCACCGCAGGCAAATTCCTGGGAACTGCCAACCACAACGTCTGACTTGGCAAGCCCGTGTGAGAGCCATTACGCCTAGATTAACAGCCACTTATAGCCACTAATACCTATTTCTGGTAGCAGACAGAGCAAGTTTGCTGCAGTGTATCTAGTAACAGCATCTCATGTCAGCAGCACAGGAATTCACAGCAGATCTGTATTACAAGAGCTGAGAAGCAACCTGTCCTCTGCTGCAGCGTGTCCAAGTGTGGGTGTCCGGGGAGACAAATCACACAGGAAGTTCTTCAGGTGATCTCCGTCCTCGGCTTCATTTAAAACCAGGCATTTAGCTATTGTGCACATGAAGAAAGCTTTGAAAACATGACCCGAGAGTTACCAAGGCAGAGAGGCATGCCTGCACTTCCAGACAGCTCTATGGGGAGGTGAGCCCTGTTCATTTCAGGCAGCGCTAACTCAGATGCCAATAAAGACACTTCAAAGGGCAGTGCTGTCTGCTGTTCACTTCGCACGGCGTATGAGAAAGGAGAGGCAAGAATGCAAATTCAACTCAACAACACTTTGCTGTGGGCAGTCTGTACGTGATGCCTGGCCGGGGGGGAAGAACAAGCTGTTTCCTCTTCTGGAGCAATCCTCAGCTCTCGGGAGCCGCTTACACCATTCTCAGCCCATTTCACAGCGACAGGGGAGCTGCCCCAACCAAGTTATGGAGGAATGTTGCCTTCCTCAGGGAAAGGGAACTGCTGTTTCTCAGGCCTAAGAGGTGATTTTTTCCTCAGTGAGGCGTAACACTCCCTTATTTTCCCCTTGCTCCAATCTCTTCCCTGTTCTTCTCTCTCTCTTCCACCATCCTCTCAGCTCCCACCGGGCAACCTTCCCCCAGGTCCTGCTGTGTAGATGGTGGTGGGACAGGGGAGGAGAAAAGAGAAAGCCGCCGATCCACATGGCACATGAAGCACCAACTGTCCCCAGGGAGCTGGTCCGCAGCCCTCGCCAGCTCTGCTGAACCCTCAGCTCTGGTTCTCCTCACAGGTGTCTATGCCGGTGATCACTGAAAACCACAAGCACGTGGGACACAGATGCTGAAGCTCTCCTTCCACTCCTCACACTGATGCCACAGAGATCTCCCACAGCCAAGGCAGGGGGTCCTCAGAAACAGCTTAAAGGCTGCTTGCAGGCATCCATGTGTCCTGGAGACTTACAACCACCTGGTTTGCTTTTTTGTAGGGTAAAATGGCATCAGCAGGTCAAATCCTTTCTCCAGCCCAATGCTAGGTGCTTTCTACCTGCACGCAACATAGGATTCCCCGTGTCCCACCGGCACAAACCCCGACTCCTCACAGCCACATCTTACGGTGCTCACTTACTTTGTGCTTTAACCCTTCGGCTCCCCACCATGCGGAGGTGCTTCCGAAAATTCCTGAAAGAAAGGCCAAACACAACCTCTGAGGAATGTAATACAAAGCAATACTCGGGCCCAGCAGGACTGAAAAAAATGGGAGGAATAAAAAAATAAATTGAGAAGACAGTGTGTTTCCTTCTGGGCATTCAAAAGCTGGAGACCAGGTTCCCAGCCTGCACCTATTCAGGGCTGGGGACGGTTACGTTTGTCAAGAGTGTGGCTGTTTCACCCGCACTCCCTGGGCTGGTGGCACAGAGCCAGTGAGGTCCTACATGGCAGTCCCCTTCTCACAGCCCGCTTTCATTTTCCTGTGACTAAGGCACCTGTGCTGTAACTTTGCTGAAGACACTGCCACTGCCCTGCAGTGCTCCCTCTTCTCCTGGTAAAGAGCAGTATCTGCTCCCCTCTCACCTTTCTTCCACACATGCTTAAGCAGGGAAGTGGGCGCGCAGGCTCTGCCCTGCTAGGCAGCATGCACACACCGTGCTCACGGCTGTGCTCAGCCCCAGACACATTCACAGCAGCTGCTACAATCCCACCCGTGCTGTTAGCAGCCATGCAGCCCACACTGCTCTCCAGGGCAAAGAGCTGGGAAAGGCTGAAGCAGCTTCCTCCTTCTCGGATAGCACAGTTCAGCAAGGCTGCCCGTCCTCGCGAGCCTGCTCTCTGCTAACGCTGCCTGCCCAGGACTCACAGGCAGAGTTCAGCGGGGCTGCGGAGTGCACAGCTCCAGAGGAAAGTCCACCAGAGGGTAAGCCTTGAGGAGCAACTACGCCGCATAGTCAGGTCTGTGTAAAACAGACTGTCCTGGCCACTCCTGCGAGACCACGGCAAAGGGACTTTTCGTCCAGCCCCTCTGCGTGCCAGGGACCTGTTTCCCTTAGTTTCTCGTCACTCACCTAGACAGGAACCAAACGGGACAGGAACCAAACAGGACACCAGGAGAGACACAGGGAAGAGGCAGCATGTGGACTATCAAGAAAAGTGTCACTCCTGCGTGAACCCTACTTCGCCAATGCGACTTCCCCCGGCAGCGCAGCCCCCATGGTGCCCAGGGACGTCAGTGAGCCCGTGTACCCGCAGCCTGCATGGAGTGGGGGATTCCTGGGTTCCCTCCTGCCCCACCAACATACACCGCAGGCATGAAGCAACAGACACTACTGCTGGTGAAACAGGTAAAATGACAAGTTGTCCGGCTCACACACAAGTTAGTGGGATGAGTAAGGACATGTTACAACCATGCAGATGCTTTAGCAAACTAATTGGACTAGGAGACACTTCCAGCACCGACATGAAGGTGTTCAGAGAAAGTCAGATACGTCTACTCCTATACAGAGAGATCAACACAAACACAGCCTCGTGGGAGAGCACTTAACCCACGTCACCTTCTGCAGCGTCCCCCCTTTGGCCTTGGAGCCCATGCTGTCCTCAGGATCCAAACTCAGCAGTTCGAGAAGGAAAACTAGCAGCTGGGTAGTGAAACTGGGAGCAACATTATTCCACAACAAATTTCCATCTGCGCTTGGGCTATTAATGTTATTTTACAAAGATTTATTTGAGCTCTACTTGGGTACGTGAAGATTCACTGCTGTGGATCAGACAACTGCCCCCTTTAGACAAGTAACTAAAGCAATTCGCTTCACTAACACACGCTGGACAGGCTGTATGTACAAAGCCTTCTGGAGTGCGTGATGATTGATAACGTGGGCTGTTTTACTATGCATTAAATTAAAATCCAAATAAATACAATATTTTAAGGGATCCGGGATCATTCTTTACACAGAAAAGTCTTAGACATATGTTGTAAGTCGTCAGAATGAAAATCTTTATGGCCCATTGTGAGACCGAGATCATACCAGACACTGAGCACCAACGCTAATCACCAAGGGCACTGTTAAACCCTTTGGGCTTCTGGCATTTTTGAGTAAAATCAATTTTTCTGTTAAATGTCCAGTTGTTCTCTCCGCAGAGGAGCTTCTTCAGACCCCAGAGGGGAAGGGAGGTAAAGCAGTCTTTGCCATAGACGAGTGATGCTCCCAGCTGCCTAGACAGCTTGGTCTCTCCCGGGAGTGTGGGTTGAGGGCAGCTGCCTAGATACATCTCCTAAATACTGCTGAGAGCAGCTCCAGGGAGAATACAGCTGCTCAGGGTTAACCATCACATTAAATGCTTGGAGAATGGGACAAAGACCTTTTTTTTTTCCCCTCTTCCTCTCTTCTAGAAAAAAAGGAGTTTGGAAAGGAGGTGCAAGCCTGGGACTGCCCCTTAATGTGGGCACCCTGTGGTCATCTACATCCTTCGGAGGGCTTTCTGCAGCTGTATTGGTCCTCAGGCCCCTCTGTGCTTGCATGTTAGCATGAAAGGACTGGCACAGCGAGTCTGTTCTGTGAGCAGTGGGGCTACATAAACCCGCCCAGTCTCCCTGCCTGGCTCCTGCAAGCGCACCCAGAAAACCCAGCGTTATTTGACTACTAGCAAGACCTCTTCACTCATCAAAATTCAGCAAGCATCCCTCAAGTTACGGTGATAGAAGCTTGTTGTTCCCTTTCCTGAACAGTCGTCCTCATGACTAGGCTCCAGCTTGCCACACGGTCCACACAACCCTATGCCACCTCCATGGTATCCACCCCAGCCAAAGAGCCTCCAAGACGCAGCGGCCCCACTCCGCACACTCTGCCCGCAGCAGCTCATTCGCACTCTGCCGAGAAGCCGTTTCATTACCCGAACAGAGGTCGACGACAGAATTACTGACGTACATCAACGCTCCGCAAAACTCCCAACAGCACCTCGCACGTTCTCCTCCCCGGCTCCTCCTTGCAGCCGTCACAAGGGTCAGCAAACCACGGGGCAACATCCATCGTGTGCCGTTCCACGCAAGCCAGCCCCACAGGACACACAGGACCAGGCACTGAAGGGGCTGTGCGATAACAACTGATCTTCCAAAACCCCTGAGGCCACGAGGGGCTGCTCAATCCGAAAACGCGGTGGGGCTGGTGTCCTCCTCACTCCCTGGAGAAGAGAGCTGAACGCCAACTGCCAGCAATCCTTACAGCTGGCCAGGGTCTGCTTGCATGGTGCAGCCAAAAACCCATCATTGCTATCCTGTCTCCTCTTTTATGACAAGATAAATGAAGATGGGCTCCCACTGTACAACCCTGCCCAGACCTTCAGCGTCCACAGGAGGTGAGGGGACATGCTGGCTGCTCAGCACGAGGGTGACGTGACTCTGTCCTCTATCTCGACTACTCAGCATCACCAAGGCACACAACTCCTACTCCTCTATTTGCAAGCCAGGTGAACAAGTATTTTCTAAACCAGACTCACCTCTGTCTAACAATTTCTGAGAAATCTCTTTCTTTTTAAAGATACACTGTCTATTTATTTACAGCATCTTTAATTTTGATTCTTATTTCTCCTCATTATTTATGAAAAAACCCACCACCCTTAAGCTGCTAAAAAAAAATAATCTTCCTGGCAATTTCCCAGTTAAGAAAACCTGATGGTTTTCTCCCACTTTGTTTTGAACAAAATGCTGAAGTGATTACGGCAGTTTTTAACCAATGCCACAAAAGCTGTGTTATCTGTAGTAGGCTGCCAAAATACAGGAGCTTTGGCACATTTAAGAAAACAGAACAGTTTTGATTACCACAGAGGCTAAGGGATGTGCCTTGTGAAGCCAGCAAAAGGAAATCAGGGCCCTTCTGTAATATCCAGACAGGGATTCAGTGCCCACTCCCTCTTCTTTCCCTTCTGTTCTTTAAGAAAAAAATATTTAAAAAAAATAGATTTCTCGTCACTAGAGATGTTAATTTTGCCCAGTTCTCAGATGTTTGAGGTGCGTTTATAGACGTAGCAGCAGCATACAAAAGTATCTAGCTAACCTCAGAAAAAATCCAAATACTTGTGAGAGGGCTGGGGAAATTGCATCTTTAATTTTTTTAATATATATTATAAATTTTTCTGCCTGAGACACAGATCCTGCATATTATATTTGGAAGCTTAAAAGAAACTTGACAGTGTTCCTTTAAGAAGATGGAGATCAGCTCTCTTGAGCACTGCAGCATCGTTCACCTCCACATTTCCAACACAGCCACGGCTAGTGTCCCTACGAACAGCGACAGAGACAGGGACAACCACGTTCAACGCCGTCAAGCGTCACTAATGACACCCGAAGGGCCCATGCAACACCAGGCAAGGTTACGGCTATGGGGGAAAACGGGCCCTACCTCTGTATAACAGCTGCAGAATCATTCTCTCGTTTCCGTCTCTTCCTCTCTGCGTAGCCCCTGAACGCCCTGGGAAACCATTTTAAGCCATTAACCAACTACACAGCTTTGAACTGGAGGGGACACGACACACAGACAGGGAAGCTCTCACCAGACAACAGAGAGAGATTAGGCTGACCGAGGCAGACAGACAGGCTGCATGCGAGTCAGGGGCCAGGCAAAAGACTCACCAAACCAAAGGTCCTCCCCCTCTAGGGTCGGTGGCCGGACAAGGAGTTGTTCCTAACGCAAACGTAAGAGCGGCCAGAGCACGGCCCAAAGAATAGGGGCGAGCAGCCATCATCCCTGCTACAGAGGAATGGACCTAGGAGCCTGCAGACACAGAACCTCTGTGCACCAGGATCAAGAGGGGCAAAGCATGCTAGCAACTGTAGTCTCCATTTCGAAGACGAGGATGGTTGCGGTGTGATCCATGTAGGCCTACCAGGTGTAGCCATCTAACCTCTTGCCAGCTGACAAACAGCCCTACCACAGGGAAAGCACGAGTGAGTATGATGGACAGGAGAGGAGAGTTTATCCAGGACACCAACAGACAAGGAAATTAAAAAAATGAAGATTATACTTACGAGATGCTAGACATTCCAGGAGACGCAGGGAAAAAGAAAGAGAAGAGGAATTCATTAGTGCTCAGCCCCGGCCAGCGTTCTGAGGGAATTCTCACTCCAGAAGGAATATTTCTCGTTAGGTGGAAGGAAATTGCTTTTCAAATTAAACGTTTCTCAGCGGTGAGACTCCTACTTGACCAAGCTAAATCCTCCCTGGGGCAGCACGGAATCGCCAGAAATATTAACTGAGAAGCTACGTTAAACAAAGGAGCTGTGCTCCTCAGGGGTTTCCTTAGGGCACCATTCCCCAAACCAACCTCGCTTTTGCCTTCAAGCCCTCTAAGCCCTGCCCCGGGCCGTCATCCTGCAGCAAACCTTGCGCACAGCCAAGATGACTTCAGATAGCACAGGAGGTGCCTGAAGGCAAAGGAAATGTGCTGATTTTGTGCGTGGTTTGGTGTGTCAGCTCAGAACTGTAAAATATCATAACCACCGTTAGCAGCCGACATTTCTGAAGAGCACAGCAAGTATCTGTCAGATTGCCCTCAGACTGCCCACAACCCCGCCGGCCGGTGCCCAGGGGTATCAGCCAGCTGGGTGCCACCAGACTTATGGTCCCTGAAGAGGAGGCAGGGGACAGAGGTCATGTAAGAGAAGCAGCACTAGGACAATACAGAGAGAGCAGAAGCCCACGGAGGCTCCCCACTCCCAGTGTCAGGGTGGGATAGACACCCCACCACCATGCATCAGATTCCGCAGACCGGCACCAGGCAAATGCCTCTCCTGTGCTGTTCCCCATGCTGGGAGGGTGGGTCACGCCTCCAGCCAAGCTGGAGCGAAAGGGCATGAAGAGAAGCGTTTTTTTCTGGGGGAGGTAGATCCCTTCCAATATCTCAGCAGCTACTCCTCTCCCCAACACTGGATCCAGCCCTCCCTGCATCAGCCCTTACAGGTCTGATCCAGTCTGGGTCATCCCACCATCAATCAGCCTCTTTTAGGGATTTGGGGTAAGAAAAAATAGGTAGATTTTAGGTAAGGAGAAATAAAGAGAGCAGTAGATCTGAGGGTGACATAGGCATTGGAAGAAGGACACTGGAAAAACGTGACAAGGTTGGAGAAGGGCCTTAGAAGGCAGACCAGTACCTCCTTTCCCTCATTGCCTGCCTTAGCTTTCCAGCCAGGTAGGAAATACTTGAAACCAGGAAGATGACATCTCCTGACAAGCTGGGTACACCCTTGAAATGAGGCTTCCCTTACTCTCTTCAGTCCTTCAAGAACTGCCCGCTCCCAATGCACAGCAACCACGGGCACCGAAACGGCCATGGAGGGTGGAGGGAGAGGCTGTTCCTAACTCGCATCTGCTCACGCTTTGCAGAGATTTTACTGACACCTTCTTCAAATGACCAGACTAGCACAGAAGCTGTAGGGCTACATCTCATCCCACAGAGACGCACTCCTCCGGAGAGACGGATGCAAACCTGAAAGAACGTTCCCTTGGGGCAGCAGTTGCAGCAGAAGCAAGTGGTGGAGGGTCTCAGCTGGTGCTCCCACAGGACCCTTGCTCTGCAGAGGCAGCCAGGGACAGGGCACAGTGTCACAGAGAAAATAAGGGAAGCGGAGAAGAGCTGGGTAGCCCAAGGAGTTAAAGAAGGTAAAACCAAACAAGTGGGACTAGTAGGAAAGAGAACTAGTAACTGCAAAAAAGAAATTAGTACGAGACAAGGTTCTCTCTCTCCCTCTCACCCCCAGACAACGGTGCCGAACATACAACTCGATCGCTCAAGGCTCACAGATACAGCTTTGAGAGGGCCGCGAACTTTAAGATACACAATAAAAGCTACGGCAGCAGTTGCACTTACGCTTGCATAGTTGTAGTAGCAGTTTGAAAACTGAAGAGGTTCTCTTTTGGGAACCAGGTTCGTATGGGGACATCATCTGGAAGAGAGAGAGCAAAACCTGAGAATCCAGCAGGCAGAGACATCCTTCAGACAGCTTTTCCAAGCTCCTCCTCTTAGCACTTTTCTTCAGCATCCTGCCCTGTACCAAGCAGGACAGTCTCATCCTCCTCAGGTATACGCACACTGCCACGAGCGTTTTGTAAATTCGTGCTAAGCCTGTCTATCAGGCTACTAAATGAAGAATGAAAGTTCTACCCTAAGTGTGGAAGATTAGTATAATCCAGGAATTACAGGAGAGACAAGAGAACAAGAAAAAAACCCAACAAAACCAACACACAGGGCAAAGAAACATTTTTCATTAAAAGCATTTTCCAGCCCTGCCTTTTCCTTAGTACCATTAGTTTGAAATGTCTCATTCATCCAGTTCTTTCTGATACAGCCTCCCATGGAAGACGAAAAGCATTTGCCTTCTTTTCTTCAGAACTGTAAGCCTGAGGTACGCTCTCTTCTTCTACCATTGAAGTGTCAATAAACCCTTCAGACGGCTGCTCCTGATGACCTGCCCTTCATGAGTTTTTCTGGTTTCAGAAGTCAAACCGCACGTCAACTATATCAACTGCAGATACGTTTGTGCTTATTTGGTCCCCTATGTTTGTAGACTGCCCTGCCTGAACCAACTGCGGATTATTTCCGAGTTCGTTGCGTTAGGATACTGCATCATCTTCACGTAATGACCACCAAGCCAAAAAGCGGGCAGCAGAATAAGTCACTAATTATGTGTGTGGGATGGTGGTGACCTGAAGGAGGAACTTGACCAAGCAGCAGCTCCTACTGACGACTCTCAGGCTGAAGTCTCTCAGGCAGGGAATCAGAGGTGTTATTAAAATCCACTGACACAAGATGTGCAAAAAACTCAGCAGACTGGATCCCTGGGGCTTGGGGCTACCCGATTTTTCATCTTGCTTCACTCCATTTGTGGCTCTCTTGCTTAATGCCTTGTCACGTGTTGCTGATCGTGTGTCTTCCTTCACTCGTTCAAGTTTTAAGATCATTAGCAATTACAGTATATCAGTCGTTAATATTCTGGCATTGTCAAGAGTATTTTTTTAATTCACTTCCATTGGCCAATACCCAATCAAACTGTGCATGCCTACTGCAGACGTAATTACTACAGACCAGGTATCTTACCAAATATTTTGTACAGATCATCATCTACTACAGACTGATCCTGCTGTTCCCTGAAAGTACAAAAAAGTGGCTGCAGTTACAGATGCAAAAAATGCTAAATGCAAATGGGAAGGCTTCCTCTGAAGTGAAGCTTCCAAGAAATCGTATAGAAAGCTGTAACAGACACTCCTTCTCAGCTAACAGCTTATGTCAAGCCTTGTATAAAGGCACCCTAAGGAAATACATGTGTTAAATGAAAACTGCATTCTAGTATGCTAAATACTTATTATGAAGTCCCTATGTCTGCTCTCCCTCAAAAAACAGATAGAGAAGAAATGCAAAACAGCCTAGACTGTAAATGAATTACTTGTTTGAAATCTTAGCAGATTTTACAGCTTTTAAGCCACTAGCTTTGATTCAAAGCAGAGCTTATGAACAACAGCCAATATCCTTATGAGGCTTTGCCTGCACGATCGCTGGAAGCCTCCCCTCCTTTTCTGATAGACAGGAGTCAACATAGGAAAGATGCCTCTCCCCTACCCACAGCACTCAGTGGAGAATAAAGCATCTGTGACCCTTCAGAGGTGCCTCTTTACGAGCCAGAAGTAGAACAGTAACAGAGAAGCACACAGCTGGGGACTAGGGAGCACAGCTCAGCTCCAGAGCTCATCCAGCTCATTAAAATTCAATTATGAGTACGGGTATTTTGTCTTCAGGAGCAGGTAGCATGCTCCTATTCGGCCAGGCAGAGCATCTTGTTCTCCTTTCTTGTTACCATCAGCTGTGATGAAACAGTCAAGGAACCATGGGCCTGGGTAAGACTGGAGGAACACCACCAGCACGTTCAGCATCTCCAGCCACTTGCCGGGCTGCGTGAAAATCTCAGCACCTCTGTCCATGAGTGTTTGTATCAGATGCTGGGAGCAGCACAGGAGACGACAGCTTGTGCTCCTCTGGAATGGTGTTAGGCATCATAAACTCAGCATAAAAATCCGTATTAAATTATGCCAATCTGGCCTGACGGCCATGAGTGTTGGTTTGCAGCAATAACGCATCATGTAAATCCAAACAGAGAAAGCACTACTGTGAAGTGAGCCTCTGGGGATATTAGTCTCTCTCTCTCGTCTCCATTCATCTCTGCTCCGTTTTCTCTGCTAGCCGTGCATGAAGGACATTCCAAGAAATACTTCTTGCAACCTGCGACAGTTGTGCCATTCAATTCTCAGCTTTTCCCTCTGACAGAGAGCGCAAACGAGACCAAGCTGAGAAAACTTTCATTCCATGATGCCAGTGCTAGGACGGGATGTGGTCTCAGAGGCACAGTGCTGCCTGCGCAGCCACACGTGCAAGCGCTCGGCAGCTTGAGACGAGCACCGAGGGTAGCTGCTGCCTGCCTGTACGAAACATGAAATACTCACCGAGACATCTGCAGGTTCAGCACTGACCACTTTGTTCCCATTTAAGTAACTACTGCAATACATTTTCAGAAGGGCAAATCTCCATTTCACATTGATAACTGGCCCTAGCAAAAACTGCTGCCTAGTTGAAAATACATATTATAAATCCCAAATTCCAGAAATGGAACATGGCATTCAGGGTATGGTTTAGTGGGCATGGTGGTATTGGGTTGATGGTTGGACTTGATGATCTTAAAGGTCTCTTCCAACCTTAATGCTTCTGTGATGTCTCTATAGCATTTGCTATGACATGTTTTCCAGCAAATAGAGGCATTTAGCTCCAGCTATGAGGAGCTGATCTGCTCCATTACTGATCTGGAGCTTTCCTTTGGTTCTGTATAAGTAACCTGCTTCAGTCCCACAGTGCAGAGTACAGTTTTGATTTGCTCAGGAAAGCTTTCAACACAAATCCATCAGCATTACAACAGGAAAGCTTCACTTTCTCAATTCAATACACATCGTGAGGCTGCAATTGCTTCAACTCAGCACCCAGACGAATCCCCTGGGGTTGTGATCTCCTTTCCTGAAAGCCTGACTTTCTGTTTCTATCCTCACACAAGCTTTCTGGCTGCATCATCATATGCAGAGCCATCTTTTAACAGGTAAAACATATATGACCATAAAACCATAAAAGGTTTCTGTACAGGAAAACTCTTCTCACTCCTCTTCTTGCACTTACACAATAAAAATAATAAAGTCTAAACTTGCACATGTAGCATCTGAAAATGAAGCCCCAAAAAAATCACATGGAACAGAGGAACAGTGCTTAAAGACTATGCACAGGACTTAGTGGGACTGTATGTGTTCTGCACACTTGATAAACAATTACTTTTAAATCATTATTTTTTTAGTATTAGTGCATGTATTAATTTAGTCACATAATTTCAAGCATCTAGGCATGAAAATATGGTCCAGAACCCAACCTTTCTGTGATTTTACCTGCAGTAAATATCACTATGGTATTTAGTAGAAAACTATGAGCCCCGGAAAGATGCACATTGATCTCCACAGTCCATACACTCAATTTCTTTTCAAGGAGAAAACCTTGACCTTTCCTGGCTGTACGCTCCATTCTAAAAGCCTCCATGTGTGTTTACAAAAAAAACCAAAACAAAACAACCAGACAAATTAGGTCAGACTATTTGCCAGACACATAGAGAGCTGATAGGCAAAGATGGACTGCGTACTAGCTTATAATTCAAACCACATCGATTGTGACATATATTTAATTAATAGTTAAGTTTTTAAAGACCATCAGGATTTTTTTTTTAATGTAATTCAATATTACAAGCCCTATTCCCTGAAAATATTGAGCAAATAGATAGTGAGTGGGGAAGAAAGTCCAATATCGTGTTATTTGCTAGTATTTGTGGAAAAACCGTGAGGCGGCACTACGCGAGGGACCCTGCCAAACTGCTTCCAGCCACACAGGTGAGCATTTTGGGGCCGCACCAAAGTACAGAACACGGTACCTGAGGCTCCCGCTGAGCACTCTGGCACATTCACAAAGGCTTCACCTGCTTCAGCCCCAGCATGAGGCAGAGGAGAGAGGGTCCTGCCTCCTGGGTGGGCACAAATGTAGGTGCTTTGACACAGCCCCTCCTCTCCTGCTCTTCCTTCAACAGAAAGGGAGTCCACAGGGATCACCTCACTAAGCTACATGAAGCTGTCATGAAAACCACCCAGGTCACCTGCTGCTTACAAGCTAGAAGCAGAGACAGTGGAGCCTGGACAAGCTGGCCTCAAACTGAGCTCAGCTTCTTTCAGACTCCTCCTTGGACAATCCCTTTCCATGAATGCTGGTGCAAGGTACCGGCAACGTGTCGAAGGGGAAACACTCCAGGACCCACCTCGAGGCACACGGCAACAAAACTTCCATGCTGCGACGAGATGGGTGTCACCCTTCACCCCTGTGCTGATGAGTCCCTTTGTGTCCTTCCAGCACCCAGCACCCACCCTTACTTACCTGACACCCGATCAACGCTATACATCCTCTCCAGCCTTTTTCTGTGCCACCCGGTCTCGCCAGACTGATGCTGCTCCAGGTCAAAGGAATGCTGGGAAGGGGCAGCCAGCCGGGTGCAGTTTGGGCACTCCTTGGAGCCCTGTCGGCTGCCTGGCCAGCCCTTGCAATGCCTGCCAACGCCGTGAGAGCCGCCAGCGCTGTGCACGTGGTGGCCGTGGTGGCATTCCTCTTGGGCAGCCCCCTTCATCACCACCAGTTCCATACTTTCGTTCTCGTGGTCCGACAGCATCGGCCTCTCGCCAGAGATCGTGTAGACTCGTGGCTTCGGTCCTTCGCTTGGCATCTTCTCTGCCTGCTCCTCGGAGAAGCTCCTCTCAAACTTGCCGTCTGAGATGACGGAGAGCCTGCGCTTGTTCTGTGCCGCCTGCTGCATCTCCGGGGAGTCCTCCTGCCCGATGTAGGAGTCTGCTAACAGGTGATCTGAAACAAATGGCACACTTTCCTTAAAACCAAAGCACCCCAGACACCGACAAATTCAGGAGGCTGGCTGTTACTGGTGCAGAAAGGGGAAGGGAGGGCACGATATGGTAGGTTCCCCCAGGAACCTTTTCAAATGAACACGTGCCCACAGCCTTGTAAACCTCCAGAGCTGGTACTGAAATGAGAGACATTTCTCACAGATAAGCCCAATATTTTAAGCATGCAACTGGCCAGCAAACAAGACCAGAAGCAAATGCAGCTCTTGGAGCACAGCCTGCAAATGCTTACGTGCAAAACAGCCCTTGCTCAGCTGCGCGGTCCCGTCTGCTTCAGTGAGTTTGGCAATGCAAGGGCTACTGAGCTGGTGAAAGTATGCAGGATGAGGACCAGCACCAACTCCCCTAAGAAGCGACAAACTCTGAGTGTTTTGTGCATCAAGTTATTATTTTTTAGAATTGAAGGTGTAAACCACCAGGGTTTGTTTTTTTCTCCCCCCCCCGATTTTCTGCCACTTGGTTTGATACGAAAGAAATGCAAAGAGACTTCAGCCGCCAGCTGCGGCACAGCGTCCCACTCTCTGCAGCATCCCTGGTTAGCAGGCCTCATCGCGTGTGCCGATGGCAACAGTGCAGCCTGCGGAAGCTGTCCTGAAGGAAAATACAGCCACTCCCTTTGTAGGGTAGGAAGATCGAAAGGAGAGGGGCCCATGAGCGCAACTATCTTTGGAGCCCACACACTGGATGAAGTGCCAGGAAATCTCAGCATTTCCATGGCAATTCCATGCATGAACCCAGCAGTAGCTCCCACCCACCTGCTAATCCTTTTTTCAAGTGGCTGTTAATTACCTCTTACACTTCCCTTCAGATGGGAAGCAGCTCGGGGACTGTTAAAAAGGCTCAGCAGGGAATGCATTATTCATGTGACTACTACCCCAGAAAAATAAAATCATTGGTGTCCAGCACAGACAGAAAGCAAACCCAACCCTTTGCTTCACTAGATAAGTAATTAACATCTTTCATTTAGCTACTGAGCCATGACCTGGAAGAACTCAGCAACAATCTGAGGCTTGGCTACCTTGCAGTTGGCCACGAAGAGATGGAAGAGGAAGAGACCGATCTCAGGACAAGTCTGACGTTGTACGTGTGCAACATGGACCTTTCACTGCTGCCACATTCTGCTTCCCGTGAAGTGCTCCTGTGCCCCTCTGAAAAGAGCCCTCCCAAGCCGAGGATGTACACCTTCAGCTTTTGAATCTGACGCCCATCCTGGACTGTGCTCATGCTGCCAAGGGCCTCTTCCCCTGCTCTGTTTGCAGCCGAGACTGAACTGAATTTAGCTGGTACCAATACAGTGTGTCACGCTCACCTCGTTTTTCTGCTCGAGATATAACTTCCTCCAGCACCACTAGGAGATAAATACGTCTCTGGCCACTCAAGACATGACTGTCAGGACTGTTCAGGCTGACACGACTCAGGTTCGTTTCACTTGTCTCCTAGTGAGACCTCACAGTCTCTGCATACTGTAGCTGGCAGCTGTGGGACTCCTTCAGCTGACCAGGAGAAGGAGCCTGTAGGAGTCCTAAAGAAAGAGCTATGCCTCTTGAATCTATAGCTGATGCTCTTTCCAGACTTCACATGAGGTCCAAAACACCTGCCTAGGTATAGTGAGGAATCATGCACCTCACTGATACGGTCCAGGTAAAATATGAAAGGCGGGCAGTGGTCTACTTCACCCATGGGCTCCTACAGAGAGACAGCACGGCTATCCGCACCTCCTCCAGGAGGAGAGCGTGATGGACTACAAGGGACATCACCAGAACAACTGCAAGCCATTCAAGCGGAAGAAGCTGCTGCACCAGCTGTCATTCAGCAGCTTGTCCACTGAGTTCTACCAGCCGCAGGATATGGTGTCATGGATCAACCAGTGCCAAAAGTGTTCACAGGCTCCAAAGTTCCAACCACTTGTCACCCCTCAAGAGGCAGCAGGCCACCACATCCGTTCTCCAGCAACTCAGATCCTCTCCAGTTCCAAGACTGTGTTCTAGAGTGGGCATGTCTTGGGAAACCACCACCAAATGTATCTTCAAGATCTACCAAGATCTGTGCTGGCCAATATTGCCAAGCACACAATTTTTAAAATTAAAAACAAAGGCCAGTTCTAAGTACTCTTCTCAACTTGTCAAACTTACTAATCTGTGTGGGCACAGTGACGCTACATATTTCTGGAGACACCACAAAATAGTGGCTGAGAGCTGCCCCTGTTCCTCCTGAAAGGACTACTGCTACGGCAGATGTATGGCCTCATTAGAGCAAACCGACAGGACTGTGCACCCTTCCCCATGCACTGACAGCGCCGCAATTCAGCGATCTGAGAGCTTCTGAACTCTGGTATCTGGGGGTAAATGCAAAACGGAGTGCCCAAAGTATAGTATGTCTGCAAACGCTGATGATCACAAGTGCAGAAAGACCAGTTCCAGTCTCTGTTTTACAAGCACTAAGGTCTGTTCGGTCCCATAAAATTTACAGACATGTAAGTGGGACATGAGCAGTTTCAAGTAAGAGTCAAATTTGCACAGGAATCATGGCAGGGTTACAATTCTTGACCAGGTATATTTGACATAAACTACCTGTCTGATGTAGCATGCAAAAAGTGAGGATAATCCCTT
This sequence comes from Phaethon aethereus, assembly GCF_964289735.1. Lineage (NCBI taxonomy): Eukaryota > Metazoa > Chordata > Aves > Phaethontiformes > Phaethontidae > Phaethon > Phaethon aethereus. The sequence goes on along the minus strand of NC_138596.1, from coordinate 2,063,759 downwards.
CTTCCTACCTTACTTGTTCCTTACTCAAAGTGTTTTCACTTGTACTTCTCTAGGAGTTTTCATGGTCTATACTACAAAGGTCTGCCACCACATCAACACAGTATGCTTTCTCTTTGTCAAACAATTGGATAATTATTTCTTTTCATTCAATTTAGCACCTTCAGTAACTACACACTGGAGAAGCAACTTCATATGCAAAGGGAGTGGGAAGCTTTATTCAAGACTTCTAGTTAATAAAGAACTTATCTATAGAAAAAAAATTACTATGGAAGGAAAAGAGATTCAAACATCCATCATAATGAATTATTGGCTTCTAAAAACAAACCTGCACCATTTCAGGGAGCAAGTCTGCACTAGCACTCACACACACATGTGTTCGCATACACCAGCAGCCCAGGGATGTTACCAGTGAGCAGTTCTCTAGTCCGTGCTTGCAGTGAACTGGATTCAGGTACCAAAGCACCACACCTGCTTCCACTACGGCATTTTAGGTTAATAGTTTGCTTCTGCTAGGAAAGAAGTCAAGCTGGTCCAGAAATCAATGGCGAATTAAATCTAAGCCACAGGGATACTCAGTGAAGAGAACCAAGAAACAGTAACAGGGGACTTCAGGAATGACTGGAATTGCTTTCTACGAGTCAGCTGAAGCAGACTGCTGTTAACACCCTCTGCCTGGTTACTGCTGCTCCGTTTCAGTTCATTTGCACATTGCTCTTGCCACCTCTCCCACAACCAGCTGCTCCCTCAAACTGCCAGGCCAGCCCAGGCCAGCGTGGCTCGGGAAGCCTGGCACCGCGCGCTGCTCTCCAGCCACTCCGGCGAAGCTGACCTGGTAACAAGCTCTGCTCTCCCACTTGCTTTGATCAGCAACACCTCTGTCTTACACAGCTGCAAAGCTTCCCTGGAGCAGACAAACCAGGTTCCTCAAATGGATTTCTTTCACCTAGATTTGTGCTCTACATAGATTTATTGTGACTGAGATACTTAACACCAAGATGAAGGGAAGAGAACCAACATGCTTGATCTGTAGCTCACGTGTCTACTGGTAACAGAAACATCCAAGTCGTACTTTCATCGCTTCCCTGTCCACCTGGGCTAAGTCTAACAGCCTGTCCAGAGCCTGGGGGCTCGACAGTCCAGTCCTGGGGGCAAATCCCCTTCCCACCCGCCTTGTTCTTTACTTGAACACATCTCATTGGCTTCAGTTACTCCTCTCTGATATTTCTTTCCTCACATTCCACGCAATACTGCCCAACGCAGTCATTTGGCACACGTATCAAAGACATGACCGCCGACAGCAGTGATAATCTGTACTGGTTAATTTGCAGTGTCTTGGGGAAAGAAAGAATCCACATTCTCGATACATGTAGTTCCTGATAATTAGGTACTTATTACTATTAGATACCTACAATACATCCTTTCTCACTCAGTAACTCTAACTTAAGCACTTGCTCTGACCCAGGTTACTAACCATGGAAGGATTTTCACATTTTCTTTCACCGTCACAACTTTTCTCCAGAGGAGGTAAAACGCTGGGATACGCCTCAGTTGACTGATGCCCATTCACAACAGCGGAGGAACTCACCGAGCCAAACTCATGTCTGATGCAGGCTGCCTTGGAACCCCATGGGATGAGAAGTTTATAAATCAAGGCAGAACATAGCCACAAGGCAGAGACAGAAGCTTAAAAAAAAAAAAAGTCCCAAATTTATTACTGTACGTAGCAGCCAAACTGATGATTAAAGCACCTTAGATTTAAAACCTCAGCTCCAGCATCAGAAGCGAAGTGGCAAAGAGTAATGCAGATAAACCCTATTAAAAAAAACATCCATCATCTCAGAAAAATAAATTTCAGAGAAACAGTTCTCTCCTCCCTGCTCCACCTCAGCTGGACCTCTCTGGATCTGATGTTTACGGTTCCAACTTTAAATGAAAGAACTGTCTCAGCCACTGAAGATAAATGGAAAGATTTTAGCTTTACAGTATATGGACTCGCAGCATTGTTTGTAGTAGCAGGAATGAACTTAATGCTTTTTTTATTTTACACCAGTAGGAGTCCAGGTGATGCTCTCAGTGAGGAGAGCAGACGGGTGCACTGGCTAGAGCCCAGGGCGTTGCAACAACAGTCACATCTTTCCAAACAGCAGAGCTGAGCAGGTTCCCTCGACATTTCAGTTCTGAGACGTCCCGTATGCCTGCCACTGCCCCTCAGGTGTGCTAAGAGGCTGTCAGGTCCTGTTCTGCTCCGCTGCCTCCCTGAGCGTGCCTCGGAACCGAAACGCAAAGCTCCCTACCATGTCAGCTCTGTCCTTCGCACGGCGAACGTACCGCAACGTGACCCCGCCAGCGCAGAGACGGGCTGGCAGCTGACCTCGCTGGGCTGCGGGCTTGAAACGCAGGCAAGACATAGGCACGGTAAAATCCAGGAAATGTGCTCAAAGATATTGAAGCATGAGGCAGGGAGATAAAAATGGAGATACAGCAATTAAAAAAAGGTCACAGTGGCATTTCAGCCGTGCAGTATCTTCAGAGTCAAGTGAGCGAATGTCATGTACAACGTTCGCTACAGCATTACCCAAAGCCTGACCAAGCCAGCCCCACCGTGACTTTACCGGGCACCCTGACCCTACTGCTCCCGAGGAAGGAACGTCACGCACTCCTCTGCAAAGCTACAGAGAAAAGGCAAGGGCTGCTTCCGTAAGGGAGCTGCTCTGAGAAAACAGAAGGTCACTTAACTATGACAAAACGGTTCCAATTAGTCTTCTGCGCTGAAATGGGCCTAGAAAACAAACATACTGAAGACGCTGTTGACATTGTGCCTCATAGATGAGTAACCTTTTAGTCTGGCATGTAACACTAATGCGAATAGATGACATTGTTACTGTGAGACACAACCCATTCCAAGGGTACCATTTCCATGGTAACACTGTGACCTATGTTTTTATTCACTTTATAAGCAAACAACATATTTCGTGGCAAATTTTAGGATACACCCACACCATACCCGTGCTGGCCGATCCTTGAAGCAGCCTGAAACCCTCAGAGACAAGATTTCACATCCCCGCTCTGCCCTGAACTCAGGCTGCCTACAACCCCCTCCGCAGCAAGGGCTTTTTCTTTTCTTTTTTTTCTCCTGTTTTTTTCTTTTCCTTTCTTTTTTTCTTTTCTTTTCGTCTTTTTTCTTTCTTTTGCTTTCTCTCCGCAGCAAGGGCCACCTCCGTTGCTCAAGGCCAGCCATACCACATCCGCACAGGGATGCGCCGAGAGAGCTGGGCCAGACACTCTACTGGGTTCCGTCCTGGGGACAGGGTGAACACCCTCTAGAGAAAAAGGCAGACTTGGTGCTTACCCTGAATCCAGCTCCACTGGCAGCTCCACAGCCTGAACATTGTCTTATGAGTCTTATGTCTTATGTCTATATGTCTTATGTCTTATAAGCACAAGTCTTATGAGGAGCGGCTGAGGGAACTGGGGTTGTCTGGAGAAGAGGAGGCTGAGAGGAGACCTTATCGCTCTCTACAACTACCTGAAAGGGGGTTGTGGCAATGAGGGTGTTGGTCTCTTCTCCCAAGTAACTAGTGATAGGACAAGAGGAAATGGCCTCAAGTTGCACCAGGGGAGGTTTAGATTGGAGATTAGGAAAAATTTCTTCACTGAGAGGGTGGTCAGGCATTGGAACAGGCTGCCCAGGGAGGTGGTGGAGTCGCCATCCCTGGAAGTGTTCAAAAACGTGTGGATGTGGCGCTTCAGGACATGGTTTAGGGGACATGGTGGTGCTGGATTAATGGTTGGACTTGATGATCTTAAAGGTCCTTTCCAACCTAGTGATTCTGTGATTCTGTGATTGGCAAACTGAAGGTCCCTCTTAGAGCACTGTACAGCTGCAGCTTTACTTCATAGCTTTGCTAAAAGCACAGCTCACAGGTCACTTGCTTGGGCTGAAGCACCTGCAAAGCCTCGTGCTGGAGTTCCTCAAGCCCCAAGTCAGCTGCCGGCAGCATCAGGAACCCGCTCTGCCGCACGGCTGCTGCCCTCCACACGCGCTCACGGCCTCTCTGCCGGAGCGGCAGAAGCCCAGGGTGCAAACGCAAGCGGTTGCTTCAGTGCAGTCTCTGCCCGTGGCACAGTAGCTTCCGGAAACACGATTTTCTCCTGCCACCCACCACCCATTGCCACTTGGCTCAGGGAAGCTCACAAGTGCCCTCTTCTCACTCAGTGTTTACACTGATGGCTGAAACATGATCCAAAACCAAAGGAAAGAAGTGAAGATTACTTCTTCTGAGCTCAAAAAAAAGCTTCTTCCAGTTTCGGGTAACTGTCCCCTCTGGTTTGCACTGATGCAAACCGGTCAGGGTAGCCACACTGTTTCTGCAGTAACCACAGCGAGTTTGGGTCAAGACCTGCCAGGCAGCTCTGGCCCAAAGCCCATCACCTCTGCAGCACCAAGCACACCTTACACTTGCTGGGATGGTCCGCCCTCTCTTGCTTCCAGAGCCTTTCAGGCGGTTTGCCCACAGCAGCGGCCTGCCGCAGGCAGACCAGCGCTGCATCCCACCGCGACGGCCCCAGCACTCCAGCAGCAGTGGGTGCCCTCCAAATAACCCAAGCAAGCAAAATACAAACTGCCTGATAAAAAAAGTTCGGGGAAAAAACCCAGCACAGCTCCCTTCCTTCCCTCAGGAAAGGATCCTTGTGTCTGAATCCCATCTCACCGGGATGCATCACTGCCTCCCCAGGCAGGAAGTTTCTCAAATGCTCTGCTTGCTGTCATTTCTAATTTCATTACCCCATGCCCTGGATGTCTTTTTCCTCTCACAGTCCCAGCACATGGAGATTAAGAAATCTCAGTGAGGGGCCTCTGACACCTAAGGTGGGAGAAGGGGGCTCTGGGAATGTCCAAAACTCCTTATCCCATGAGCTCTGGTGAGACTCCAAGTGATTATTTCTTCTGTGTTTTGCGCTCTGCAGCCTTTTTACACGTCCTTTTCACAACATTTCAAACCTTTTCTCTGTCTTTCTTCTAGGTCTGTCCCAAGAGACACCCACCCCTACACTAAAACCATGCCATAGTCAAGATGGAAAGTCTTTGGAAGGTACCAGAAAGCTACAAGAGTCAGCAAGGACTCTGGCAACAGCCTTGCAGTCAGAATGAACACTGAACATGGGAGAGTGCTCTTCTTGGGGACCTTCCCAGACCTCCAGCCTGCATGAATAAGCCAGCAGTGAACAGAGGCAGGAAGAGAGCAGGAGATGCGTTACCACCTCAGCATCAGCTCCCGTAACAGACCTGTGTCCTGCCAGCAGCAGAGTCCAACCCTCCCTTTTTTCCAATTCCTCAGAATATCTCAAAGACTGGGAGAAAAAAAAAAAAAAAAATCTGAGTGATCCCAAGGGGAAAATCCCTTCATCCTCTGCCAGAAACTCGTACTCGGTCACCAGGCAGCTGCCCTGTTCCAAAAGGGAAACAAAGAGAAGAAAAATCTGTATTGCCATTATCCCTGCTGTAACCACAAGAATATGGTCAGTGCACTCCAAGCCAAGCGAATGAGTGAGAAGAGGTAAATGTACCTCCCCAGTCACCTGGAACAGCCTCCTCCAGAATTAGACATCGAAGACTTGCATAGGGATAGTCACACAATATTTATGAGCCATGAAGTTCTCAGGCCTCACGTCACGAAGAATCAGAAGTTGTAACCAACAACAAATACTCTCACATTTTCTTGCTTACATGTATACCCTGCAGTACCCTGCAATCCGCTCCACCTCCTGCTGCTGTTCAATTCCATACCCACCTCCCTCGTGAAGGAAGCAGAGCATGGACAGAGTGCAATTTTATTCAAAACAGAAGGTGAAAAAAGCCTTGCAAATAACTCACCCTCATCAAAATGCTCAGACATGGCAGCTGGCCCATCCTGCTGATCTGCAGTCCCTCTGTAGTTCTTCATTACCACTCCACCATTTCTCAAAGCCATTCTGCCACACGCATACACACAAGCTCTCCAGAGGAGCCACCAGAAGTAGACTCTGGGGTGTAAAAGTTACCACCAAAGAATAAGCTCTTTGATCAGTTGTGGAATTGTGAAGAAGAGGTGGGATGCAAAAGCCATTATACCATCTCCTTACCTTGGAGTCAAGGGACTCCAAAGATAAAAAAGTCAAACCAAAATGGACGATCCTCAGAGAACAAGTGCAGCAGAAATGGAGTACATTGGGGTAGTCTCTGCACACTTGGCATCTCCAACCAGATGGTGGGTCTCCTGTGTCTGCCCGAGGAGTTACAGAGCTCCACCCTACTGCCGAGGAGCTGAACTAGCAGATAGAGCAGCAAGAGAACGGTCATCGCCAAGATTCACACCCACCTCCTTTTCTGCATCAGGATTGTCCTCTGCCAGGTTCTAGCTCCTGGATCTGCAGAAGGGGAGGATCCTGCCCTTCCCTCCTCCATTTATGCCTCCACTGTCCCACTGAGGGCTCTGCCACCTCCCTGCTCCTCAAAGACCACAACCCCTTTCCCTCACTGCATCTATCAATGATTTCAAAACTTTCTTAAACCCTTTTTTTCTGGACTATGAACTACTGAAGTCACAGCCTGCCTCCTTCCAGTCACATTTAGACTAGAGCCTTTGCCCCAGCTGCAGTCTGCTGGCAGTGCCCAGAGCACCCCCATATACAGCCGGGGTTAGCAGGCCTATCCCACTAGGTAAAGACACTCACGGGGAAAGCCCGGAGTGCTATGAACAGAGACGTACATGCACCGAGGACTCAATTCTTCAGTGTGCTGAGCTTTCTGGACCTAAGCCACCAACACATGCAAGTAGGAATTTAACTAGAGGATACTGGTGGGCCTGTACAGCCATAACACCACCTCTCCCTGCTCTCTTCAGGCAAGCTGATGAGTTTGAACAGATTCAGGTACTTCCATATATGTGCTACATCTTCAAGCTATGTAGAAGAGGAGCTTCATTTGCTTCTCTGGAGTCACTGGGTCAAAGCTAATCGAACAGCTTAAGCACTCTGCTGAGCGAAAGGTAAAGCATTCAGAAACTTGCAAAAGCAGTACTGATACTAGAGAATTTCTGCAGGAAGGAAAGAGTTGACTTCTCTGTTATTGGACTACTGAGACAAACAAAAGGGAGCCAAATTTTCAACTCTGAACATTTTTATGGGATAGCAACCTTCCTACCATGGTTATTTATAAAGAAATGTTACAGGCTATGTTAAATTATACACTGCAGAATTTCAAAAGATGACTTAAAAATGATTTTTTTTTTTTTCCCCCTTTTCTATAAACATTAAGAGTAATTTCTAGGGCACTTTGTTTCCAAGTCAATACTTAAGGATCCCACAAGGATTGTGGTACATCCATCTGTACCTCTCACTGCTTGATTCTTATCTGCGGCAACTAAATTCGCTTGGATTCAAATACGACCTCACGCCTGATACACCAAGGGGCCAGTGGGTGTGAGAGGGCTTCCCTGGAGAGCTTACAGATATGTCACAAGCACAGAGGGGGCTTAAGCGCTGGTCTGGGGAGCCTGACAACGGCACATTACCCAGGAGTCACATCAGCTCCATTTCCATGTTCTCCTTAACTAGTCAGAGAGAGGAACGAGTGACTAAGAGCACCCCATAAGCTGCGCAAAACAACAGCTTTGTAAGCGGGCATCAGAGGGGCTCCTACTGCTTGGCTTTGACCAGGGCTCCCCAGGTCTCAGGCACCCAAACAGATCTGCCATTTCCCCTCCTCTCCATCAGAGATTCTCTCTTCAGCCTGAACATGAGCCCACAGGTACTATGACGGTGATGATAAAGGATGCTTTTGCCATTCTGGGAAGCCTCCTCAGACCTGCCCGGGCTGCCTCTGGGCTGTCTGTCCAACCCCTTCTGCCTCGCAGATGCTTCATCTCAGCTGCATTAAACCCCAGCCTTTTTCTACCCTCCCCTTCCTATCACCATGGGCTGTTCTTAGACCAACTATTTTAAGTAATGTATCACTAGAGTTTCTCATGCCTGAAAAAAAGCATAATCAAAGAACACAGCAGTGTTGGACATTGTTTTAAAAGCCCTTCCATTCACAAAGTTAGCACAGTTTAGCCAAGGACAACTTGAAGGTCATTAGAACACAGCCAAGAAAAAAAGGCAGGGACTCATTCAGTTGGCTGTCAAAGACTAGTGTGATTGGGCTTCCTTTCAGCAAGAGGCTTTTCCTGCCTGTAGAGATTTAAACAAGCACACACACTTACAGTTTACCTAAAATGATAACATCACTCTACATTACATTCTATTTAATAACTTTGCTCTCTAGCATTGGACTGTTTTGCAGGGGATAATCTGCTACTTATTCACACAGGATTTTCTGTGGATTCCACGGGATTTTCTATAGGTTTTATAGTGAATTTATTGTCTGCAAAATGTTTTCTTTCCTCACGGAGAAGACAGCCCCGTTAGAAGTCAAATGAGTTTCTCTCACGCTCTTTTGCCCATCAAGCAAAACTTATCCTAGGCTGACAGGGGCGATTTCTGCACCTGAAAAATTAACACATTAGCTGGCACATGTTGCTGTCCTCAACTACACAAGGCAAACCTCCTTTGTTGAAGGAAACCCTGGGAATAAATCCAGAGGCTACCTTTGCCAGCAAAGACAGATTGCTGCACATAGACGAAGCACATCAGTTAACGCACTAACTCACCTTTTTTTATTCCCCAGTGAAAGCAAGAGCTAGGAGTGACAAACCAGTGCAGAAGCCTTGCGCAGTGCAGTCTTTCACTTCCCAGCTGAAACTTCTTCCAAGGACATCAGCTCTAGGGGTGAATTTATGACAGGGCACTTGTCCACTAAAACTGAACTTGTCCCCACAGCCCACTCAGCCCTTGAGTCACCAAACTGCCTTCTCTCCTCAAGGGCTGCACAGATCCAGAGGGTGACTCCTCCTGTCTCTCTGCTGCTGAGATCTCACACTAACACTTTATGATAAATAAATGCACTTTCATTTTAAGGCATAATAAATAGGTGCATGCACATACAGATATAAACAAGGCATGTCAGTTCTCTTACCTGAGCCGTTTCTACCTTCGGGATGGTTTTGTGAAAGATATTCTCCAAAAGCCCTTGCCGCTCTGCATATCCAAGCATCACAGAAGGCAGCAAAGGAGAGAAAGAAAGAGACGGGTAATGGTTAAAGGCCAAGGAAAGAAGGAACAGTTCAATATACTGCTGTTTCCCTGCAGCTGCCCTTCCCTCATCTTCAGGTGACACCAATTTAAACATGCTGCAAGAGCAGTGGGGTTAACACACATCAGTTTTCCCATGGCCAAAGGGGAAAACAGAGTTGGACTACAAGTCCAGGACTACCTGAGTCTTTAGCTTCTCTTTTACAACTGAAAAAAAATTGAAATGCACCTGCCTTAAACTTGGCCTTGTTTCTTTGATGCACATAGGAACTGGATCACTGTCTCCAACCACACCAAGTTAAACCGTTTCTGGCAGCCCAGGGAAGAAGGTATCTCCACCCCAGTCCCAACCATCACCTCAGCCTTCTACTCTGGTTCTGAATGCTCCTATCGGTGAGCTATCACAGCTTAGGCATTAATGCTAATACTCATTTCACCTACCTTAACCCTAATCTCAAATACTATGTCAGTATTTGGATTATTGGACAATCTTATTTGAGAGACCCCCACAAGACCCCACAAAAGCAGTTCCTGGTTCTCTGATGGATTCAGGTCCCGTGGATGACTGAGATTTTACTGAAATACATTAAGAATCAACTGGGCAGGGTATGCTCAACCCTTATCACACATCAAGGCCTACATCAGCGAGCAAACCTATGAATATTCCAAGAGGGAAAAGCTTTCTCATTTCAACCCACAGGGGAAAGGGATCCTTGGTCAAGGCATGCATTCCCTGGTATATGGTAAATACAATCTCCAGTCTCCTATTGCCAGGACTTTTGTAACATCCTGCTGCTGTCCTTGTTCTCCTGTACCCAACAGACCTGCGCCTCAAGTGACCACCTTTTCCCCAGCCATCCATTTTCCCCAGGTTTGTAGAACAACCTCTCCACGGTCTGCAGCATTACAATCAGGCTGATATTTGCCAATGGACAGTCTAGAGTGGACGTTCGGCAAACAGCGAGATGAAATAGCCACCCACCTCCTTGGCAAGCCAAGCCAACAAAACTCAGCAGCCAAGCACTCACAGACTGCAAGCACACCAGCATCTCTTGGGGAGGAGATGAAGACTTGCTGCAACAGGGAAGACTCTCCATGCCAAGGCATCATGTCTACTGTCCCCCTCCTTCAGAGGTGCTCAACCTCAGAAAATCCCTCTCCAGCTCAAGCTGCCATAAAAGGCCACGCTCCTAACAGCCATTTAGCACCTAAGTGCAGAATGGCTTTGACCTCCAAAACAACCTTCTGCTTTGCTACCCGATGCAGCAGCATATCCCAACCTGTGTAGCCAGGATTTTCCCCACTCCTTTTATACATCTCCTCCCAAAGGGGAAAAGATTAACAAAGCCGCAATGTACCTCCCAGAGCGACTAGAGCTGGAAGGAGGCAGAAGTCCATTTGTCATCCACAGCCAGCAATAGGGGATCGATAAGAACGATGAAGAAAGAGTAATTTAATCTCCCTGGGAGGAAATTTCAGCACAGCCAAATGCAAAACGCTTTGGAGCAGTGCAGCTGGAGCTGTGCAAGAAGCAAGGTTTAACCTTCTGCATCATTACAGGCTAATGTACAGTGCTGAGGTTCTTTCTCTTTCCAGATTCTTGCCTGTCTAGTACCAGGCTGTACCTTTAGACACTAGCCAGGATTGGCAGTTGCCCAAACTGTCCTTCTCAATGCATAAGCACCCCCAGAGATGGTCACGCAGAGGCTCTGACACACGGGGGAGCTGTACAATTAGCATGCAATCCCCACTACGATGAAGAAAGAGATGACCATCATGGTTCACCCATACAGCAGAACAAGTGCCTCATGGATGTTCCTTGCACACACTACCTTTCTGTCTGGGCAAAAGAGCAGGACTTGGTCCTGGGGCAACACACAAATGTAAAGTTGGGAGCTGGAGTGTGGCAACTTCAGGGAAGTGGTGGAGTCACCATCCCTGGAGGTATTTAAAAGACGTGTAGATGTGGTGCTTAGGGAAATGGTTTAGTGGTGGTCTTGGCAGTATTAGGTTTACAGTTGGACTCAATGATCTTAAGGGTCTTTTCCAACCTAAACAATCCTACAATTCTAACATCAGGCTATGCAGCTGCAAGAGCACTCCTGAGCTACTCCTGCACTCCAGGAGGTGGTTATAAGGCTCAGTCAAAGCCACGGCTGATGTCACGTAGCACTGGCAACAGCCCTGCTTTGAGCAGATGGCTGGGCTCAAGACTTCCAAGATCTCTTCCCCCAACACTTCTGGGACTCCAAGGCTTACCATGGAAATGTCTGTCCGTGCCAGACATCATAAACACCAGTCACAAACAGGGCACTTACACCCTTGGAAAAGACTCTGAAGCTTCTTTTGTGCATCAGCAGTCATTCCATGTTGAAAAAATAACAATGAGCAAGTTCTCAGGTACATTATCAGTGAGAGAATATGGTGATTTACATAAAAAAATGCTGAAATATGATGATAAAATTTAGTCTGCAACTAGTTCAAAAGCTCCAAGAGCATGTTAGTTCATCTACCATTCTCTCTATTCATGTCTCTGCCAATACCCGAAACTGATCTGTCTTAAAATCTGAACCAACACTTCACCCTCAGTTTGCAAACCACAGGCTCAAAAAATTAGTACCGAGCACTTCCCAAGACCCAAACTGCAAATGGCTAACATGGAGCCAGAGAGAAGCACTGCTGCCCTCCATCCCACCTTGTTCCACAGTGAAAACAGTGTCACTCAGAATTAAGAGCCTGAGTTTAAAGGTGCTGCAGTGTCTCTAACCTCACTCTCCTGTTTCCCCAAGCAGATGAAGTAGGATGGTAAAATCCCAAGTGCCAGAGCTCCCAGAGGACAGGCGATACCCAGACCTCTCCTCCACAGGTCAGAAGCACAGTCAAGGAGCACAGAGCTACTCAAAAACATTGATGCCCAGCCCAGGCTGAACCTGCAGTTCTGTCACTGCTGTTCCATGTCCACCGCTCTCAGATGCCGCAGGTCAGCCTAAGAGCAAAGGAATGTGGACGCTTGACCACAGTTATTTAGCAACAGCCAGTAAGGCAACGACTCCTGCAACAGTACAATGTGCGACGGGGGTTTTCCAGCCAATTACACTGCAAACTTCGAACTAATTTTTTTGCCTATTATCTCAGTGGTTTCCTTCTACATTTCTGCTTCCCAAGTGCCACCAGCTTCTCCTTGGCTGTGCCTCAGCTGATCACCCACAGATGTCTGCATGTGCCCTTTGCCAAGGGGACTCTGCTGGCCATGCTAGCTCCTTATGGCTAGTCTCTCCTTAGCCAAACCTTTTGTCTTCCTTCGCTGCCCTCACTGTGCTCACAGTCACCCCAGTTTACCTGCACCAGCCCGTACCGTTAACGTGTCACTTACCCCCTCTCCTTGGCTACCCACTGACTTGATCAAAATAAAGTCAGAGCAAAATTCAAACAGATGGTAGCTGCTCTATTCATCCCATTCTCTTCTATTTCTTCTATCAACACACTGTATTAATACAAGCCACACAACCATGGTTTTCTCTCAGCTCGGTTTTGCCTCCACTGTCACAGCCGATGTAGTTCAAGCCCCACCAAGTCTACTGATGGCACTGGATAGAAAACCCTTCAACCGGTCTCTGAGCAGAGACTCCTCAGGATAATTTAACTGTCAAGAGAGAAAAAAGAAAACTTGTTTCACATAAATGAGATGAAGTACAAGGTGCCTTACAGATACACAGGCCGATGAGCTATAACTCTGAGTGTACGACACTGCAAAAGCTGCATACAAATAAGCAGGTAGTACTGAGAGGTAATCAGCTGATGACATGACAAGTTTAGCCCTGATTCATCTAGAGAGAGGTTTTCGTTTTATTGGCAGATCACATCTGCATGTTACACAGCCAGCACAGCTTGATTTAACAGAGACATGAACCAGGGACCTTAGCCTTAGTACACTGTGCTACTGAGTCTAACCAGCAAAGACAAGACTGCCATTGCCTCAGAGAAAACACCACCATCTTCTCCGGCTTCTTCTCCATCAGAATGACTTCACGAGTGCGGAGGTGGGATGCGGTAGCACAACGCAGCCAGCAAAGGCAGCTGCCCTTCTGAGGGCACTTTTCAGTACTCGCTGTGCATTAGATGTCAAAGCTGGACTCCAGGCTGGAAGGGAAGCTGACTGAGATTTTGCAGAGAAGCACAGACGGTCTAGACATACATTTGCGAGAAGGAGGAAAACTACCGAATAACAAAGATCTCAATTACAATGTGATGAGCATGGAATAGCCTTCACGTCTCTGCAATAATCACATCAACAGAATAAAAGGGGCCTTGATGAGTACTAGCAGTTATGAGAAACTGATGCACACAAATTTATGCAATCCACCAAACTGACACTGAACTGAGTGAAGAAATGTGTGTTGAAACACTCACAGATACATGAAAGACCTGACATAACTCCACTTAGAGCACAGCAGCAAGTTAAACAAAAGCAGGACTCTTCAGGAGTATTACATGGAAAAATAAAGAACACCCACCACCTTCGCATGTTCCTTCAGAAGTAATGCCCAGAGGAGTTGCAGCAGGAATCTGTTGTGACAGTATCTGACAGTGCTGCAGCTCAGGAAAACAGGAGAGAAGAGACCTCCTGCATCATCAGGACCTACGTCCTCCTACAGCAGCAGTCCTGCTCTTGTCACTAAGCAGAGAGCGGAACACTGCCAGCACATCCATAGTGAACAGCTCAGTCATTAAAGACTGTTGACACCTATGTTGTTTAAACCTAATAGTAACAATACACTGACAAAAATTAGTTTTCTGAAATATCTACGTAGGGAGATGGTAGCTGGAAAAATTTAAATTGTAATTTTAAAATTTTAAATTCTCACTCTCAAAAAAGGGAAATTGGATATCAGCAATGGGTCTTGAAGTCAAAGACCCCACAGTCTTGGAGGAATTTATAGTCACAAAGCTTGGACAGGAGGAAAGAGGACAGAGCAGGAAGAAGTTAAAAGAACGAGGTAATCAAAGCATGAGAGAGTTCATACCGCTCACAGGAAAATTCACAAGCAGAAAAAATGAATCTAGACTCCATGAAAAATCCCAATCTAAGCCACAAATTGCTCATGCAGCAAGAAACCTGGGATAAGCAATACATTCAAGTACCTCGGCATTTTGTCAGCGCAAGATTTACCCTTCTGTGGCAACTAACACTTCGTGCCCTTGTTTAAACCCACTCTCTAGCCCTTCTCTGGTCAGCAGAGAGGGACTGAGACCAAATTCTTATCTCTCTTGGGAATGTCTTGAACTAGATGCCAAAGTCCTGAAATTGGGTAAGATGAAGATGAACCACACTCTCGACTCTAGTATTTCCTGTGCTAACTATAGCAAGGAGAGATGGTTCTGGAACACCCAGCAAAAGTCTCACGGCTGTTTGCTCGCGCTATCACACGCTCCCAAAGGCAAGCTGTAGGCCAGAGCAATCCAAAGCAAAGCTGCAGGAAGAGTTCCTTCTATTGCCACATTTGGGGTTCCAGTATTGTTCTGTAGGCGTCAAGGCAGCAAAGGACCAAGAGAGCTCATTTCTAAAGGCTTTGGCTCATCTAAGCCCTTGAAAGTGTGCTAAGGAAGCCAAGGAGCGCGTGTCAGACCATGCGGGCCAGGACCCCGAGGAGAACCTGCACGAGCCCAAACCGCAGCAGCCTGGGAGCTGTCAGCGGAGGGGCAGCACCAAGGTCATGGCTCAAGAACAACTGTGCCATCCCTGCCTTCAGCGCTCGTGCCCCAGGAGCTGCAAGGCACAAAACGCACATGCAGGGTTTCACGACAGTGAAATCTTGCATACTTCAGATTTGATCAAAGCAACAGCACCAAGCCACAGCCCCTCCCCGGGTGCCGTACACGGCATGAGCGCACAGTTCGCTGCCACTCTCTCAGGAGAGGACAAGACTACAGAGACCAGAGTTGGCAGGATCCTTGATGCTCTCAACGACGCTAGCACAGAGCGACTACGCCGTTATTTTGTAAGAAGCTATTTAAAAGACCTAGCACACAACAAACTGCATGGAGCTTAATTAATTCTCCTGGGACAGAAGACTCCCTTGAGTCACACACAGCAAACTGCATGGAGCTTAATTAATTCTCCTGGGACAGGAGACTCCCCTGAGTCGCTCTGCAGAGATTTTAATTTAAGAATCTAGGGAGTTTGCACCTTCTGCTTAGATCACATTACTCACGACAGCAAACAAATGACGCTCTCTGCTCAGTAAGACAGTCAAATGCACACACACACTCCAGCCACGCATAATAAAGATACGTCAGTGCCCACTTGGACTCGCAGCGAATGTCAGGACATGAATTTTCTCTCTAAAAGAAAAATCAGGAGAAATATCAACAGGGCAGAGCTCAGGAGGCACAGAGAAACAATCCCAGGGCATCTCCTCCTGCAGCACAAGGACAGGATCCCACAGCTGCCTACACAAAACCGCAGGGGACCTGATCATTGCAGCAGTGCTACCCACAGAGGTGATCCAAGTCCCCAGCCCTCTTGGGAAGGACGGCATAGTCTACCTCTATAGCCTTATCTGCTGCCCTGCAGCATCCTCGCTGTAGATGAGGAAGACAAGGACATGGGGGATACACGGAGGAGGACCCAGGGCAGAGCAGAGGAGCTGTGTGTGATGTGCTCCAGGAAGCCCAGAGAAAACCTTTCAGCAAGTGGGTCATTCCTCCATTCTATCGCTGTAGAAATTCTAAAGGTGGCAGAGACCCCCTGAGGCAGGGGCTGAGACGTGCCTGGAGTGGCAGGATGGAGGCACACAGGCAGTGCTCGTCCCCACCAGCACCTTCTCCATGCAAAGAGGCAATGCAGGGCGCTCCTCAACAAGTTCTCCGCTCTCCCCAAAGGCTTTTTCGATTAGGCATTTCTAGCACGGGGCATGAACAGGGAGACACATCAGAGCACCTGTCCTGTGCCATGGTCTACATGGCCAGCACTCCGCAAGGACCTTATGTTCCCCAGCCCAAGTCCACTCAGCTAACTTTTCTGATCAAACCACCACAATTCACACCACCAAGAGACCTCAGTGCTCCCACATAACAGTAGCAGCAGCCTGTCAGTAGTTATAGCAGGTATGTAGCAAACCAGAACCCCAGAGATACCTCCTGGATACAGAGTTGATACTACTTGAGTAGCATCCACCCATCCTGGTGTGGGCTAAAAGACCGTTGCGTTCAAAACACGTTGGCGGCTCCCAAACACCCACACTACTGTTTGAAATCTTAGCAATTACCAAGTATGTTGTTTGTGTGACTGGCTGCCTAATCCCACTCCCAGAACCACATTACAACAGTTATGGTGCATTTTGTGTCATTTCTGTATATCCACCCAGCTGACATCTGCCGAAAAGAATCCCACCTCCAGATCTCTGAACGCCATTGAAAACACTCTTGTTTTCGTCACTGATTATGAACAGGATGCATCATAAGGTGGGGAAAAGTTCCAGGCTCTGCCTGGACAGCTTTCTCTAGAGGCACTCCAGACTTTGAAGGATGGGTTTCTTTACAACACAGACAGACAGCAGTATTGGGTCTCTTCGCTTTAAGCCATAAGACTATCTTTCCTCCCAACACAGTAGCGATGCTGTAATGCTGAGTTACAGTCACACAGAGAGGTGACTGAGATCTCTCAGCAGCACACATTGAGTCCTACACATGACTCCGGGTTATTCTAATGCAATTTTGTCTAACACAAAGGAGGTGTTATATAATGCAGCTGAAAAGTTTATTTCTTCCCATTTTTTTCAGCAGCAAAGAGCTAGTCTAGATATAGATATAGCAGGGACACTGACAGACCTACCCCTCTACACAACTGTGCTGTAGGAGCAGCTAAAAAGCTGCGCCAGTGCCCCCAAACAGTCACCAGATGATTGCCGTGACACTGGCACTGCAGCGTGGGAGAAGGGTCGTTTCCATCTTTCTGGGCAAAGGGCACTGTAGCAAAGCTCATCGGCGATTGCTTTTTAAACCTAAGTACAATCAAGCAGCAAACACATTTTCTAGGATCTCCCATGTTTGGCACCAAAAAGCATTGGGACCTGACAGAAAGTGAAATGCTACACTGTAGGACAAGCAATACAAAAACATAACGGGCACAATAGAGAACCCGAATCTTTTAACTGGTCAGTATAGCGGCCCGGGACACTGCCGGAGAGGGCAGATGTGGTCCAGATTGTCACGCAGTAGGTTTTCCGTTCAAAGGAGCGAGACCCCTTGAAGAAAGCTGCTGACTTTGCCCTCGGGCACGCAGATGGCATTTCAGCTGAGGAGAAACCACCGAGCGAACTGACCACGCTTCCAATTCCCGAAGATGAGAAGGATCCAGCCCTGACAAACCCACTTCTGACCCACTCCTTGCCAGCCGAGCAGATAAAACCCGCAGATGATGCTCCCCGGGCCGGCAGCAAGAAGCGGGGATGCCTCTGGGGACAAACCACCGCTCCAACGGCTGAGGGTCCGCTGTGCGCAGGGGGAGCACGGTCGCCCACATTCACCGGCTGCAAGCGGGTGGCCGCTTTTGGGGGCACGGCGGCAACCAGCGAGGGGACGTGCCGGGGTCCCTCCCGGCTCTCCTACCCCAGGCTGCCGTTTCCAAGCCCCGGAGGGAGAGCGTCCTGCCCCCGATGGCCCTGCACCGGGGACAAGACCAGGGGTCGTGCCCCAGGGGCTCGAGGCCTTCCCCCCAGCCCGGGGGCGGGCAGGGTCCCCGGCACCGCGGGGCTCCCCGAGGAGGGACACGCGCCCCACCCCCGGCCCCCGCACCCACCTCACTTTAGCCGCCACCGACGACATGGCCTCGTTCCTCAGCGTCTTCCTTTTGGACACGGCTGTGCCCATATTCGCGCGCGGGGGGGCCGCCGGGGGAGCGCTCATCGCACGACCCCGCGGCTGCCCATGCCGCGGCGGGGCCGGGTGCCGCCGCGCTCCCTCAGCGCCCCGCCATGCCGCGGCGCCCCCCGCCCCGCCCCGCCGCGCTGCCCCCGGCGAGTGCCGCGCTCCGCCGCGGCCGCTGCCTCCTCATTGACTGCGGCAGGAGGGCGGGCCCGGGCGCGGCCCGCCGCCCGGGAAGCGCCGCTATATTGGGCCGGCGGCTCCCTCCCCCGCCTCCTCTCGCCTGACATCATGGCGGGCCGGCCGGCAGCGGGGCGGCGGGAGGCGGCTGCCTGGGCCCGGCGACCCCGGGGGAGCGCGGCTGTCCCCCGCCCCCGCGGCGCGGCCGCCAGAGCCCCGCGGTCCTGCCCTGCTCGGTCCCTGCCCGCACCTGAGGTGAACGTCCCGCCGTGCGCCGGCGGGCGCGGCCGGTGGCGAGGGCAAGCCCAGGGGGACGCTCCCTCCGGGCGCCCGTCAGGAAAGAGACCTGCAACCTGCCAAAAAAGCCGTCATTTTGACATAAAACTGGAGCCTGCCTTTGATGGAACCGGTGAAGCGTTCCATGCACCGCTTATTTTCCGTGTCTGGGCGCTCTGCTGACGGTGAGGCAGTGGGTGGGTGCACCCGGGTCCCACTGCTCACGGGGTAGACATGGTCACGCAGGTCGGGCTGTCAGGTTTTGACCGTGACGTCTCTGACGTGTTGACAGAAATGCCCGTTCCCTGCCCTGGCTTTGCCCTCTCAGCCCCTCGCTGCTCACCGCCATCGTCCCAGAGCAGCCCCGGGGCAGCAGGGGATATCCCAGAGGCGACTGGTGGCAGCAGAGCCATGGCGTCCAGACGCCTCCTCGTCCCCAGGGACACTGGCCAGAGCAAACACCTTCCTCGGGGTCATCAAACGCTTGAAAACAAACCCAGTGCGAGGAGCTGATCAGCCGCTCTGTCAGCCAAGCCTCGGAGGATTTTCAGTTCATAGAATCGCAGAACTGCTTGCGTTGGAAGGGACCTTCAAAGACCACCAAGTCCAACCCCCCTGCCGCGAGCAGGGACACCTTCTGCTAGGGCAGGTTGCTCCAAGCCCCATCCAACCTGGCCTTGAACGCTTCCAGTGATGGGGCATCCACAACATCTCCGAGCAAGCTGTTCCAGGGTCTCACCACCCTGACCGTTAAACATTTCTTCCTCACGTGCAATCTAAATCTACCCTCTTTCAGTTTAAAACTGTTGCTCCTTGTCCTGTCGCTGCAGGCCCTGGTAAAAAGTCTTTCTCCATTTTTCTTATAAGCCCCCTTTGTATATTGAAAGGCTTCAAGAAGGTGTCCCTGGAGCCTTCTCTCACCCATCTGAACAACCCCAACTCCTTCAGCCTTTCTTGACAGCAGAGGGGTTCCAGCCCTCAGAGCAATTTCATGGATGTAGGTTTTGATCCCTCGGAGGGTTTGGAAAAGTGCTTTTCCTTGAGAAAGTATTTTATAAATATGCTTTCAGGGCACCTGAGTGAGTGGGGGCAGCAAGTTTTAAAATATTATTCACAATAGATACAGAAAAAGCACTTGGATGGTCCCCCCGGCTCTGCAAGCGAGTGCACGAACCCCAGGAACTCAGAGCCAATTCATTCAACGCTATTTGACAGAGGGAGAAGTTTTATAGACAATTAAACTTCCTACAAGCTTTGTGAAAAGAGGCAGCCGAAGGAGGGAGTGACAGACAGACAGACAGACATACCTTGTCTTGTCTGTACCTGGGGAAAGGCTGTAGCATAAGCTCATGTTTCCCTGTCCTTCAGAGACCCTGCATGGAAGAGACCAAAAGTTTGGGGAAAGCTTCATTCCCCTCTCTCCATGGACTCCAAAGTCAAATCTGCAAGAAAATATATGAAGATTTGAACAAATTATGTCTAACTATTTGGCCTATTCATCTACAAATTGAAAAATGAAGTAATTCATGTAGAGAGCAGAAAAAGAGATGAATAAGGTACCCAACTACCCTGGCGTGTGCGGATGCAAGGAGCGGGATGTAAATACCTCATCAGCTGGAATTTTATCATACCCTGGGGAATTCACTGTGAATAACAAACTTTCAGAAACGTGTGTTCGCCCAGACCCAAGCTGCGAGCGGAAAAACTGCCATGTGCACAAAACAAAGAACGTCACTGCTTTTTAGCTTAGAGCAGCTGACGGAAGGAGAGGTGCTAAGTGACATCAGCTGCTCCATCACTGCCACCGAGTGAGCTGGCCTCCACGTCCCGCTCGCTCCGCAGAGCTGCTCTTGCGGATGAGAGTCGCTCCTCTTCCCGTGGGGTTTTGTATCTCATCTCAAGCAAGATGAACACAGCTCTGCTGCTACATGGCGCTGAACTGAGTGATAAGGCTTCTTTAAACACTACAGTCTCGATCCCACGTGCTAGTATCAGTGGACAGATTTTAGGGCAGGTACGCCTCAGTCCTGTGTGTTGGAAGCAAGTGTGGTAGAGCTGGCGCGTGCTCATCTAATTCAATGCCTAGCCTTGCTTCATGCCACTAGAAACAGAGACACAGAGATCTGAAGGTGCACACACAGTCAAAAGAAGGGATAAAAGAGAAATACATGGGAATATTTCAAAAATAAGGTCAGCACAAGCCTTTTGACTGCTTTCCCCCCTTTTTTTCCTGTGTAATTAGAGGGGAAAAAACACTCTTTATTTCTATGTTTAAATATTTTATCAATTGTGGCAAATGCTATTCTTTAAAAATGGAAGCTAAAAAACCCAAAACTGGCAAGACAGGTCTACTCTATCCCTTGACATAATCCCCACCAGATCTACCCAGAAACACCCCACAGTTGCTCTCAGTGACATTTTTCAGGTACAAAGCAAAACACAATGTCAGCACATTTTATTTCTTCCCATAGAAGATGACTCCCATTAGACTTCTACTCATGACTATTTCCCTCCCCTCCAGTTTTTGTCGCACAGTCATCTCACCAAAGAGTTTCTACAACAGCAAATGAGAGAAAATCCATCTGTTTTTAGGGAGCACCTGAAAAAAACTGTAGAGAACTTGAGCCATGCAAGCAGGTAGAGTCACAGTGAAGCAGTGTCCAGCACCGTCAATTCCCAACATTAAAAAACAGGGATGCCTCCACCTTCGTCCTGTTTTCAGAACCCTCTCTGCCACATTGGTGCCTCTTGGAGCTCTCTCAAACTCCCCCTTGCCCATTCACCAGCCAGGTCTTGCTCTTTGAGGCTGGGAGGGTCCAGCCCAGTGTAGGGCTCACTTCAAAGGCACATTGGCTGCTCAGGGCTTGGCCAGATGGGTCTTGAAGACCTCCAAGGATGGAGATGCCACCACCGCTCTGGTCTATGTCCCAGGGCTGCACCACTCTCACAAGGAAAGATTTTTTCCATGTATCTAATGGGAGTTTCCCTTGTTGCAGCGGATGCCCACTGCCTGTTGGTCTGCGTGCCCTTGAGAAGCGCCCGGCTCCGTCGCTCCCTGGCACCCCATGAGCACTGGTCCACTTCCCTGCAGTTTCCCCTCTTGCTCTCTGCTCCTTCCCCACCTTCATTTAGGGTTGTCTCCCTGCTTTGGGGTTTCTCCCAGATACCTGGGGGTCTGTGTTACCCCAGTGTGGCACAGAAGAGGAGGCAGCGGGCTTCCAGCTCATGACAGCTGGAGAGACGCCTTTGCTTCGTGCTAGGAAAAAAGTCAGGCGAGCCAGGCAGACTGTTCCCCATCACTTCTCCATGGCAACAGGCCTTCCAGACGCACGCACATAGGCAACCAGGGCGAGGAGGCAGGGAGCACCGCGGTCCCTCCGCCCGAGCCCCAAACCTCCACTCACGGGGCTCTCTCTGCTGAGCACACCCCAAAGCGTCTTCCAAAATAATCATAGCAGTCAGAGAAATGCTTCCCTCCTTCCACTGGTGAAGGTGCAATACGCTGAAGCACAAGCCAGGCAAAATTTATCCTCGCCAGTGATGATTTTGGTGCGTATAAGTGTGTCACGCTTGAAAAGTCTGGTATCTCAGCATCCTGTCAAACCAAAGAGCACACCTCCGTCTAGCGGGAAACCCAGAGCCTAAGACCTGGTTAGGTCTAGGTCGTAGATCAGGCTGAGATGAAATGGCCTGATGATTCTCAGACTTTAAGGATCTAGTCTTTTTATGTTTAGAAAAGCCACTTTTGTCTAAATGAGCAAAAAGTATGTATCCTGACGATTTAAATGCAAAAAAGATAAATAAGTCAAGCCAAAACCAGTCACAATAACAACCCGCAAAAGGCAAAGGCAAGCAGTAATAAGTACTTCTTCAAACACATCAAGCACAGGAATCCTGTTGGAGAGTCCGCAGAGTCAGAAGTTGGCCACAGTGCAAGAGGAGCATTCATACGAGATAAGGTCAGAACAGAAAAACAATGAATATTTTGCATCTGTAGTCAGTGAGGAAAAGCTCAGAGCAGTTCCTGTGCCAAAAGTCGTCTTTATATGGAGGTGGCATTGGATTTGGCTCATATTCAAGTGTCAGCAGAAGAAGTTGAGGAATAAATAGCCAAACCAAAGAGTGCAAACTCACCAGACTGAGATGGTTCACCTAAGTGCTCAGGAACTCAGAAACAAAACGGTTTAATTACTTAATTGTAGCATGTAATCACTGTGCGTAACATAGCTTCGGTGTCTGAGAGCTTCAAGGTGACAAATGGGAAGGGCTTGGGGTTATTACAGTCCATGAAGTCTGAGGTTCCCCCTGGGCAAACTGATAGAAATTGTAATAAATAATACAATTAGTTCATAGTTGGATACATCTGAAATACTGGGATGAAAAAAAAGGTGGTTTTCCTTGAATAAAGGAACGCTTCATACATCTATTACAGTGCTTCAGCGGAGTCGATAAGCACGTGGCATGGTCTGCCTGGAAAAGGTCTGTTGCGGGAGTTTCTTACAGAAACGCAGCTGCCATGGGATTAACAGAAAAGGCCTGAAATAGATAAATAACTGGTTAAAGGGTTCTCAAAGAGTAGCTGTCAATAGGCAGGCTCCCAAATGGAGGGAGGACTTGAATGGGGCCCCACTGGGGCCTGTGTTGGGGTCTGCTCACTTCAGCATATTCAGAAATAATGTTGAAAAGGAATTGAAAAAAGGGGTGACAAAGCTTACTGATGATGCTAAGGTATTCAGGGTCATAAATACATGAGACGCTGTAAAGAATTATTACAAGGACCTCATGATAGTGAATAACTGGGTAATAAAATGGCTCAGGACACCCAGAGCAGATAATTACAAAGATAGGCACACAGGAGAAAAACAATCCCAACTTCAGAGGCACAGTATTGGGCTCTGCACTGATCCTTATCCTCAGAAATGGCCTCTCTTTCTCTCAGGTTTGCCTTGAACGTGACGTGCTGAGGCCGCGCAAGTGGTTCGGAGAGGACGGGCTCAGGCGGGGATGTTTTTAGCCCCCTGCTCTCTTCTCCCATCGTTCTGCACAAACCGACTGGCCCAAGGGCAGTGGTAATGGAGGGGCGAAGCACCAGGCTGAAAAGAAGGTGTTCCCACTGTCCATAAACACAGTGTCCCAGTTCAGCTCTTCTGACAAGTCACGACAGCCCTGAGAGATGCCGATACAACCAAGGCGGTGGAGGAGCCGGGGTTGCTGTTGGGGTTTATCTGCGTAGCACTGCTTGGAAAGAGTTCGAGGACAACGGTTATGTCCAGCTGCGCTGGGAAGCTCAAGGTCTCCCAGGTACCAGGAGGTCGCTCTGAAATATCACCTCACCACCTTCCCACTTGACCAATTTAGTCACTTCAAGATGTTCCTGTTAAATTCAATGATGAGAAACCTTGCTGTAATGAGGCACTGTAAGAAAAGAACTTTCTCAACACTGGCATGATTAAAATTAGGCAATGTATCACAGAAGCAATATCAATAGCTAACAAGTTGGAGTCAGCCAAGAGTTATGGTTTTGAGAAGATTCATTTGCACAGAGTTGTTCTTAAATGGCCGAGCATTTGAGATCAGAAAATAAGAGCTTGTTTAAATGTAGTCCCAAAGATAGGCCTGATCACCGGATGAAGGGTTCTTCTGAACCAGCTGGGATACAGAGCACTCAAACCCAACGTTAGGCCAGCTCACTCCCAGCTATTTTTAGTAAAAGACCTAATCAGTAATTATCAGGGCTGGATACAGCCTCTCAGCCTTGCTTTCTGTTACGCGACACGTCCCTGCCCCGATGTGCTCATGAGTGCAGTGTTGGCGGGAGAGGAATTCAGACCCCTTAGACCCCGACCACAGGGTTACCTATGCTCAAAGATTAAACTCTCTCCTCCGCCCTCCTAAGTCACTGCACTTTCCCAAATCTTCTAATTTTGCCAGCATTATGAAGCCAAGTGTCATTTTATATGATCTGTCTGCTCGGGCACAAGGCAGCAGGGTCCCTGGCAGAGCGAGCCAGAAGCAGCCCTGGTCCAAATGGGAGATTTGGAGGGGAGGATCTGTGCTTAGGTGGAGGATGTGGAAAAGCAGAGCCTTTCCACCCCGTATTTGGGAAACAACAACATTGAAAAAGGCCTTGAAGCTTTATTTCCCACGCATAGGCACAGTTTGGGGAGCATCCGAGGGCTGCTGCACCCTCCGGGGGTGAGCGCCGCGGCCCGTTTACAGCACCTCCAGGGCAAAGCCCAGCAGTGGCACCGGCGGAGCGGGGCTCGGCGGGCACGGCGCTGCCGCTGCCCGCGCTGGGCTTCTCGCGTGAGCGGCTTTCCCAGGCACAGGCAGCCGGGCTGCGTTCCCCGTGAACCCCAGCCACAGAGCCGCCTCGACAGCCCCCGCGGCCCTTCCGCGCTGGGTCAGAGCATGGCTTGGAGCAGGAGCTTTTCCAGCTCGGGTCCGGCGGCAGCAGCATGGCTTCCCACCAGGACACTCCCATATTAGCACTGAGTTGGCCTGGGTCTGTCCAGCTCTGCGAGCACAACCTGACCAAACTTTGCTGTGGCTGCAGTTCGGCGTGACAATAAGGTGACGAGGCTGCGGGACTGACTTTGCTGCCTTCTTGCCGAGAGCAGTGCAGGAGCCTTAGCTGCTTTCTCCGAGCAGACGTCAGAGATGGGGAGGACAGACTTGGCACCGTCAGGCAACGGCCCCTCTGGCCGGGCAGTACCTCTCCCCGCTCCCGCTGCACTGCAGCACCGGCACCGGCACCGGCACGGCCCATCCCTAGTGGGAGGCATCACACTACTTAAAGAAAATTATGTTGCTGGCCTTTTCATTATGTTGCCCAGCAAACGTTCCCATGAAATATAGGCCTAATTATCTACCCGCGTTCAGATTACTCTGAGATGCAATTTCCTTCTACTCTGTGGACTTTGCTTTCCTTCTGTGGAGCTCATGATTGAAATACACTCAATTAGCTATTACTCTGCTGGCTGAAATCTTGAGCTGCCTTCCCGACAAGGCTGCTCCGTCCAGGTCTGGCTGGCTTTCCAACAGCCAGGTGACACCGACGCACATGCAAGCCACAAAGGTGTCTCACCGCTCAGCCAGACCCGTTATTTATTAACTGGGTATTGCCATACACTGGGAAGCCCAGTGAGGACTGGGGGCTCGCAGTGCGAAGCCTTGAACAAACCTGCCTTAAAACGCGGTCCTAGAGGGCTAAAATCATTTTCTACATGCAAGCCATGCCTGGGGCCAGGTTGATCGGAGCCAGGCAGGTTCAGTCCCACGTGTACCCATGTTAAGATGCATGTGCACCAATTCATAAAGTATTAACAGTAGTAGTAATAATAATAATAGTAATAAAAAGAATAATAATGATAGAGTTCAGGCACTTAAGGGAGGAAAGAGCACGTCCAACCCCATCATCCATAAACCCTTCCATCCTTTCTCAAATCCCTCTGTCCTTTCCCAAACTCCACATCGAACGCAGCCAGAGCGTTTCCCATTGCCCCTTCCCCCCCGCATTCCCAGCCACGCAGTGCCGCTCTCCGTCTCGTGCCAGCAGAAAGCCTCTGCTCCTCGCTGCCGAGCCAGTTTTCTGGCCATTTACTGAGCCCAAGAGCACCTCAGCAGCAATATTGGGCAACTGTGCACGAAGTCTGTAATGTTCAAAACCAATACAGGCAAACGGAGCTGCCAAAGAGCCCAAAGAAAGCAAACGGCACCAGCACGGGAGATCGCTGCGGTCTGTCCCCATCCCCTGGGGAGGATCATTTCAAAAGCGTGCTCCTAAATCCCTGTGAGGGAACTCATTCTGCCCAGGAGAGGAAGACTCTGGATGAGACACCACGCTTCTGAGTCAGGAGAGCTGACAGGAAAGTGCGCATTTCTAGAGCAGCATAATCTTAAATTCCTCTTTTTTTCTTAAAATGATACAGCAGGTGGAGAGAAACCAAAGAAACGAGCATTGGCTATAGCAGGAGGGAGGATCTGAGCAGGATGGTAACATCATTTCATTTGTGTTGGCTGAATTAGTGGCATCAAATTGACATAAACCAGTCCCTCAGAATAAATGACGATGAATAAAACCAATTGCTATAACAAAGGAAACAGCAACGTGGATATTTCAGACAGGGAAGAGATTCCTTAACCGCGCCACAGAAACGTGGGGGCACCGACACGAAGCTTCCCTGGAGGTCTGTGGTCCTGCTGTCTGCTCGACGCGGGACTGTTGCCTCTGCTAGAGCAACTTTGCTTGGCCAAGCTGTGACCCTCTTGCCTGATGGTGATCCCCCTCCCCAGGGTGACGTGTTCCCGAACTGCACCACCCTCCTGGTGAAGGGAAACTGATTTTGCACCTCCCAGGTTTTACTCCCAGGGCCCCCAGCACCGGCAGGGACTGTTCAGCAGCCGTGGAGGTGCAGGACTTGGCCCTTTCAATGGAGGTTCCCCAAGGTCGGGATTCCCGAAACAGCTCCAGGAACAGATCTGATGGTAATTGATTGCTCAGTGATTCAGTGATTACTCAGTTTTTGCTCCATCCACATCTCAGTATTTCATTGTTTGGCAAAATAACAGTCTGACTTTGTCCTGACATTGGTACCACGCAGCAGAAGAAAAGTTGAAGTGGCTGTGTTATATTTAAGGTGGAAGGGAAAATGTTGATACCAAAGGAGAGTTGTGTGACCGTGTCCCTATAAACATCTCACTCCGGAAGCTCCGCTCCAACCCTGCCCCGCACCACGTCCAACCCTTGCTGTAATGGTCCTGGGCGCAGAAATGAAACCACCTCCAGCTGTCTTGCCCGTTTGCTATTACTGTTGGCAAAAGGGCTCAGGCAGAGCTGGGAAGGCAGCGCCCACGCTCCGCGCAGCCCAGGGCACGGCGGGGCCAGCACCCTCCGACATGGGTGCTTCTGCGCGTCACGAGGCGCTGCAAGGGAGCGGCAGTCGTGCACGTGGGGACTGATCCTGTGCAGAGCAAGGCCGAGGAGCGAGGAGAGAAGCAGGCGGGAGCGTACGGGGAGGATGACTCAGAAAGCTCAGCCGGAGGATGAGGAGGGATGCATTTAGCCTTTCCCTCCCGGTGGGTGGAAGGAAACTATTTGCGATGGTTGTGGCAGAAGGAGCGAGAAGCTGAAGGAGAGGTGAGGAAAAGAGGAGAGCTGGGCTTTGCTGTGTCGCGTGCATTGCAGGGCTTTCCACGGCTCCTCTCTCTGGCCTGAGGTACATACCCGCCTCTGTGCTAACGACACGCAGCGGCTCTGGGCAGCGCGAGGAGGTTCACGCAGGGCTGCACGCACACTCAGGGCCGTCAGCAGCTCCTGGCCAGGAGGTTAGGCCCTGTTGGCAAGGATAACAAATGCCACAATTGCAAATAAAACAGCCCAAGGCACAGGAAAGGAGAGTCTGCGGTGTGCGTATGCGGTAGGAGGGGGTTATCTGTTCTGCTGTGCCTGCCTGCGTCCCACTTCAAGCAGTCCTGCACGGCGGAAGAAGAGCAGCCCCAAAGGTTCATAGTGACATCAGACGGGTGCTGAGTGAGAGCTGGCGGGGAGCTTGGGATGGGCAGCAGGTGAATCCATCACCGTTCCGCAAGGAAGGACCCAGATGCTGCTGCAAATCTTCAGCTGAACTGGAGCCAACCGCGTTGTGCCTGTGCGGAAAAGGCGAACGTCACGGCATGCGAAATAACACGGCAACGTGCCACCGTGTGCGGGCTGCGCGGGTCTGGTACGACACCGGCCGCGGGACCTGGCCCAGCTCTGGCTGCGGCGTGTCGGGGTAGGTTTGGGCTGGTTGGTTGGAGAAGCCTCGGAGGGAGCACCGGCAGAGGTTGCAAAAGTGCAGCCTGTGAGCAAAGGCTGAAAGCGGGACCCAGAAAATGAAAGATTTGGGGGAGCCGCAGCAGCACTTTCCAGTTATTACAAGGCTGAAGGCAGGACAGGACAAGAAGTAATGGGATTAAACCGTGGTGGGGAAATTCAGGTTGGACGTAAAGAAAACCTGCTTAACACTAAGGACAGGGAAGCAGAACAGGGTGCCTGGGAGGGCAGAGGTGCTGCGGCGCGGGGAGAGCAGCTCCAGTGCTGTCAGGCACCAGGTCAGACGGGATGGTCTCAGCACGGCTGCTCCAGCCTGCTTTGCCAACGTGCTACGGAGTCGCGTAACTCTCCCGTGGGTTGGTACTGCTTCTTGGTGTCTCCATCACTCATGGAACCAGCAGCTTCACAAACTTCATGGAGGTGGTGAAAATCATGAGGAAA
This sequence comes from Phaethon aethereus, assembly GCF_964289735.1. Taxonomy (NCBI): domain Eukaryota; kingdom Metazoa; phylum Chordata; class Aves; order Phaethontiformes; family Phaethontidae; genus Phaethon; species Phaethon aethereus. The sequence goes on along the minus strand of NC_138596.1, from coordinate 2,035,009 downwards.
ATTGAAAGGGGGAAAAAAAACCCTGTAGAGTGGTAAATTGGCAGTTCTTTGCGTAGAGCTTGCAACAGCGCAGAAAAGCTACTATTGCAGAGTCAATAAAATGTAACTTTGGCCGAAAGCCCATCCTGTAAGTTGGTAACCTGAAAACAGCAATTGGAAGTAAGATGACAATATATATGAAAAGGAAGAAAGTAACAGATACCAATCAATATGCAGCAATCACCACAATGAGCTATGAAGCAGAGATATTGATAGAGGAGGCTAAACGGGAAGAAGAAAATCCATGCCTGGCAAAGCCACGACCAGTAAGTAGTTGTTCACTAAATATATTAGAAACAAAAGAAATGTTAATGATGTTGCAGGTTCGTTTCATAGTCTTAGAGAAGCATAAAAAGATATTGGTGAGGAGCAACCCCGGGTGTCTCTAGTCCAGCCTCCTGCTCGGAGCAGGACTGATGCCAACGCACGACCGCCTTGCTCAGGGATCGCCCAGCTGAATTCTGAGAATCTGCAAGCACGGAGGAGTCACGGCGTTTCTAGACGAGGAGGAGCACTGCTAGCGGCAAGGCCCTCAGCGTGTCCCTTCTGCAGTTAGAAAGGATGGGAAAGTAAAGTAAGACACGAGGGTGATGAAATACCCTCCGGTCTAACAACCGAGAGCATCTCAGGTGACATCTGCGGGGTTTCCAAATCAGCAGATCCACATGACCTGCACCCGAGAGCCCTCGGGCAGTGTGTTGAGCTGAGCTGCGTTCACTCGCTGCCGCAAAGCTCGAAGGCTGGGGCGGCGCCAGGTTTGGCAGGACGCCGACGTGGCGCTCGGCGGCGGGCCGGGTGCCCTGCTTAGCCGTCGGTTGGTCGGTCCAGCATGACATTCAGATTGAAAAATGGAGAGGACACAGAGTTAATACACGATTCAAGGATTAAGAACACACCCGTCAGTGTGGTGTAATGGAAAATGTCTTGTCAAATGAGCCTCATTTCCTCCGTTGAGAAAATTACAAGTTCGTAGAGAAAGGTTACCACGTAGCCATTATTTGCTTAGCTTTTGGCAACGTGTTTGCCTTAATATCATATGACACCCTAATTACAAATTTAGTGCTATACAATCTCAATAAAGCCCACATTAAATGGATGGAGAGCTGCAAACCCATCTCCAAAATAAGGAGTCATCCGTGAACAGAGATGATTTAGAGGGATTCTGCAGGAATCGGTCCCAGCCTGACACTAATCAATGTTTTCATCATTGATTGAGAAATGAGCACAAAACACAGCTGATAAATTATACAGCTGCTGGAAGCAGGAGGACTGGCAGTGAATAATTATGTCAGCGAAGTTTACAGAGCAACTGGGATCTTTTCTGTGCACAAACCCGTTTTCACTTGGCAGTATTAAAATAGGCCAGCTTTCAAACAGGAACGAAGGAAATGTTTCATCCAAAAAAGACGGGATGCAAAAAATCTAATCTAGACATCATCAGGGGAAGGCGTGTCAAAGGCAGTGGCTTTCGCAGCACTCCAGCAGAACGGTGCTGGCCCTGGGTGCAGAAATCAGAGGCAGAGGATGAGAAAGCAGGACTGTCCCGCCTGTGCTTTTTTGCAGCGCAAGGAGTGGTGGCCAGAGCGGGGACAGCTGAAGTCCCCAAAGAGACAAAGTCCCAAAGAGAGGAGAGGCAAAGTCACCATGGTGCAGGCAGCAGCCACATGGGCTTGGTACAAGCCATGGGGCTGGGGACGGGCTCCAGCCCCCAACCTACCACCAGCCCTACCTTACGGCAGTGCGGGGACCCGGCCACGCTCGTCCCAGCAGCACACTCCAGGCCACTTGTCCCCATCCTCTTGGTGTCTTCCTAAAGTGTGACGCTAAACTGAAAGCACTGTAGCTCCCAAGAGAAAAGAAAAATCGGTTTGCTGAGTTCTTGCGTCAGTTCTTGCATACGTTCCCCCCTCGCCATTATTTTCTGCCGCTAAACGTTTACACATGTATAATAAAGGGAAGCTGAGGTGGTTTGCTGAGGAGGCAGATGAGGAGGCTGCAGGCAAGATATCCAAGGCTCACAGGAGGGTCTCTGCAAGGAGCAGGGGCCCAGCTACAAGTTGCTTTGTGATGACTTATTTACGCCACCAGCAGAGAAGCATTTTCTTGGGCGATTCTGGACCTGCAGCCCCAGAGGGGCTTTATCCATCACCTGCTCCTAAATCACCCCTGGCCCCAGCAGCCCCAGGGCCCCGGTGACCCTCCTGGACGGGGCCAGGATCGGGGCATCTCGTGGCCAAAGTCCGACCCGGCAAGGCCACGGCCCCTCGCAGCTGCTGGAGAAACGCTCGGCTCTGCCGGTATTTTTAGCCCCATCCGCTGCATCGCTCGAGTTGACGCGTGCCCCAGTTTGGCAAGGCAAAGCGCTCGCCCCGCTGGGTCCCCGCTCGGCTGCGTGCTGGGGAGAATGCCAGCGACCCCGGGAACGGCTCCCCCGGGGCACCGCAGCCCCGGCACACGGTCCTTTGCCTCCCTGTGGCTCAGCACAGCCGACCTGGGGCAGATTTTGGGGAGGAGGAGGAGGGTCCCGCAGGAGCCAGGGCTGCGTGCAGCAGGGACACGTGCAGGGCCCCCAGGCGGGCGCTGCTCTGCGGGGACCTGACAGCCTTTCTGTCGGGGCTCTGTGCTTCCACTTTATTCTTGCCTTATGTGCAAAATCAGCAGCTCCCAGAACAAAGTAGATGCAGCCTGGATTTGGGTGCCCAGGGGAGTTGCCATTGACAGCTCTGCTTCCTGGCTGGCCAAACTGTGTAGCCAGCCCGGCGGGTCCCCTGTGGAGCCCCATCCAGCTTGACTCTGGCGATGGGGAGCAGAGCTGCTGTGGTGCCCGGTCCATGCCCGGGCTCTGGTGTCCAACCCTGCCCGCAGCTCCGGCAGGGACCGGGCTCAGACCCAGCATCGCTCGGCAGCTGATGCATCTGCCTTGACCCTCTGTAAAGCCTCCGCCGGCAGCCGCTGTGCCGAGGGCTCGATGGCAGGCTCAGCTCCCCAAGATCCCGGCACGTGAGGGATGGGGGCTGGCAGGGTGCTACCAACCACACCAGCCAGGTACTATTTTAAGTCGTCCGTCCCCTGCCAGCACTTTAAAATCCCCCCTCGCCATCCCGGTTTTGCTGCGGGGGACAGGAGCGGAAGCGCTCTTCTTCTGCCGCCCGTTTCGCACCGAGGGACGGCCGCAGCGCAGACACCATCTCCATAACTGTGGCAGCTCTTGGGCACTTAGAAAACCTCTTTCCTGACACTTGGAGTGCACTGGAAGGTTCATTGCTCACAGAAGAGGAGCCCCGGAAGGAGTCACGCTCATCCCAACGACCCCTGCAAGGCTCAGATTTCCCCTCTGCTTTCAGGGACCAAAATCTCCTTCACCACCAGGTACGTGTCCCAGCAGGAGCCTTGAAGGTGGCCATGGCCGGCGGGGTCGGGCAGCCCCGCGCCGGCGCTCTTGGCTGCAGCCCGGGCACCGATCCACAAGGCTGGCACGACCTCCTGCTCGCCGGCTCTTTCCCGCCTCATTACCCCGAAATCCCAGGGGTGCACCGCTTTGCCAGCCCCGCTCTAAAAGCTTTTCCGATCTTCGCTTTGTCAAAAGCTTTCTATTTATTTCCAGCGAGGAAGCAAGCGGGGGGGAGGGATTTCACAGCCACCGGCTGACTTAGCGCTGTGGCTGAGACACGGGGCAGCAGCGTGAGGGACGTCCCGAGCTGGGCTGGCATCCCCCAGTTCCGCAGCAGGAGAGTCGTCACCCGCCAGCCACTTCCAGCTAATTCAGCGCCTAATTCGGGAGAGGGTCAGCAGCACCAGCCCAGTCACGCTCTGGGGGAACAGTCCCACACCAGCTGGAGAGGGGAAAGCACCAAGATGGGACTGAGAACGATGAAGCCAAAGACAACAGAGCCAGCACACATGTGCTTCCCTGCCACATCCAGCCATGCGAGAGCCAACATGCCACACAGCCTCAGCAAACTCTGACTCAAAGAGCGGAAACAACCCTCCCGGCAATAGCAGTGACCGGCTGAAAACTGCCACCGAGTGCCTCTGCCTCGAGGCAGCCATTAGTCACTGCGAGGAAATTGAGTTTTGCAACTCAGCCCGTGAAGAGGTGAATACACACGTGCCCGAGTAAAAAAAAAAATAAAATTATATTGGTTGCAAGTGCAGCTGTGGACACAGCCAGTGCTGAAAAGCACCCCACTGTAAAAAAAAGTAAGAAAAGCTCACCCCCTGAGCCCCGTGGGGCGCAGAGCAGCCTGGCAGCCAACACCAATGGCAAGTGGCTCATGTGGGGCCGCCTGTGACTGCCCATAGTGGTCCACGCAGCGGCAACGCGCTCAAGCACGTGGCACAGGCACAGCACAGAGCTGGCCCCGTCCTGCCGCGGGACGTGTGGGCAGGTCAGGGCTGCTCGAGCGAGGCACCAGCCTTATTCGACACATTCCTCTGGGACTGTGCATCACATCTAATGTGCCTTCTTCGAAGAAAAACTGTGTCATTTATGGTACATTTAAAATTAATGCACATTCGGTGTTCTTTCTGATCCCAAATTATACCGCTTGAGTGCTGTAACACGGAGCTGTGCTCAGCCCTGCGAGGCCAGTGTCACCCGCCGGCACTGCTAAGCCTGTCCTCCCTGACAGCTAAAGACAAGATTTCCAAAAATAAGTATCTCCAGCAGCATCATTAGCGTTTGCAGCTCGTGGGTGTCACTGCCGGGGGTGTCCCACACCATCCAGGGGCCCTCGGGCTCAGCACGGCGCGGTTCCGTATCGAGGCCACGTCAAACCAAGATGTCACCCCTCGCAGACAAACCTGACTGCGTTTCCAGAGCTGGGGGCCCGGCTGCTTCGTGATGGGAAGCGCGTTGCTGTCCATAACCCCCCGACGGAGCGCGGCTTAATTAAGAGGCATCCCCGCTGGTGCCGGCCGCGGCAGAGCGCGGTGACGGTGGCTCTGCCAATTACCTGGGAAAACGCCATGTTTGTGCTAAGTAACGCTCAGGCCCCCGGCGCATTCGCAGCGCTCGAAACGCTGCTCAGGGCGGCTCCTGCAGCGTGCGGCGAGTCTCACACTTAAATAGATTTGCGGCATATTCACTTCTAAAACCAGGACGAACATTGATAACACTTTGATTTTGCTTTTCCTTATTATTTTTTTAAACAGCAGGCAAATGCTTTTATTGCAATTGCTAGTGCCACGCTTTCCTCTAAAGCCTTGATTTCCGTAAGGGAAGGGGGTTCGGCAGAGCTGAGTGGCACAGCGTCGATGTCCCCAGGCTGCGGCGAGCTGGCCGCGCCGGCATTTCCCAGCTTTCGCCCCCGGCGCCCACAGGCAGCTGTGCTCCATCCCGATTTCCCAAGGCAGCTCCCGGGCGCAGGATGCTGGCGCAAGCGTGGACGCGCTGCCAGCTCCCCGAACCTGTCAGCACTGGTTGTTCCAAAGCCCAAATTAAAGCCATTGGGGGTAAACGTGGTCAGACACACCATGACCTGAGGAGGGCACGGGGACAAGGAGCGTGGACACAAACCCCACCAGACCCAACGGGAGAGGAATCGGCCATGGGCTGGACTGGCACTGCCGAGTCTGTGCCCTGGTGCCAGCAAAGGCCACATCACCAAATCATGTTCGTCAAACAAACAACGTCTTAATAACCCTAATGCCTCCTGTCCCGACTCCTCGGGGAAGCCGCGGTCCCATGGCATCCCGTGGCTGCGTTTTGGCAGGGCGCTCGGCACGGTGGGCAGCAGCGGGCGCCGGTCCAGCCCCACGGAGCCCCTGCGGGAGAGGGAGATGTTTGCCGTATTTCTCCTTTGCTGATTTTATTACTGGCTCTTACTCACAGCAACAGTAAACTAAACCCAGAGGCGCAGCAAAGCCCCCGCATCCCGACAGCTTGAAGACGGTCCCCAGGCGGCACGCAAGGAAAATCACACGTCGAGGGAGGTCAGGGGAGCACAAGTAAATAAGATGAGGTTAATTTTGGAACAACACGCAGCGAGACTGACGTCTGCCGGGGAAGGAGCATCGCAGGGTCCCGCCGCAGCCCCGGCCGCTCCTGCCTGTGCAGCAAAGCCCGGGGGGGCTGCACGAACACAACCGGCTCAGCGCAGGGCCAGAAACACGAGAAGCTGCAGCAGGAGCCGTCGCCAACAGCCACCCATGAGCCAGAGCCTGACGGCTGGAGATCAGAGCTCTGCCCCTGCCCAGGCAACGCTTCCGAGGGATTTTGGACAGGTGCTTCCAGCTGCTATGTGGGCAATAGCAATTTGTTCTTCTTCCTAAATCCCACCGGAGCTGACTCTTAAGAGCTGAACAGCTCATGACACCGTGTTAACGAAGCGACTAAGTTCCTTACTTGCACCGAGGCATTTGCAGCAGGTCAGTCCCAAGGTGCTGCCCCGTGGAGACACGAGTGCCACCAGCTACGGCGTCCCCTCGCCAGGCGTGGATGGCGGCTGCGCTGTCGGCCCTTCCCCTCGCAGGGACTGGGGCTGGAGTTGGAGCCCTGCAAACAAATTTCTCCAAAACACCCTCCCTCCTCCATGGCTTCCCCTTCCAGCAGGCACCTAGTTCTCAAATCACTGACGTGGGGCACATCTGTCCCCTCAGCGCAGCAGCCACGGTCGCTGGCAGAACCCTTGGGCAGCACAGGCTGCGCCCGTGGGCATTTCTCACCCCAGTTCTCCATGCTGGCTACTTGGATGAGCTCAGCCCAGGCCAGCGAGCGGGACTGGTGCTCGACCTGCTACAAGTCCATCACTGGGACATGTTTCCCAAAGCTCATTCAAGGATTTACTCCCAGCAACCATCAGACGTATCAAGTCAAAGGCTTTCAGGGGAACCTTTCCCACCGCAGCTACCCCTCATGGCCATGGTTCCTCAGGACCTTGCTCTGATCCTGCTGCTTCCCATTCAGCAATGGCTGGCATCAGGATTGTTGTGGGAACAAGCTCCGGGTTCTCTTCACCGGAGGCAGAACCTTCAGGCCTCAGCAGCTGTTTTGTCTCCTCCAGCAAGGCCAAATTCATCCAGCTTCTGGTCAGACTTTACCTTTTGGAGGGTGTAACACACCCATGAAGAAATCTCAGAGAGAGCGGGTGGTTTCCAGCCAAAGCCAGCACCCACCGGGCCAGCGAAGGCTGGCGGGACGGTGGCCTGGGCCAGGACAGCTGGGACAGGCAGACTTGGGCTCTTGCAAACAGCCCTCCTCCTGCTCCATTTCCAGCACAACAGCTGAGGGACCGTCACTGTAGAGCCTGGGGAATGAAGGGGTGATTTGGCACCAACTCCTTAACGCAGGTTTGGGTGTCCAAGTGGGCTGGGACTGTTTAAAACCTCCAAACATGGAATCGCACACCGGAGTGCAGGATCATGAGGATGCACCTGGGTGTAGGTGCAGGATGGGGCTGAGCCACCGATACGACCCTGTGTTGCCCAAGCGGGCGGCTGGGCAAACCACAGACCACAAAGCAAGCTGGAAAAGCAATTTTGCTTTTAAAGTTGTACCATAATTGTTTTACATTCCTCTGCACAGAAGGAAAGATTGTTTTAACGTCCAGGGCTCAGCTAGGGAAGAAAGTTGTGATCAATTATGTAGAAGAGACTGTCAGTCTCACATCAAAGGTTTATTTTCTGTCTTTGTACATCTGAACCAAGTGCCAGCTCCCCGTGGAACAGGGCACAAAGCAAACACGGCAGCTCTAATTCGCACACCCAGGAGCCCGGTATTTTCCTGTTTTCTGCGACTCCTTCAACCTATGCAGCCACGAGCCCAGCGGTTCACACCCCGGCTCCAGGAGCAAGTCTGGCTGCCGGGAAGCTGAGAGTCAGAATACATGACTTGGAAATTAATTACCTATTGGAACAGAGGGGAAGAGCTCTGCTGGTGCAGCACTGAGCAAGACAACAAGTGCTGGGTTCAGGCTGGAAGATCTGAACTTCTGGAAGGAAGATGAGAAGACTCATCCGTCTGGAAAACAACCCGTGGTGCCTGTCCTGCCCCAGACTGCTCGGAACGAGCGGAATCGGTCGCTGCTACGGGAAGTGCAGTGCAGGTGCCTGACAAACTGCATCCGTCCATCGTCAGGAGGTTCGAAGGCTCCGTGCAGAGATACCCCCTCTGCTGAAGGTACTTTTGTTTTTAAGCACATCCTTCGAAGGCTGAAGGCTGCTGGCTTGCGATGAGCTCCGTAAGGGCAACCAGGGGACCTTGGTCATCTCTAGGATTAGCCCTATTCCTCCTTTCCCAGGGAAAGGTTCCTGTACTGCAACCACCTATAAACACAGATGTTGAAGACTCACATCTGGTTTACATCCCCTCATCAGAAAAACACAAAGCTCTAAATCGTGCCGCTGAACCAGGCATGCTCGTCTGCCTGCTCAGAGCAGCTCTGCAGAAACAAAGCAGAGAGCTGTAAGGTGGGCACTCACACGTTCTCACTCCCACTCTTCCCAGGCTTGTCACCAGCTCAGGAGCCTTCCTGGGAATGGACCAGCACCACCCTGTAACCAACCTCGACAGAAATTATCTCCAGCTCAGCAGGCAGCCTGTGCCTTCACAGAAGCCCCCAGCTGCTAGCTGTTCTACCTCTACTTCAAAAGCCATTTTTAAGTTTTCTTTGCAAGAATTAATTCTTTTCAATAGCAGGGAACAACCTCCAGCAACATTTTCTGTACAATTGCATTAACCAAAATTGGCATCAGAAGCCTGGATGATCCTTGTGGGGAAGGTCCCTGATCACTTCCATCGCCTCTGGACGGCCTGGGCCCTGCCAGAGGTGCAGCCAGGCTGGGTGGCCTCACCAAGGGGAGGGCCAGCATTCCTCTGCGAACAGAACTCTGACCTGAGGCTCTGACACTTGAAAATATCATTTTGTGTTAGAGGAACGGCCTCCCTGGGTAAAGGCTGCACATTCACAGACATGATGGAGAAAACATGATGCAGGGCTGGTAGAGAAGGAGAGCCTGTGCCATGAGGGAGGACATGGGAGAGGCGGCTAAATGCAGAGAACAGGTCACACTTCACAACGTTTACAACCGCCACGGTCCTCGGTGGAGCCACTAAACTTGTTTCTGGCCTCAAAGTTGTGCTGCGCAGCTCTGGTCACACCTGAGGCATCACCGCCGGCTCCTGAGGCACTTCACATCAGAGAGCCAGGGCAGCTCAGCAAAGGAGGCAGCTTTGAGGAGCGTCTTCAGTCGTCTGGCTGGATGACAAATCCCCTCAAGGCAACAGCACCTAGAGCTAGTGCTGGGCAGAAGAGTTTACATAAAGCAAGAATTAGTTTGATTATCCAGCCAAGTGGAGCTATCGGCAACGACAGATGTGCGACAAGAAGAGCAAGCACCGGGAGACTTCTGAACATGGTCCAACTCACATCGACTGCTGCAGCCCTCGGCGGGGGGAGAGCACTGGAGATTTCTTTCCAATGCTTGACAATACACCGAGTGACTCCTGCTGGGGTTAGGAACTGAAAACTGCATGTTTCTTTGCAAGTTTGATATAAGCAGAGGCAAGCTGGGCTCTCAGTTGTTGACAACTTTCTCATTGTGGGATCCAACACAAAGAGCCATGCAGACATTTTAATCCATCAGAATAACTTTATTTCAGAGGGCAAATACAGCCAAGTAGTGATTCCAGAATTGCTCGGCAAGTGTCAGCTCCATGATCTGTCAGTAAATATTCTGCTGATGGCTTGAGGATACGGACTGTATAGCTAGCGTTCACATTAATTGATTTCTTAGGTTTAGATTTCAAGTGAAATACATTCAGACTTGCTCCTGTCAGAGCACCGCTCACAAGTACGTGGTTGAAAGTCACTGAGGAGTTAATTACAGTTACCTGATTCATAAGGAAAGAAAGCAACGCTGCTGCTGCAACCCACAAAGCCCTCCCTCTCTCTAGAGCTGCTGCTAGGAGCCTTTTCAGCACACGGCAGGGTACTATCCCGTCATTCCTTGGGCCTTCGCAGTAAAAACAGCGACTAGAACATACAGCAGCAAAAATCAAGGCAGCATTTCACTGCATGTTCCCAGCACATTTCCCCTCTGCCAGTCTCAGAGTGATTAATAACTGGCTGCCCATACGGGCACCTGTAGGAGGGAGCAAGGCACACGTCAGCCACCCTTTTCGGGAGGTCCAAAGGGACTCGGGCGTGATGCAGGTATTTGTGCTTAGTGCTGGCAGCTGAATGCCCCATACCCTGTCTGGAGAAGGACAAAAGCTTGCTTAATTTCAACTAGGTGTTGTTTTGTTTTTTAAAAGTATTTAATAAATAAATACGGCTGCTGTCAGTACGAATGGGATGTAGCTCTCAGCCAGCAAGGTCAGATGCTTCTGAGCGCTAGCTTGGCTCTCCCGTGCTGCTTGCCTGGCTGTCCACACTGGGGAGACTCCTGCGCTGTCGTATCTGCATATCTTCATCCTGAAGGAGGAAAAAAAAAAAATAAAAGCACAAATTCATTCTTCATCATCCTCTCTGAGCTGCATAAAATCTGTCGTTTTCCCCTCCACCTCTTCTTTGTCCACCAACCATTACCCACTGTACATCAGCTCAGCAAGCAGAATCTTTACGCTCCTCACTCAAAGCACCGAAGCCATCTTACATCCTCACGCGTGCAGCGACCCAGGCCGGGCACCTTCCCAAACTGCTCACATGCTCCCACTGAGAAACTGTTCCCATGTCCAACACAATAGGCAGCTTCGCCTTTTAAACCTGCCGGCCACTCTAGCCAGAGTACGAGCGGCAGGGATACAACCCTTCCGGGCTTTGCTTCTCAGGCTGTAGGCCACATCATCTGAAGTCTGGCCTCAGTGCAGGTTTTCCTCAGGGTGGACCTGAAGTCCCACAGAACCAAGCAACTTTGGTTGGAAGGGATCTCTGGAGGGTGTAACACAATTTTCTGCTCTAAGCAGGGCTAACTCTCATGCTAGGTCCGGTTCTTCGGAGCATCTGTTTGGTTTTCAGGTATCTGCAAGGATGGAGTTCCCACCCCCTCCCTGCACAGCCCGCTGCAGTTCTCAGCCACACTTACTGGGAATTATTTCCCCCTGTACCCAGCGAGGATTTCCTTCAGCACAAGTTGTGTCTGTCACCTCTTGTCTTTTTGCTGTGCATCTCTGCTGCTGTCCTCTCCATAACCACCCAGCAGGCAGATCCTCTCTTCCACTCCTCTCCTCTGAGCTGGGGAAAGCAGCTCCCTCAGCCTCTCCTCGTGCCACACGCTCTCCAGCCCCGACCCACCTTGTGAGCAAACCCACGGAGCTGTGCGGCCAGGTTTTGCCACACACAGCACCGCTGTAGATGACTGACCTGAACAAGGTGAGCATGCATCATTTAGTGGCTATACTACACGAAAAGCAAACTTAATTTTGCAGTCCTCCTCAGCAAGTCCCTTCCAGGTGCTTCTCTCAGTATCCTTCCTGACACCTCCACCTCACACCCACCGCCCACCACTCACACAGGACTCGGCAACGACACAGGCACTGCCTGTTTCCGGGGCAGTTCGTACCGAGTCAGAGTCTTCTTCAACCTGGTTGCTTATGAAATTGATATAATCATCCTTCTGGTTGTCCAGAATTTCTTCCTCGTACTCAGTCTGGTAGTCTGACTCATCTAAAGAGAGGAGAGGGGAAAAAACACTGGTTTTAACTAGCATTCAGAGAGGCAGAGAAAACTGGAAGAGGAATGATAGCTGCCTCCGTTGAGCACTGGTGCGGAGCAAAGTGCCCGCTGGCCGACTCTGCAGCTCCGTGAACTGGGACTACTCAAATACAGATGCCGGCTCTCCGGCCAGATCACAAAATAAACCACGTCCTGTATGTGAATCCCAGAGCCCTCCAGATCTAAACAGCCTACAGCAAGAGAAGCAAACTGTGTTACTCTGGTGGGCGCCTGCTGCCCAGCCCAATGGGACACCAACGCTGGCAATGGGGAGATGTTCCCTGGTGAACGCTCTTCACAGAATCGTTGCCGTCTCCCACCCATCAGTCCAGACAAGACCCGTAGAACACCTTCAGAAAACATGCCTATGAGCTACCAATCTAAACTCCCCCGGACGCAGCGGTCACAGATTCACTGTAAACAGGGGCTTCCCGGCACAGGGTGAGCTCTTCCTGCCGCGAGACGGTAATTACGTGTCCCACAACCTCTGCTCCACCCAGCGCACCAGCAGCCGCTGCGGAGCCCCATCCCAACCAAGCGCCAAACCAAGGCGGGCAGCGGGACGCAGCAGGAGGCAGACGGCCGCCTTCCTCTTGCACAGTTTCTGGCACAAAGTTTTTCAGAATGCAAGTTAAGGCAGCAAAATGGCAGAAAGTTATTTTTGTGTAACACTGGCTTTTCCACCACTTTCATGAGTTAATTCAAGTCTGCTTTGAGCTGCTGAAGCAATACCTGTTTTTCAGCCCACTAGTGAAGAAAGTGGCTTGTGTTTAAACCGGATTCTTGATTAAGTATTTCTTTTGGGAACAGTCAATAGCATCTGCTCCACGCTGAAGACAACAGCACAGTCTGTTCCACAGCGTTTTCTTCTAACACGGTAACTACAACCAACTGCTAGAACATTAGGATTAAAGACATTTGGTGGTTTTTTTTATTTTTTAATATTTTTTTACTGTGGATCAGAGAATTATCATTAGTTTATACTAAAAACACCGCTGATAATCTTTGATAAAACACACCAGAGAAGCTGGAAACTCATCTGAACAGCAACAGACAGCACAAACAATAGTTTGCAGTTTACAGCTCCAATAAGACCGACTACCATCAAACCCAAACTCCTTGATTTTCCAAGCACTATTCAGCATTTAACAGGCCTTTATACAGAGAGTAAAAAACAAGAGAAGGGTCTCCTCTCACATCCTTCACACAGTAACTCCGGGTGCTGCAGGACTAGAGGGGAAGGGAGAAGGGAAGGTGGTCCTGCTGTCCCTAGCGATCGCCCTCCATTGCCCCCCTCCAGCCTGAGCGCCTGGGGCTCAAGGGGCGCCCGCTCCTTTCCACTACAAAAACTCCCAGAAGCATCAAGCAGGACCGGGGCCCCGTTGCCCTGCTCGACACACCAACACCCAAACACAGCAGCTCGAAAATGAGCTGTGGAAGGAGAGATTACACCAGGGAGAAGGTACCCGAGCCTGCCGCTAGCAGGGGGAGAGCGTTCACAGCAGGAAGGGCACCTTACAACCACTTCTCATGCCAAAGATCTTCTTTGTGATTCTGTAGCTTTTAGCGTTTCTTTTATAGCCCAATTTCTGCAGACAACACACCACATTTGAAGAAAATCGGTGCTGTGTGGCTAGAGGGTTTCTGTTTCAGTAGCACTGACAGACTTTGATGAAAATCAGGGAATCCCAACCTAAAATGCATTAGTGCTCCTTGACAAAAGTACTTTTTAAGCAGCAAAGGTGCAGAGGGTGACCTAGCGTCCGATGACTGTGTCCCTGGAGAGGTTTTGGGATGCCTCCTGCTTCAGCTGTATTGCAGCACCGGACATTTCACACCACAACTAACACATCTCTCTCCCAAGTCTTTTTTTCCAAACGGCTGTTGCTGCAATTGCTCTGCTACGCGATTTGATCTCCTTCAGCCATCGCGCGCAGCGAGCGCTACCTCAGGTCACACCGTGAAACCTGGCCGTGGGGACAGCCCAAAGCGTCGCTGCTTTGAAAAACGGGACATGCAACCTGCTGCGGGAGATCACCCAAGGTCGTGTGCACAACTTTGGTCCTCAGAAATCCCTTCCAGGTGAGAGCGTGACCAGCGGCGCGGCTGACCCCCCTTGGAGGGTGGGATCTGCGCTCCCCTGGCCACGGCTGCGTAAAACGCAATTAGAGCCGAACAAAGACAGAAGACCCCAACTGAGGACGTGCTTGGATGCGGAACAGAAACACGGCCACAAATACTGCAGTGGCTGAGCTGCGAGAACAAGCTTCTGTTCTCACTTCTACAGATGCTTCCCCACCTGCTCACAGCAGCGTACAGGCACCCCGGGTCCAGCGCAGGGCTTCGCCCAGCTTCCCGCTACTCAGCTCTTCCTGATGGACAGTCTCCCCTTTTTTTTCGTTTTCTTTTTTCCTCCCCTAATGGTCTCAATCATTGTTCTCAGTTTGCTCAAGAGTGGAGAAGAAACTTGGCTGCCCTTTTCCTCCCAAAGAACATACGGCTTCTGACCCGGAGGCTCCACCAACCTCTGCCCGTCAGGGCCCTGCACCCTTTGTACAGACACTACCCCTTCTCCTGGGCTTCATGTTCTGATTGACTGGGATCACTGTCATTTTCTTCCTTTAGAACAAAATTATTGACCTAATTTCTCCAACCAGCCAGAGACTTGTGGTATGCTGTCAGGACAGGCAGGGCTGTTCCAAATCCCTGCGGTCCGAGGTCTCACCCAAGAAGGGATTTCCAGGGGGAAAAAAGGTTTCAGCCTCTTTGACAGTGCCATTTCACAGCCAGGCTACCAAGCAGCACCCTGTCTTCCCACTTACAAGGGACAAAAGCAGTCAGACCTTCTTCACCGGCATCACTAGCAGACAAACCCAAAGGCTCACCAGCACGTACAAGGAACCGCCTGACAGCCGCAAGGCCACTGCCGGGGAGCACCCACCCTCCACCTGAGCTCACCTCAGTACAGACTGCTTCCCCGGATAGCTCTGGATACCTCTTTAGCAAAAGCCATGCCATCCCGGAGGCACTAAGGTGATGCCACGTTGAGAGCAACGCCTTTACCGCCACTGCCCACCGAAAAATGGGCAAGGTCCCTGCAGGCAGCGCATGGAGTCACCCGCAACATGAAGATAAAAAGGTCCATCAAGACACGGCGCCCACATGCACAACTCTCCCCTGCCATCCTCTCCCCTCCTCTGGAGTCTCTGCAACCAGCAGCTTTCACCATCCGCGAGGAGCACGCGGCACTTGCCCACCCCGACCCAGGGAGCCCCTCCTTAGCCCAGGATCTGCCACATCTACTTTCTGAAAGACGTGTCCCTTTGTTACGCTCGTGCTGGTGGCCTCGTCCAGCAGACAGCAAGTCTTCCTAATGGGGGCAAATAACCAGAAACTATAGAAAAAGGAGGAAGATCCGTCCCAGTACACAGGTTAAATCTTAGCAGGTCGTAATGCCTATGCCTTAAATAACCGTATTACATGAACTCTTCGTTGTTACTCACAACAGCTGTTTCAACCACATTTGATTAATATTTTCTTCATAAGGCATATGATTGCAATTAGCATTTCAAATTACCACAGGGACATCTCTACAAACAGTCACAGATGGGAGGACTGCTAACTTTAGATTTCCCTCTGCAAGAACAAGAAATCGGGAGGAGGGGGAGAGACTGTTTATGAAGAGCTCTAGCACTGGTGAAACGCTCGGAGATTTCAGGCCTGCAAAGCTCTGACCCTTTTTGGTAAACGGCCTTTACCCGGGAACGGCTGCGCAGGGCATGGCTGAGGCACAAGGCACTCGAGTGCCTTTGTGTAAAGATGCGGGAGCTGTTACCTGTTCCTCTTTGGTTCGCTAGTGCTCCCTGAGTCGGGAGCGTACGAAAGGCAATGGAGCCAGTGAGTCACTCCAGATCCTACTCACAACAAGAAGGAAAAATTCCTTCAGTCAAAGCTTTAAATCAGCCTCCTCCCATCTCAAAAGGACGTGGACCAAAGAGCGAAGCCATCGCAAGGACATGGGACAGCACAAAGGGAATGAAAGCCTGTCTTCGCAGGAGTGGCTCCAACCAGGAAACCACGCCGGACCACACCGGGAAGGGGCTGGCAGCGGACGTCTCACCATGGGAAAAAGCCCCGGAGGAGGGGACACGTGGAGGGGCTGGTCGGGGGCAAGCCTGGGCACACTTGCAGGCAGAAGCTCTGCATGAAGCAAGGGGACACAACCTGCCACTGCCGGCTTTGCTCAGCAGACGCTGGAGCCGGCAGCCAGCCCTGAACTGCCACAATTGACAGCATGGGCTGTTAAAAGCAAGCAGTTAGGCGAGGCACGCAGGAGGAGCGAGCAGCCGTCCCTGCCACGCTGCCCTTCCCAACGCTTCCGCAGCGCTGGCCGGATGACCCCACTCACCGTCTGCCACGGGTACTTTCACGGGCTCGATCCTGGACACGATTTCTGCCAGGTCCGTAAAAGAGGTGGTGGGACAGGTCACGTTCTGAAACACAGCATTACGTTTAGGTATGTTAGCAAGTATACACAAAATTCCAAACATTTTTATCATATAACTAATAATATTGAACAGACAGAAAGCTCCTGACACAAATCCTCCACGACTGCCCCCTCAAAAGCCATTACTCATCGGTGAGTAATTCACAACTCTCCTGATGCAGGTCTGGTGGCAGAGACGGGATTCCCAAGTGCAAACAGTGGGACAACCTCTAATGGCTCCTTCTCCATCCATGCAGCAAGAAGCCTTGTTAAAAATTTAGCAGTCTATAGAAAAGACCACAAAGGCAAGAACCGGAGGGTCTGGGCTCTGTGACAGATGGTGCTTATTTTACTCGTTTGTTCTCCATCACTGTTTCCTTATAAGAGGCACCGGCTGGGCCAGGTACAGCCCCCAGGGAGCTTCTGCCTTCCCTTGGGAGGAGCAGGAGCCCCAGTGCCCAGGTGGGACATGGCACGCGGTCCAGCCCCGAGCCTGCAGAGCGACGCCATGGGAGGCTGCACCGACAGGCGGGCAGCAGCCCAGGCACCGGGGTGACCAGCACCTGCCCGGGGACCCTGGCAAGCCGTGGAGCTGGAAGTGCCGCAGCGGGCAAGAGCCTGAGGTAGGTGGTCTGCCTGCAAGGAGAAATATTTCCCGCTGTAATTCCTCTCCCCTTTTCAATAAATCCTTTCTATTTTTACTCTGTCTCACCCAAGCAGTGGGTTAAGCGTTCTCTATTTTGAGAAGTTGCCTGCTCCAGTTTCTTGTCTAATAAACCCCAAACTTTGGCATTTGAGAACCGCTTTGGTCTTCCTGCACGCCACGCCGTGAGCAGCCCTACCTTCCTCCTCAGGGCCCAGGCACAAGGTCACCAGATGGAAGCCTTGAACACCCCTCACCTTGTTTTAAAACCAGTGATTTTAGTTAGTACAATAGCAACCCCAGAGGAGAGAGATGGGGAAGAGCTGGCGGGGGCCATGTTATCGGCACTGGGCTGCCGGGAACGGCTGCGACAGCCGTCTTTCTAAACGCCCAGACCTGCCCACGTACTTCCAGACAGGGCAGTTTCCTAACACGGGGTTTTTATGAGCAATTCTTTGCTCTTCTGGAAAGAGCACTGATACTATGAATCATACAGCCCCCGTGGGGGTCACAGCAGAAGCCCATTACAGCTGCAGCAGATTGCTCGCACTTGACCTTTAATCCGTAACTAACTTTTGATGTAATTTAGTACAGCTAACGCAAGGCGCGGATCCAGGACAAACAGCTGGTGGGGAGCAGTGGACAGAGAAAAGCCCAGAGGGAATTAAAAAATACCTGTACGAAATGAAACAGCAGTAGCTTAGGACACACACTTTAAAATATACAGAAGTCAGGAAGCTCAGCAGCTCAGTTTGAACATTAAGGAACCATCAAGAAGGGTGAGTCAGTCCGGTCTCATTTTGAACATCTGACCTGAATGCTCCCAGTGAAGTGTATACAGAAGGCTGTTCCCCAGGACAGGGAAAAAACCATCTACGTCTTCATTTTGCGCCATATGACTAAGCGAGGGATATGTGCAAGCCCTGACCATCACGCAGACACAGCAACGTTCGAGGCAATCGCCGCTACTCTAAAAACGTGGACTCGTGCTAAGCGGGCAAAGCGGCTGCACCCAGCACTCGGGCAGACGCGCCAGGCTGCCCCCGGGGGCACGGAGCAGGCAGGGACCGGCTTTGGAGGGTCCCGGGCACTGTGTGAACAGTTGAGCAAAATCCTGCAGCGACCGTCGCCAAAAGGTGCGTCAGGAAAACCACCACCAGCTCACGTGCGCCCGCAGCCGAGTTGCGAGGACAGATGAGCATGAAGGCAATCGTGAGCGCGACCGTATCCGCGGGAGCGTGTTACGGCCGCTGACGTGCGGGGTCCCGCCTGTTAGAGGACGCGTGCTGAGGCAGCTGCACCCCAAAGTCTTCGCGCTAAGACTGGAGTGCCGCTTGTGGGAAACCGGGCATCTTCCCACGCTCCCTCCGACGCTTTGCGAACAGGAATGTAAACAATTCCTCTTCCTACTTCTAAGGACAAAACCACACTCCCATCAGTTAACACAAGGCAAGGAAGAGTCTCAGATTCCTTTGAAACCTACTCCAAAACCTTTCTGCTGATATATTTTTTTTTCCAAGGAGGAAAGTATTCTCTTCGGCACAATCTTTATTAAATAAATTAGAGGAGAAAGACAGTTACTATTGTAGTCTGATAGATTATATTTAGCTTTGACTATGAATAACACTTCAGCAGACAAAACTTCCCTGAGGAAATCCAACTAATGGTATTGCATTATTCTGCGCTGAGGAGGGGTAAGGGTTGTTCAAGTGAAGTTTATGCAAGGTTCCTGTTGTTTCTGTCTTCAGTATTTGCATTTTTGAGACAAGATAAACAGTGACTGAATGATGAAAAGAAAGGAAAAGTATCTAAATGATTAAGTACCTGGAGTTGTAAGTAAAAATTCAATGCTTACGACATGGAAACAAGATGATAAGAAATGGTGCTCAGCTCTCAGGTGTTGAACACTCCAGAAACAGCTGAAGAACTAAAACATATAGAGCATCAAAACCTTCACTAAAGAAAGGCAAGTTTAAAATATCAGCTGTTATCCCTGGAAGATAACAGAACTAAAGGATTTAAGTGACTCTAATGGACTAAGAAAAAAAGACAAACATCCCAGTGGGAGCCTGCAATACTTGTTGTTTTGTAGAAGTAAATTTACTGAAACAAAAGTCACATGAAAAAAAATCTTGGTTTTTACTGGACTCCAGAGTTTTCAAAGGAAGAGCAGATGATCTCCGAGATCCTTGGAAGTACAGCCTGGAACTGAGCCTTAGCATCAAATTTGGGGGAACGCACAAAGCTGATGGTTCCTGCTCGGTAACCCCGGCAGTTTAAGTCACTCTCCTGAACCCATTGCTTTCATACTCTTGGCACCTCAGCAATCAGCACTTTCTGCCTCGTTACCAAATGCATACACAGAAATGCAATGACAGCCTATGTCTACAATGGGTACGTGACATATTTGATCTCCAGGACAGCTGAAGGGCCATAAAAACCATGGTAGATTGTGGTAAATGTTCAACATGCTGCTTGATGCACAGCTATTATATCGTGATTTAACTGAAATATTAGTCTGAATTACTGTAGCCTATATAATGGGCAATTTTAAAAGAAGTCTTCTTTAAAAGAAGCATTTATTACATCAGTGAATATGTTTGAGCTTATCACCAGTTGGTGATAAAAGTTGGAGGATGAAATAGGACATAAAACCATTTCTGAGACACACACAATGTTCCCTCCCTTGGCATCTCCTTGTATCTATTAATACACATAAAACAAACATGTACCAGCTTATAACTAGTCTGAACACAAGGCGTCAGAGGCAGAATGGGGACTCGTCTTCTGCAGCGTAGACCAATGTATCTCCTAGTCCGGGTCATCTTCCCAGTAAGAACAAGCCGATGGGTTTTGGGGCTCCTCAGATCACCAGCTGTTTCCCATAAAGCTCAGTCCCTCTGTGCTCCTCCCAAAGCCACTCACCCTGCCAGGCAGCTTGGGGGGGATTTGGCTGACGATAGGAAGTCATCAGCGCTGGTCCCCCTTGGCTCCCTTCACACGGCTGGAGCCGAGGGTGCCATTCATCTTATCCCAGTGGAGACATCTCCATTTCATCAAGTGATTCACACCCTACAGAGGTTCATTTCTCTCCGGTGACAAAGAGGGGTCTAGGGCAACTAGCTCAGGTGTGGGCATCATCCACCCCGCGTTGCTGGGCTAATGCCCATCCCTGCAAGTACCGCCCTTCCTCTCCCCTTGCTCACGCCATCTCCCTGCTAGCGCAAGTGCCCTACCACTGATCTCTGGAAGAGCTGCAAATCCTCAACGTCATTTTTCACCGCTACTGCCTTCCTTTAGTGAGGCTCACTACAGTTATGATACATTTTGGCAATCACTTAAAATATTACTGCTCATTTCCCTATCTCTAAAAGACAATAAAGATGAATTATTGGGTAAAACATGAAGCCTCTTGTAGCACTTGGGTTTTAAATCAGGGGAATTCAAAGGAGGGTAAAGATAATAAGCCAATAGATTATAATATTGTACCCAAGTCCTCAAAAAGGTGATAACTGTTTCTTAAAAACAACTGAAACTTCCCCACCAAGAAATTCAGTCAGTCCACTGAGTTATGAACCAACTCTAGAAGCTGACCTCAATCCTTAGACTGTAAAACCAGGAGAATTTTATCCTACTTTTAAGTAGGAATCTTAACGGGACTGTAACCACACAGCAACACTATGTAGCCTGTAGATTTACCATAATCAGGCATTTACCAAACTGTACATGAACTGCTCGGATGTGCTGAGGCAGGCAGAAGAAGGTGAGTGAAACCTAGTACCTCGACAGCGCTGCAAGCTTCAATGACTCAATGACCTCGATGACTGCGCTGTGAAATGCTTTTTCTATCAGAGGAGTGAGGAGGAAAAGCAACAAAGCAAGAAATCTATGGATTTGCAGGGATTTTAACTCTTGGCTAAAAACACAACTCCAGCAAGGGTTTAATTCAGGTTTTCTGGAAGCATCTGAGAGCTATTTGAGTCACATCCTGAAAGGCAGCAATGGCCGAGATGAATGCCAGCGATCCCGATTCACGTCCTCACCCCTCAGCACCGGGCAGCTGGTGGCAGAGAGCCACTGCCCTGGCAGACCAGTTTCTAGCAGCAAGAACAATATCCAGGCACCACTTAGAGTTTGTGGCACAAGAATAAATGAAAAGTAATTCTTAAAAGGTTACTTGTGCCTACCCAGCATTACTCAATGAGGCAGTCCACGCGCGCATTCAAGCGATGGGTACAAATGGGACCCCTCACCTGAAACCACGACCATCCGCTCTCTCAGGACCTGCGGGGCAGAGTCACAGCCCCCACTCCAGCGCTCGGCGCAGAGGGCAGCTCAGCCAGCAGCATTTAGTGCCCTCAAGACCACTGATGCAGGCAGGGAAGGCGAAGAGAAAGGTGGGTGTGTAAACACGTACACATCAGCTACGCGTCTCGGAAAGTGCTGGTTACTGGTGAGCATCCTGCCTTGGAGAACGATTCCAGGTTGCAAACACGGTATCGATAACGTGTTGGAATGAAACGGGAACAGGACAGCCACCCTACAGAGCGCTACATCGGTTCCTGGGGTTTCGGAGACCCCATCGTACTTGCAGAGGAAATGGATGGATCTCTGCATGGGCACGCAGGAGGGATGGACAGGCAGGAATCAGGGATCAGGGCTCGGGCTGTGGCCCACTTTGGCCACACCTGTACCTGATGATCAAAGTGCAGGACCTCATTCTTCCAAGCTATGGCTCCAGGAAAGAAGTTTCTGAAAAACTCATCATACCTTTCCTTGCCTAAAATACAGCATTAACTAATACTGGCATGCTCACGACAAGGACTTGAGGCAATCGATCATTCTCCTTCACACCCCCGAGCAGTTTCTGGGCAGTACGCAATCTGGCGTGCATCAAGTAGCTCTTGCATAACAGTGCATTTAAACCGAACACTTACATCAGTTTTGGATTTGCAGGTCTCTTGCCTGTCTCTCAGCATCTTGTCAAGAACTCCACTCCTGCACCAAACGTTAAATACAGTTTTCCCGTGCTGATATCCCACTTCCTGGGGAAAGAAGAAAAAAAAAAAAAAAAAAGGAGAGAGTTGGGGGAAAAAGTAATTAATAATTATAAAAACCATTATGTCCCATCATCTGCAAATTAGTAGGAAATCCAAAGGTCTACCCCAAAGCCAGAATGTACTTTTACTACCTTCCAGCCTCAGCTAGATAAGCTGGTCAGCCTAAGAATTAGGGGAACGATTAAGCAAACAAGGTGCTATTTTAAGTCCAAACGCTAACCTGGCCTTTGACCCCCCAGCTTGCGATGAAAAGTGCCACCTGACACAACTATTTTTACAGCAGTGGCTTCAAGCAGGCTGTTCACGGAATAATGCCATATAAAGAGAAGCTTAGGGCACATGTATATGCCTTTCCAGTACTGGTTCTTTCTGTGGAAGAGAGTATTAACTAATTTGTGCCTTTCCCCCCCTTGGCTCAAGTCTAGCAAAGAAAAGTTACCGTAGGGCACCCGCTTCCAAAATCTCTTGCAATGAGTTAAGCCAGACAGCGCCGAACATGAAAGCCTTAGTTTGCTGGCCCATGGACAACACCAAACCCACAAACTCCACGTTCCTCTAATTTAAAAGCATAAAGAAATTTGCACTTGGAATAACAACATGGCCCCATGTCCTTAGCATGGAAACAACTGGAAAAAACAAACCGAATGCTCCAAGTTTTACTCTTTTTCTAACAAGACAGTAGAAATGGTGTTGAAAAATCAAATCAAAAGGACAGGGCAACAGATGTCGGGAGTCCTGGATCCTATTTCCAGCTCCTGCGCTGGCAGCACGCACTAAACTTCGGGCTTGCTTGGCAATTCCGCGTGCTGGAAGCAGCCCTGGATGAGCTGGTATTCTCTCTCCTCTGGTTTTTGGACCAGGGTTCAAAGCACAGGAGGCACTCAGGCTGGAATTCACCTCTCATAATCTATTGCAGCTTCTCAGCCCAGGGTGGATGCGATTACTCAGGAGGAAAAGGGACTTGACAGATCTACAACTGGCTGGGTCAGGTTGATCCAAAATAACTGCGAGAACCTGAAGCTTCGGGAAATGACGTGCAGCCCACTTAGTGCTCAAGGCTGACACAGAAGAGGGGTTTTCACAAGAAGGGAGGATTTTTGTACTTTCGAATGTGCTGAATGGTTATATGATGCCCATTTCTATTTTCAGTAAAATCCAGGTACACAGTTGAAATAAAAAGACCCCACTACTTCACAGGCTGCAACGGTAAAGGAATGCCTAGGATGCCCTTTCCTTTAAGGTCAGCACAGTGTAAAGCTTCCCTGTGGACAAAAGTTCTTTAGCTACACTGCAGGGAGTGAAAATCCTGCCCCTCAATACCTGCAGCGTCTCATGCCAAGAACTTGCTCACAGAAAGTGACATCTTTGAGAAACAGGACTTTTCTCAAGTTTTATTCCACTGAGAAAAATTTGCCTGGTGTCTTTAAATCTCTTTAATGACAGCAAATTAGGCAGAGACGAACAATGACTTGCCAGCTTACTATCTGTTACTGTGATGAACTACCAGTCCATCAAGGTTTTCAAAATGGCCAGGGCACTCCATCTAGCAAAGATGACTATTTATCAGCAAAGTCGCAGATCCGCCATTGGCAGACAGCACTGTTTGCCCAGGAGCTATGAGACACCAAATATCCTTGAGAAAATATTTATATTGGGGAAATCAGCTGGTGGTTTGGAATAGCTGCTGTCCTAAGGACTCTCTCAAACACCAATCTGCAAGGTTAATTGTATTACTGGTTTTGTTTGGCATTTATAAGACAGTATTAGTGAAATCAACCTGCAGCCTAATGAGTATTGTAGGTTCTCACTACAGCTATAAAGGAGATAGACTGAGAGAAAAATTGGTGGTGGGTTTTTTTCCCCCCAGCCTAGGAGAAGAGCAAAGCTATGAACATGGAAGATGCTTGCATGGCTGAAGCAGGCAAAGAATGGAAAGAGATAGTAAAAAAACTTCCTTGACAAGAGGCAATGAGCCAGAACTGCTATCGTTACCTCAACCTGGGCAGGGACTTTTTTGTTATATCACTAAGACAATTCAGCTGCACATCTGGCGTCAGTTCTTCCCATGCTGGTTTCTGATACATAAACAAAACTAAGTCCCAGAGACACAGTACTACCCTTTCGTGACAAGGTACTACCCTTTTTACAACGTCCTTCCACTGACATTGCTGCCATTTTCCTGATACCCTATCAAGGGCAGAGGAATTGTGGATGATATGTTTTATTAATAGAAGTGTTGAAACGTTAACCCAGCCAGGTATTTTAGCACGTTGCCCTATTATTTAGGGCATTTTAGCATTTCAGTGATTCACAGCCTCCCCTACAGACTGCTTCTTCAAATCTTTCATATGACAACAAGCTACATAATGAAGGGAAAGAAATTACACCATTTGACAAACCCCAACTACCCAAAGCAGCTGAGACACCCAAGAGTTTTTACCAAGCAGCTGAGCAAGAACTGTCATGAAACAGAGCGAGGCAACTGATCCATTCACAGGTCATTATACAATAAAGATTACTAACTCGATTTCCGCTGTTAATCCAATCTCACAGTCGTGATATCATTCCACAGCATTATTTAATGTCAATTATTCACTCTGTGCCAACTGACATCTCTTACTCTCCAACAGTTTAGGCACTAATTAGCACCACCAACCAGCAGATTTCTGTGGAAGGGCAATACGGGAGAACTGCCTTCCCCAGGAAACACTTACACAGATCTCATCGAATTTCCCAAAGTCCAGGGTTTCGTATCGGTCAATGGGCGGCCGGATATACTCGCAGTAATCGCTGTTCTTCACCATCTCCAGCTGCCGCACACAGCACACGTATGCAAGCCGCGTCTGGATCTCTGCCATATTCAGCACCTGCCAACGAGGCCAGACACACCAATCATGATTAATTCAGAAATTTCGTTTCAGAATATATTTTGTTTTCATCATGGAGAAAAAGCAAGTTATCTATCTTTTTTTTTCCCCCCAAGAGCACACAGAAGCCTGCTGAAGCCTTCACACATCAGCACCTCCGTCTGTTTCCCAGGCAGTGTGGACAGCTAGCCGATGAGTCTCCATAATCTACAGCAGAAAGGGAATTGCCTTCAAACATATTTCTGTAGTTCAAGGTGAACAGAGTCTTTCATTCCAGGATATATAATGGTACCTTAGGAGAGAGATCTGTGCTGAGGTAAAGAGGGGAACAGTGATCCTTCACGGCAGAAATCGGTGATGATCTCTATGGTACCAGGGCAGAGATTTCACAGAATGGTTGAGGTTGGAAGTTACCTCTTGCGATCATCTAGTCCAACCCTCCTGGTTCAAGCACAGGCAGCTGGGGCAGGTTGTCCAAGACTATGTCCAGCTCAGTTTTGAGCATCTCCACTGATGGTGACTCTACACTCTGGTTGGTGTTTCACCACCCCCAGTAAAAAAGCGTTTTATGGTGTTCAGAAGGAACCCCATGTTTTCATCTGTGCCTGTTGCCATTTGGGCACTACTGAGAAGAGTCAGGGTCTCGCATTTTCCCCCACCAAACACTCTCACTACATGCTGGAAGCAGAATGGTCAACTCTGCCAAGGCACAGCCCGGCACAACTCAGCCAAGGCACAGCTGCATCAACTCCAGAAGGCCATTTCTCAGGGAGGTGAGACCTTTTCAGGGAAGGGAGTTATCACAGAGGATAAACTTCAGATTACGGAGTGGCACCCACAGCTGGCAGCATTTTCTGTAACTTTGGGAAACACAATGAAGTATTTTACTTCCAATTCCAACAGGGGAATGTGTTAACTGTAGTTGGGAGGGAAGAAGATTAAACAGCATTGACTTGGGGGACAGCTGCAGGGCCAGATAATTTAGGAAATAAAGAAGAATAAGTAACAGAGTTGGCCTGACTGCATGCAACAAGAAGAAAAAAACAATCATACTCTGAAACCCAGTGTTTATCGACAGTCGTAATGTTAATTACTGCCTAGTGCTAAAATCTCCCTAAATCAACATATAGGATAGAAATACTGAATTACTTTTATTGGTAAAATTCACAAATTCTGACTTTATTAAAACTTACTGCACCTCTAAGAAAAGGGTTAATTGGTCTAACAATTCTACCATCCCCTTCCCAGACTGGGGCTCTACAACTCACTGCCTTTCCTTTGGTGTCAGGGCACTACCCAGCTTGTTTTGTCCATAAGTAAGAGCTCAAACCACAGAAACAAGACGGTCCGTCACCAGCCTTGCTCCCTGAACGAACAGGGGGAAGCCTCCATCTCTGTACGTAAAACCAGCTGCCATTTTAACACAGTGTGCAGTACCTTGACTTTCTCGGCCAGCGGATTCCACCTCTTCCAGAGCAGCCACCAGCCAGACAAGCAGTCGCCGTAGTTGGTGAGGTCTGTCTCATCCCGGCTCCCCACATCGATCGCGATCACCACCTTTGCGCCCATGGACCTCGCAACATCAGCTAATGGGAAAGAAGGTCGTATCGCTACCAGTGCTGGCAACCCTGGTGCTGCTCAACCGAAGCTTATATACATGCCGCCAGGGAGCACGCAACCCGGCCTCGTACCTACCACGAGTGCCTCCGAACAGCCTGGGATATAAACATTTGCAGCAACTCTGCCAAGAGAGCATTTCCCCAGGGAGGGTCCCACCCCACTTGCTCCGTTCTAACGGAGAGATCCCAGCGCGCTGCCCGCTCCGCACCGACCGAGCCCCTGCGTAACCTCAGGGTGAGAGTTCCTGTTGCTGAACTGCTGTAAACATCAGTTAAGGGGTACGTTTTCCCCCAGATCGGCAGGATGACCTGACTCTCCCCGAGGACACGCTGTCACCAGAACCAGCGTGAAGGCGGCAGCAAAACTGTATGGCAGGGAGCGGGGGAGAGGAGGTGGGACACCAAAGCTCAGGTCCATGGCTACCCCACATTAGGTCGAATTAGGTTAAACCCACGTTAATTCTACCTCACGCAGCATTTCTCATGAGAACAAGAGATCTGGGGGACCTGAAGAGAGAACAAGTGGCAGTGGCCTTAAAGAGGAGAGTCAGCAGAGCAGGGACCAACCCTGCAGGTAGGAAGTAGTAAAGGAAAGGAGCAGCACGGGAACCGGACAGCGAGGAGAGGCTGGGGGGATTTCAGTCCTAGCTTTGGGATCCAAGAGAAAGATTCATTTCTGGGAGTGGGAGAGAAATGAGGCACCGCTTCCTACTTCAAGGGCAGTAAGAAGAGGGCTAGCTGCAGCCTTTGGATATGGGCAAGGATTTAGGGAAGTGCCAAGGGAGGGAAGAGAAGGACACGTACGTCACAGAATGAATTTATATTTCTTCCACACCCCCAGAGTCCAAGATAGTTGCAGTTTCCAGAATAGTTATGCGTAGGAAAACCACAGCTCTGAAGAGCCAAATTAGATGCTTAATTTAGACACATTTAAATCAGATCTGTTCTGTAACTTGGATTTATATTCCTGAGCTCGTTCAGTCTATTGTATGTTTTCCACCCAGTGTCACCTGCACACGTGCTCTTTGCCCTCTACAATATGTGCAGGTGGAAAAGGTGCTTTGGTTTGCAATTCATACCGCTGCTTACAGACACAAACAGAGACTGTCACATGCAGATTTGGGGTGGTGTATTTTGTGTTATTTCCATTTGTGGGTTTTAGGCAAATATAGCCCCGATGGAAAAACATAGTCTGGGTTTGACTGGAACATCTAAATGATTTCGGTTGCTCAGACGCGGAGTCTCTAGCTTAGAATCCTTCCTCTTCATTTGTACACAATTATAGTCACAAACTGCAATGACACCACATGTCTCTCGTCGATCTTGGCCACCCACCTTCCAATGCTTTCCGACTACGGTGACAGCCCTAGATGACCTTTAAAGGTCCCTTCCAACCCCATCTATTCTATGATAAAACACACCCCAAACACACACAGATGAATTCACATGCCTCAGACCTTTCTGGGTTCAGTCCTCAGAACACCCCAAACTCCACATCACTCTTTTGGACTTCATGTGATTCCACCTCTGCCATGTGCTAGCAGCTAACCAAGACACCGATGTCTGTCAGCTGAACCCTTCAGGCTGTGGGTGAGACCAGTCTGAACAATGAAGAGTTAACGCTGTTGCTTTCCCAGAATTATTTCTCAGTCAACTGATACTTTTTGGAAAGAAACCCAAAGATAAGACTGTAAGTTTGCAGTTTAATTTCTGCTATTTCCTTTCAGTAAGCACTAAAATAAATTCAAAATTAGCTTGGAATGCTATGTTCAGAATATGTCTATTAGGAAATACTTCGTAACAAAAAAATAGTCTTAATAAAGCCATGATAAAGCAAACACCTAGGAAACTGAGAACAATGACTCCTGGTAACCATCATGAGATTAAAGGTGTCTGCAATATTTCTCCTTGTTTCCTTTTTTTGGAAAAAAAAGAAAAAGAGGACAAAGTTTTTCTGGCTGTTTGATGGGCTGCGTTCTCAGTAACTTCTTCCCAGCTGATCTGTGCACCTACCAGGAAGATTGTTGATATAACCTCCATCCATCAAGAGATGCCCATCCTTCGGGTCACAGAGAGGAGGCATATACCCAGAGAGGGACATGCTGGCACGGACATACCTCCACAGAGAGCCTGCAGGAATGAGAGGGAGGGAACGGCAAGAGCATTAATTACTGCCACAGAGGAGGTGGGTTAGGCTTTTGCACTCATTAAAATAATCGAGGGATAGAGGTTCTCCTGAGAATACCATTAGAAAGTTATTAAAGCAATTTATTATCTTCTATACCATAATCCTGGGGTGGTGGTGGGGAAAGCTCTTCAGACATAAAATCAGGCAAAGGCCTTAGAAACCACAGTTTTAAGCCCATGCCTCATAGTTATTGCCTTCAAGGAGATTTCAGCGTATGCCTGACTGCGGGGATCATCCTTAGTGCTTTGTTGAGCTTACACTGATAAGGAAAGGAAAAGGCTTCTCCTGGGGACAAAGGGATAGAAAGAATAAGCAGACTGAAGTGCAGTTAAAGCCATTATACTCTACAGAGAGCCACAAACCCCAGACTTTTAGCAGGAGCTGAACATGAGAAATATATGCCGTAGAAGCCCAAAAATTCTGTTTTCCCAGCTCTGTCATAAGCAAACGTTTTCACTTGTAAAAGCAGTGCAATGCATGGCGGCGATCTTAGCTCTTCTGAGGACATTTCTGTTAACAGTGCTGGGGGGAAGAAAGCTATGATCTTTTAAGCTGTTAGAAACAGAAAGTTTAATCAAGTAGAAATTGATTGGATCTGTTTCCTGTAAAACATTCTGCTTCGAGGCTCTTATTTACTGATTTCTCTCTTAACATTTGCATCAGCTGAATGGGGAAGACACTGCATTTCCAAAAAGGCCAAGAGTCTTGTCTGAGAAGCAAATCTTTAAAATACCAAAAATAAGTAATACTTGCCGTGTTAGCCCACTTCTCAATAATTAACTACTTGGTGCTTCAAACAGCAACTCCTTCCAGCAAACTGGGAATTGATTTTTTTTCTTTTCTTTTGAAACTATATAACCGTTCCATTTCTAATTACAACGTAAGCACTCCTGCTGTTTAGCACAGGTCAGTACTGGCAGATTTGGGATTTTTTTTTTTTTTTTTGATAGTTTTAGTTGAGTTGGAACTTCCACCCAAGAAAAATGCTGACTTCTTGCATTACAGCCCACAGATGAAGCCAAGACGGGCAGTTGTGGCAGCTGGGAACCTCTGTCCTCTCCTTTCAGTGAATTCTGAAAACAACCATAACCATTGTCCCACTGATTTCTATCCTTACATTAAACTTTTGCAGGGACAAGCAGCTGGATGGAGTGAGTTTCCTGACCTCAACTGGCTTAACCTGCTACAGAACAGGAATACAAAACCTCTAAGAAAGGTTAATCCTTTTTCTGCTTGTTTTAGCTCCCTTGGTTGTCCTTGATCAAAGCTGGCGTCAGCATAATGTAGCGGTTCGGTAACCCCGGCCCTAACGGCATGGGCAGTCTTACCTGCGCCAGCTCAAAAGACAAAACACCGGAGACGTGGCAGCAAGGGCTTCAGCTGCCCAAGGAAATATCTGGGGCACCTGGTAGGCTTGTACTGTCTTCACTGAAGCCTGAGTCACTGCACTTGTTACCCCAAATAGACAAAAGCTACAGCAAGTGTCCCACAGGGCTGCCACCACATCCTGAGAGCAGAGCAGACAGCTCGGATCTTTCTCCTCTGTTCAGTCAGTGTAAAGTACATTACAGTTTTCCACCAGAGAAATACAGAGGACTGACCATAATCGAGAACCCAGCCCAGCCTCCGCTTCAGGCACAGGAGGCTCTTTATTGGCAAAAAAGCTTCACTTATGGGGAATTCGAATCTTAAAATGTTTGGGTTGCATTAGGTCTGATTTACGGCTAAAACTCCTGCACTTCATGGGATGTTTTAAGGAGACAGAATAGCGTCAATGGACCCATTTTCTCTCTAAACAGCAAGTAAAGCATCTCATTTAATTACTTCCCAACAGCTTTGTTCCTTGTTATCTGTGTACAACCACGGTTTGGTGCTCAGCAAATAACAGAGAAGGAAGAAACAAAAGGAAAGACAAATTTAAAGGCGAGGAAAATTCCAGGAACAAGGGGTGACACGAAGTCTCTCATCATTATTCACGACCTGCCTCCGGAGAAGGCTGCCTGCACACTCACCGTCCGTGTGGACCCTCATTGCTGAGGCGGTGATGTCAGTTGTGATAGTGAAGTAAGGGATCCACAGATCCTGCAACAGAGGAGGTCTCAACTTTACTAAATCCATAACCTTGCACTTAAAATAAAACCCATGCCCAACACAAACCAAAGCAACACCCTCTGTGTCTTAACAGACAGAGCTGCAGGCACAAACACCAGCATGGATGGAGAAAAACCCATCAGCCCTGTGTTTAAGTTCATAAATTTGTTTCTTATGTAAACAGTTCATGCAGAACCAAGGCAGACAAAAATCCTTATTTCCTTTTTTTAATTGCAAGAAATACTTGTTCCAGAAGACTGTCCCACAAACAGAGCAGCACAGAAACCTCATCACTCAAACCAGGAGTTCACCTTCTTTCTGACATCAGTTTTCCTTTCAGATGGAGTGTGGGGGTCTGACGGTAACTCTCATCTAAAGAGATCCCTAGGCCGTTCATTGCTGGAGGACAATGGGAAGGGAAGACTCATCTTTTATGTATTCAGTTCTTATCTAGCTGCTTTCAGCCGCCCCTGGAGACATGGTACTCAGCTAGAACGACCTTTGATCTTGCCCAGTATGGCCATTCTTGCATTTCACCCAACCGTTTCCACTCAGGGTGGTGTTTACCCTTACACAGAGCAAGTATTCACCATGGATGAGCATGGAACTACTCAGCTCGCTCTAACCCCAACCTAGGACTGTAGCAGGCAGCATCTTCCTTGCCTTCCTGAGACACCACGGCCCAAGACAAGAGGGAAGAATATGAGTCATGGCCTCTCAACTAAATGATGTTCAATCGTACCTCGTGGAGATGAAGCTAGGTGTCATTTCAGCAGGAGATGCAGAGCAATACTGCTGAGATGCAAAGCTGTCTAGAGTCAAAGAGGGCAACACAAAAGGGTTGGAGTATTACCTACAGGAACATGGGATCCTGCAAGGTAGATCTTCAGGAAGATCCTAGAGGTCGCTTGAGATACTGCAGGGTAAAATGGCAGTGAGGAGCATAGTACATAAGAAGGAGGATGATATAAAAAAAAGAATGGCTGAGCTAAGTCCTTTCTAAGTTTATTCAACAGGGATAGACCAAACCAACACGCCCTGCGCCTGGGAGGGAAAGGTCTCATTTTTGTTTCAGTCATGGCTGTACTCACATCCCACCAGCTGAAAAAACTGAATGGGAAAGCGGCCTCCCAACCGCATAGTAGCCTGTTGGAGAGAGGATACTTCTGGAGAGTCTCTGCGGTGCCTAGTGAAAGGATAGCCTGCAAAGGGGACAGAGGACAACTTTTTGGACAAATGGCACTTATGCCCAGAGAACAACGACTGATAGTGCAATGCTGAATCAAGACTGAAGAGGTAAACCTGCTTTCCCACCCAGCCAGCCTCTTTGTTCATGGGACAAGGTGTCTGGGTCTTCTCTAGCACAGCTTTGATGTGCCTTAAACTCAAGCCAAACAAGGGTCTGGACTCCAGCTATCAGTATGAGCTGAGAAGCACTCCCTCTCTGGTCAGCCTGTATTTCTGGTATAAGTTTCCATGATGTTCAGTACAACATTCTGAACTGCCAAGAAGAAGGGTTTTTTTCTAGTGAGTTTAATCTCTTAAGCAGCTCTGCAAAGATGGTGGAATTGGGGAGGACTAACAGATGCTGCACAAGCATTACAACCCATCTGGTATAAATGCCATAGGAGGGCGGATGAATAAAGTGTGACTACGGGAGTATTAGGGGTGCCTCTCCATGCTAAAGATAATTTTGATGATTGCAGATTGCAGTGCATCAACCACGTTTTAAGCAAAAATAAGGGAACGGGTAAAGAAGTCTATCTGTCGCTTCCTTTCATATTCATGGAAACACATGCACACGAGAAACTAAACCAAGACCTATCACGCAATAATAAAGACTGCATTTCTCAGATACCGTTTCATTTACTTTGGAGACAGAGCATTATTCAAGTCTGAAAGAGGACTTGACAAAAGTCTTTTCTGACTCCTCACACCTGAACCTCCAGCTGAGATGACTTGCAGGAGCACTCTGTGGTTCTGCATGGGGGACAAAAAGTCCAGAGCCAGGTGCTCTTCCAGAGGATGGGTCATTTCAGAGGGGCAGTAACTGTATTTTTTGAGAAATATCTCTTTGAGAAAAAAATCCAGGCTCTGCCCTGGATTTCTGCGTGCTTTCCTGGAAGAACTTGCACAGGCTGATCTCTTCTCGTGGAGTGCCTTTGGCTGACATCTGCAGCAGCAATCCCGGGGGTTGCTGGTAACCAGGGCTACCCCACAACAGCACTGCTGGGAATCAGGAGAAACCTACGTTACAAGGGCTGCGAGAGTGCAAATTCAGGAGAAAATGGAAACCTCCCTTTCAGTGTCAGTGAAATAACAGTTCAAGCTAAGTGCTTCTGCGCCCTGGCTCTGATGCAGAAGGGGGATGAGGGCACGCCTGAGAAGTGCCAGAGTGCCACCTCACAGCCACGGGCAGTAAAAAGGAGGATCTGGCCCAGCGCTTCCTAATTTTAAGCTTTTATAGAGACACAAGGACCAGTACCCACCCCAGCCCCTCAGGTGGGAAGTTCTCAGGTTCTGCTATGATCACCACGGATCCTCCCAGGAAGGAGCAGTTGTAGCCAAGCATCCAAACACAACCTATGTTTGTAAGGCTATAACGAACTCTTGTCAATACGTATTTCCAGTTGGAAATCATTGCCACCCACCCCCCTCCAAACACACTCCAACTAGTGAGAAAAGATGGATGTTTGCAGTTTAGACACTTTGAAATAACACTTTAAGACGACATTTATTCAAGGCTTAATGCTTTTTGGTTCAGCTTCTGTTACTTTATAAGTCACCCTTTACATTTGGCAGCTTTCAATTTCCATCTGTCTAATGACATGACTAGTTAATCTGCACTGATAACAGATTGCAGTGAAGGGGTAACTGCCTCTTTCCTTGCAGAGCATACAACATTCCTCCTTGTTTATCTGATGGAAGTCTTCCAATGTGAGGAAATCCTCAGGCACAGACTGAAGGGTTTAGCCTATGACACGTGCACAAAGATGATGATGCTGTTGCATGCTTCAGAACTGGATTTCTCTTGGAAACCTTCCTGTGACTGCAAGGTTAGGATGGATCATACAATTACAGCTCTTAAAAACTGTAAGGAAGGAATCTGCATCTCAAAGGCAAGCACGATAAATTGACTGCTGAAATCAAAAGCAGTGATAGTAGACCAGGGGAAGCCAGGGCCACCTAAGTTCAGAGAAGATTCTCTTCCCTTTTGTCACTCGCTCCTCTCAAAGCTCTGCTCAGCATTATCCTACAGACTCTCATTGCAACGTACCATCCACAATTCACACCACGTTAACCAAGAGAAGACTGTGCTTCACACTGCCTCAGAAGGCCTCAGCTTTGCATAAGGCAGCTCCTCGACTACGTCAAAGCAAGTCAAGCGGAGCTGGTTTAGTCGTTGGACAATCCCATGTTTTCCTATCAGGCACTGCTGGAACCACAGATAGGAACTGGAGTGCTTCAGGAAGGGGTACGCGTGATTGAAGAACTGAGACTATGG
Source organism: Phaethon aethereus (assembly GCF_964289735.1). NCBI lineage: Eukaryota > Metazoa > Chordata > Aves > Phaethontiformes > Phaethontidae > Phaethon > Phaethon aethereus. The sequence goes on along the minus strand of NC_138596.1, from coordinate 2,000,857 downwards.
TTGGTGCTGCCCAAATAACATAAAAATAATTCCAGTCTCAGAAGGACTTATCACTTTAAAACCTGTTTGTTCACAGCATCATCTACTCTGCACAGCAAAATGCTATTTTAAGCCACGTGATGATTAATCACTCTACATTCATATTTGCATTTAAGTAGGGAAAGTTTTAGATGATTTTTAATAAATATATTTGAAGTACATATAGTGTTAATTTGCTACATAATATTTCATCACAAGGATTCCAAATACAGGAATAATTTGGCTAAAACTTGCAAATGAGGTAAGATTGCAAGACTACCCAAACACTCTCTAAGCTTGGTGATCTAGGAAGACAACCACTGATAACACGCTTTATAAATTGCTACTGCTGAGGGACGGAGGATAGATGGATTCTGAACGTGGCTACCAGCTCAGGTAGACCATACAACATCTAGCAATTACGAAAGGTCACCATATCCAAACCAGGAAACAATACACTTTGATGTTATTGCAGTTGTCAATAGGCTGTTCATAAAAACTTTTCTAGCTTCAAAAATAAAATAAAACTAGCCAAACCCATTGCTACCCTCTTCAAGACCTTCTTCTGGTGTGCCCTAAGGGTCTCCTCTTAGACCTCATTTGCAGAAAAATAATGATAAAACAGTCTTGGCAATTCTACTTCAGTGACAGAATTTTAACTTCCGCTCTGAGACATCAGGATCCCTTTGTCAAGCAGAGCAGAAGTAGCTACAAATAATCCACTCGTGCTTTCTAAATGCACCAAAATGAAAGAAGAGTCTCCTTCCTATGCTCATGCAACATCACATTCACACTTTTAACATGTTTTCAGTCATCCCACAGCCCTATATCTCATACTAGCATGGAATAAAGCTATTTCTGCTACAACAGAAAAGTGACATTATTTATGATACATAAAGCGAATAAGCAACCTACCTCTATCTGCTTATCTTTGAAGATGTTGTTGATGCTGTTGTTAAAAGACGCTCCAGAAAACATAGAGGTTATTGGATATGTCAAGTCTAGAATAGTCTTAAACACTGAATTCATAACCTAAAGAGAAGGAAAAAAAAAAAGGCATTTCAAAGGTAAATACGTGCAAGAATCCATATTAATGTATGCATTATGTATGCAATTCAAGAGACATCGTATTCCAGATTCTACAGCCAACACGTTGGAAGCATTGCTATTATAAGTACAAAAGTTGTCGAGGGGACAGAAATACAACTACAAAAACTACAACCGGTAACTCCTTGTATGGTGCCATACATCTAAAACAGAAAGCAGCACACTCTGCAGCCCGTGTGCAATAAGGTTATGGAAGAATGTACATTTGCATTGCTTCCCTTCTACCCCTAGATCAAAACATCCCTCTGGAACAGTGTGCACAGGTTTCTGCCTTAACAAAAGCACGTGAAGAGTACACTTTAATTCTTTCTTTCTCTTTTTTTTTTTTTTTTTTTTAATAACCAAAGGGTATTATTAGTTATCTCCCTCTTCATCACCCTTTCCACATTGTATGTGTGGTTCACCGGCGTGGAAAGGAAATAAAATCTGTAATATAAGAATCCATATTTTTGTAAATCTCTTCTCATTGGTGGATCACATCTAATTTTCATTCCAGTCTTCAATCTTTTATCTGCCCGAGTGTAAGCATTTTCAAAAACGTGTCTGTTATTCTCTGGGACTGCAACAAGGTTAAGTCAGTCACATGTTAAAGAGCTTTAAACACACTTTTCTATGTATCAGTGTCCATTATTTTTCATTCCCAAAGTGAGTTATCGTGCTCTTCACCTGCTGCTTGGTAGCCAGTATCTAGATACCGCTACGGGCGCTCTACATGAGCTAGAGAAACCAAATCACATTAGGTTTTCTAAAGCATTATAGATTCCTATTATATTACATAACAGCGGCAGGCACTGTCAAATGCGTCTCTCCTAAACGCACATATACTGTAATTAAGCTTTCATGTTTGTTTTTTTTTTCCCCAGTTCAAGTGTATTGCATCTGTGCACTAACCTACATGATAAAATGATGAAAATACATAAACCATACGGCATTATGGCCATGGTATTTGTCCCATAACCATGCTATTGCTCTCAAATCCCAATAAATCCTAACAAAGTTCAATGTCCAATATATTTCATCATACTCAGTTAAAATGCAATAGAAGACCAAAAAACCCCGATTAACTCATTTGCAATTAAATAGGATCTCATTGGATGAGATACTTCTATTAGATGAAATATCTTCTTTCATGTTCTCTATAATTTAACAAACAACTTAACAGACAATATGGCATTGTACCCCGGCACAGACCTACCGCACAAAACAGTCTCTAAAACTTCAGTCTATTAAAGGATCTGTGACCAACACCTGGCCTTTGATTTACTCTAGCAAGGATTTAAAGAAGAGCAGGATTAGCCTACGTGGTCATGTCCAGCTGCTTTTAAATATCTATTAGGTATCTGCACAGAGAATACATGCCCAAGTACAAACAAACGAACAAAACCAAACCAAACCAAAAGTTAAGAGATCCTAAAAAAACAGGAAGCTTGGGAGAATGTGAAAGCCTTAGCACAAAACCCAATTGTGAACCTGTCACCTTCATTCACATCCTCATTTTTGGTTCTGACGGGGTGAGCACAGTGTGCCAACCTCACTATAGACATGTTACCCACAGCTTCAGAGTTAAACGGAATTAGTTTTGTACTTAAAATAGGGATTTGGTCTCTAACATTACTTAGAATGATTAAGTCAGGGAAAGAGGCATTTACAAGTTGTCCTTTATGTAATACTGAAGAAAAATCTCTTCAACTCAGCACCAAACATCGGGCTATCCTTGTTGCAAATGATCTTTGTAATGCTGAGCCTTTACATTTTTTCCCTGCAATTAATGCTCGCAGTAATCTTGTACGTAAACAAAATACTTCTAATTAATGGTTATTTCTTAATATTCTCATTTCTCATAACTGGAAGATGCCCTTCTAGCAGATGCTGATGGCCAACAGCCTCCCTCAGCCTTCCAAGAATAGCTGCTACCACCTACCATTCTCAAGATAAATTAAGCTGAAGGTCACCCTTTGGAAAGGCAGCCAGAGCCTTCTGACTTCTCCTCCGCTTCATCCTCCTCTACTAACCAAAGCGCAAGGGCCAGCACCGGTGTCTCCAAGAACGACGCAGCTTCGGTTCCCTACAGCACAGTGATGGGAAGCGCGGCCTTAAGGCATCGCTACCAGTTCTCTTAGGAGAGCGCAGGTATTTTGCAATTCTTCATTAACTTCTCATGAACTTCCATTTCTACATCTCTGCTGCAAGATGAGATTTCTTATTAAAAAGACCTTAAATCCTAAAACTGTTTTTAAAAGCTACCTTGTGGTATAAGGCAGCTTCAACAAGGAAGGGACAAGATTCTTCTGCTCACGGAGCAGAAGAACAAGAGCAAGCATGTGATGAAGGACAAAAAGAAACCTGAAATACAATCTCTGACTATTTTGTTCTTTGATGCAGAATGGTTGGTAACTGGTGTCAAAAACCAGGATACCCCAGGATTTTAAAACATTCCTGAGCTTAAAAAAAAAAAAAAAAGCAAGCAAGGGTATGGGAAAACTTGTTTCAAGAACAAAACTCTAAAAGGGCAGAACAGATTAAGTATTTTTAAACTACTAGAGATAGCATCCAGAATTTCCTTTAGTGCCTTTTCAGTGTTGACATATAAAGTTTCAATGAAACAAGCAAAGGAATTAACAAAGAAAAAAAATGTTAAAGTCAAAAGGAAAACATAACTCAGGCCAACAGTTTCAGACAAACAGCACTACAGGGATATATTTATCCCAAAGACAGGAATTACAGATACTGAAAGTTCAGATTTAAAGGTAAACTATTAAGAAATCTAAGAGTTGAAGAAAATTAAAATTAATCCATCTAAGAACCCATAGCCATCTCAGAGTTAGGTGAAGGGGAGAGGCAAGATAAGTAAATAGACGCTTAAAATCAGATTCAGATGTCCTGATCCTGTAACGCATAATCAGTTAATTGACGTGGTCACTACAGGGCAGAAATAGGATGGTTTGGTGCCTTAACTGGGCATTTCAGAGCAATAGGCGTGTTTGGATTTTGCGTGCAACCTTTCATCTGCATTTCCCAAATTCTAATGCTTGATTTAGGGTTAATTTCAACACCCCAACTAATATGATTGGATGGTAATAGGAACCATCAGGCCTTATCACTACATGAAAATAGATCTTTCCTGTGCCTCTTGATATAACAGACTTGTAAGATTTAACAAAAACACGCCTAGTATTTTTGCCTTCTGTTGTTAATAATCTCAAATACAGAATTCCATCTGAAAGGCAACCAGAGGGAACAGTTCAGCTGGCTTTACAAGGGAAAAGCAATCTGCCCTGTTTTAATTTTTGCAAGCAGAGAAGCCTAGTGAATAAAACCTTCCAAACTGGTTGATATAGTTTTAAAGATGCAATTAAAAAGCACCAAACCGCAGCAGAGTGCACTTGGCAGGCCAGTGCTGTCCTCGAGCACCAGCAGGCTGGAGGACACCCAAAGCAGGTTCTCTGCTCATCAACCCAATTTAAGGGACAATATGTGCACGTTCGTTAACGCGCAATCTGTAACGAACTTCTTATTTATTTAGGATTCGCCGTGCCCTTGAAAGCTGCTTTAGCTCGGATTATCTTCTGCTGTGCCTGAACCAGTGCTAAGTCCCAGCAACCAAGACTCCCTTCACCTGGGGCACTGGGACCAGTTTATTTTTCTGACCTCCTCTGGGCAGGAGGTATCTTTCCCATAATATCCTGCCTGCTCTTCATGCCAATCTCGTTTGGCAACGTTTGCCTACTCCGCTCAGATTTTGTGTTTGTTTGCAGGGATCTGCCCTTGTAGTTGTTGTTATACAGGAAGATCTGGCATACGAACAAAATAAAACGGCGTAGGATGCAAAGTGATTTACAGAATGCTGCACCTACTCAGGACGCTCTCCCTCCGCCTTCCACAGCGAAAGGCGCGTCTGTGGTCCCCACCGCGTGGGCATCCCCCCCTTCCCCGCCAACCCTTCTGCGGAGCCACGCAGCCGGCTGCACGCTGCCGCCGCGCTCCTCCTCCATGCTCCCAAGCCGTCCTTCACCTGCACCAGCTCCAGCACGGGCTACGGGTGCAGGCATCACCCCGCTATGGCGGAGAACAGCTTTTTTCCTCAAAACAACAGATGTAATGGATCAAGAAGAGTATCGGGATCCAGCCGGAGAGCAGCTTGATGTGACCCAAACTGGGGCTGACGGTTCTGCCCGCGCCCTGCCCCATGCCAGCATGGCTGACTTTGCAGCAGGCAGCTCAAGGAGCTAAGCTGGCCAGAAACTAGTGTGACAAGGAAAAAATAATTAAAAAAAACCCCCAAAACCCTAAGTGATGAATTTTTGGCCAGATCAGCTCATTAAACCATCTTTTCTCCCAACGCGCAAATATTAGAGCAGCGGTTAGGGAGAGGCAGAACCTCATGACTGAGACCTCCGAAACTCCCCACGTTGATTTTAATTGTCATGCAGTCACAAACAGCAGGACTGCAGCATCCTCCCCAGCAATTCTTAATTCTCATTATGGGAAGCTTTTTAGCTACACATTCCTATAACCATACTCCCTTCAACAGTACAATATTCCATACTCCGTGAGATATTTCTATTTTGAAATATTAATTCCCCAATTAAAAAACCAAGAAAACACAGCAATCTGCAAACATGAAAGCTTTTGTTTGTTTTGTTGGTTAAACACAGGTACAGAAGACACACAGAGGCAATATACAGCAACTAGCCTGACTGGTAATTCTCATACCCCTCTGTATTTTGACAAAAGAGTAATTTATGTCTTTGCTGTTTCATTAGGTCCAGAAAACACATTCTGTTAAAAAATATCCCTTCTCCCAGTCCCAAGTGTACAACTAGAGATATGCCAATTTCTAAAAAAAAAAACCCAAACCAAAACAAAAAGAGAAATAAAATATTTAAAAAAAAAAATCAGAGTTATCTAATCCATCACAATGAAGATATTTCAAAAACCCACACAGGCTAAAAAAGTCAGGCTGCAAGGTTTTGCACAAAGAGCGCTCAGCAATAACCTTCACCAGCAAAAGCTCACAGCCTTTAGAGGAGCAGGATCAGCAGCTTCTGCAGCAGGGAGAACTCAAGCCTTTTTGAATAACGTCGGCTTAACGAAGGACGCTCCCTCGAGCATCCCCCGCACAGCCGCCACCTCCTGCGGAGGTCCTCGCCCGCAGCGATGCCGCTCTGGAGGACAGCAGGAACAGTCCTGCAGCTTTTGGACCCTGGGAAGCTGGGGCTTGTCTGCTGGATTTGTCACCGCGCTCACACTCGGTCCCTTTGGGTGGACCTTCTATGCGCCCCAACAAACCCTGCTGCTATTATACCCAGAGCTGGTGCTCAGCGAAAGGAGCCGCTCTCCTTGCCCAGACCACCGCTGCTGCAACACAATGCAAGACAAAATAACTCAGAATAGCCACCATTAAAAAGATGTATAATCTCTCAAGCTACTTTGTACATTGCTGTGATCTGATCTTGGAGAGAGGGTTTTCATGGCTTTCTTCAATTTACAATGCAGCCACTTTGCTGGACGGTGCTGTTAACAGTGAAAAGGGCTTCAAACAGAGCTGCCTTTTCTTTTTTCATTCTGAAACCCTTGAACAATTCCTGGTTTGGATGTGGACCTGGCAAGCTTGTCAGAACACTCGTGAAAAACCTCAAGAAAATCCATTCTTCATTAATAAGATGAAATGTTTGCTCTAACAGAGGTCATTAACCTCTCCTCCAGCTACTTATTTGCAGATCTCAAGGTACCAATACCTGAAACAGCCCGAGGCTGGGCCAAAACCTGCCTTTTCCTTTGTGAAACGTCCTCTGAGCTTTGCAATGTGTGTTCAAAAGTTAATCAATAGATTAAATTTCTTCATTTCATCTTTAACTATGCCTGGTAAAAGCGAGCGCAATTCCAGATTACGCTGGCAAGCTCAAGAGCTGCAAGTGGAGCTGTCTTCGATGGGAGCACAGCCCTGAGAATCCCAGAAAACAGCATTTCCAGCTCTGCGTCACCCCCTGCACAGAAGAGATCTGACAAGTTAATCAACAGGAGGAGATAATCCTCTGGACAAACACAGGGGGGAAAATTCCATCGCTCCAGCCTAACCAAGAGCAAAGGAGAGAGGGCAGCGAGCCACAGATTACTGGAGGCTAGGAAAACATTGCAGGGAGGTGTCACCACACGCTCGCCCTGCTCTGATGCTGTCCTGTAACCATTTGGTAGTGACCAATGTGGGAAATAAAAAGTGCAAGGTTAAATGGATGCCTGATACTATTCAGTACAGTTGTTTTTATATCCTTAATCTCAATGTCCACTTTTGCAATTGCAGCGAACTGCTCTGTATCATAAACAGTTTATGCTTTGGGTGCTTCCCAAACCAGCCAGGCACAGGCAGTTCTTACATAAAAAGCACAAAATCCACATTCTTCCAGCAAACAGTGACAGGAAGGTAAAAGAGTCTCGCAGTCCTCTGCCCACGAGGAGAGCACAAACACGCAAGGGCCTTGCTGTGTATTTTAATGCCCCAGACTATCTAGCCCGCAAGGTAAGTGGCATCTTACCAAGATACAGTAGATTTCGTCTCAAAGCCATGGCCCATTAGATGACATTTGGGAAAAGTAAGCAGTGTGCCAACTACAGACTCCTATTTCCCCCTAAAACTCAAGATCTAAGCAGACCCAGAACTTAATCCAATTTAGAAAACTCCCCATGGTGCTTCCCTTTCAGTTAGAAAAGCATGTGAAAACGTGTTTTTTGTATAACCAATACAAAGTTGGAATCACACCGTAACTAGTAAACTTCAGAAATAATGCTAATCTTCACCGTCAGTCAGTTTGAAGCAGGTGTAACCTGGTGTTCCTACAATGTTCCCAACATCCTATCAATAAATTCACCCACAGAAGTCACTATTTAAAACAACCTTCTCAAATCTTGGTTTAACTATGAAAATATGGTTTTACTTGTGTTAAATATTTAAAGTTAAAATTTTCTCTTGACAGAGTACCACCACTCTGGAATGCTCAGGCTACACCATGAATGACACATTTTGTATTTAGTTTAGAGAAGGATTACCTCTGTCAATCAGTTCCACTGAAAAATGACAGCATGTGAGAACGAAAGAGAGAAAATTATACAAAAAAGAAACACATTTGTTGAGAATTGGAAAGGAAAGAGATTCCAGCACATAAAAGGAGAAGATAAAACAAAGATAAACACAGGCTAACACACTTAAATAACATCACTCTATGTTTACACTGCGACTGGCGTTTGTGCAGAGCAAAGCCAAGCATTTGACTCCTGCCTGCTCGGGCGCTCGCATCGCCTGCCGGCATGACAGTGAGCAGCTTTCCCAATTCACTCCCTCGCTGCCGGGCAGGGGCCCTTTCCATCGTACAGACACCAAAGTGCAGATGGTGGCACTTTCCTTGGGTGGCTGCTTGTGCATTGCTGCCGGCTAAGGCTTGCTCTTGCACTCCATCTGAAGAGAGGAGTGCAACGTTGCCCATGCTTACCATGGCCCACTGTCTAGCTTTGATCCTCATCTGATTGTAGCTGCGTTCCTCGGCATACAGGGCACTCATAAAAGCACCAATAGACGTTCCCCCGATCATATCTACGGGGATGCCAGCTTCGATCAGCGCTCTGATAACTCCCACTTGGGAGCATCCCCTGTGTCAAGAAAAGAAAGAAGACATTATCAGACAAACAGACATTGAAAGAGCATAAAAACACGAATGCCACCTTCTAAAAGGAACTTGAGTTTGCACTAACTGAACTGCCAATCTCTTGCTAAACAAGCCTCAATGCCAGAAAAAGATGTCATGAATACAGAAATCTTCAAATATGCTCCCTGAGGATCCTAGGAAGTACAGATCACCCAGCTGGACTCCACTAGAAAAGACAGCAATACAAAAACAACAGCCAAGAATCAAGCCAGCGGACATGCGATGGAAAAGTCAACATGGCTTTATGGGAGCAATGCATCAAAAATCTGCTAGGGTTCTTCCAAAGCAGCCAAGAACAACTGATTTCAGAGACCTTTCCACAAGAGTCTCTTCCAGCAATTCTTCAAAAAACTCAGCGAGCCTGGGATCCCAAGATGGGTCACCGCATGGATTAATAATGAATTTGATGATGGAAAACAGAGAGCAAGAAGAGACAGACACTGACGAGAAAGCAGGAGTTTCATTCAACACACAGACCCAGGGAAGGGGCAGATGAGGAGGCAGCGTTTGAGGATAACACAAATTCCATCAGGATAGTAAATGTATTCCTTAATTTCACAAGTGCAGAAGGAACTCAAGAGCAATGATGGAGTCAAGTGATAAACAACAGATGAACCTCAGCACTGATGGGACAAGCAAGAGACAGAAGTCACAATGCCCCTACAGCAACGAGCTCTTAACCAGCTCCGCTCACACAGAGATTTTTTGGAACCTCTGTGGATATTCTCTGAAAAATACTAACCTTGTGTTCAGTGGAAATTCAAAAGGCAAATGAAAGAAACCAGAATAAAACAAAAACCATAAGAACATACATCCAGAATGGACCAGCATTTTCAAAACTGCAAGCAAGCTCAAGCTTCTCAGTAAAATAAAAATAAAACAGCAGAACTAGAAAATGACAGAGAAGCAAAAGACACAACCAGAATATGGAAAGGACTTCATGTGAGAAGAAACAAGACTCGAATCTCCGACCGGGGAAGATCATGATGGATGGGTGACACGCAGGGCCAGCCAGTGACATCACCATGCAGCAAGTTTAATGTCAAGGAAAGAATTTACACACAGACACGTGTATGCAAAGCACAAATTGGGGAAACCACTGTTACCACATGCTGAAGAGATCAAATCACAGATGGATTTAAACATGGACTGGATGAATCACAGGTACCAGTCTACTAAACACGAAAAATCGAAGGTGCAACCTTGCGTTCAGGAAGCTCAGAAGCCGCCAGCTGTTGCGGCGGCTGTCGTTGATTCTGACGCAGTCACTACTACCTACCATCAGAAAAGAGAGCATAGGTGGAACGTTTGATCTGATCTTCTAAACAGCGATCCCCTAAATGGGAGCGGGTTCCCTGTCCATTCTACAGAACCATCAGAGAAGCAAAGAAATTAGCAGTGGAGGCTGATTGCCTTCTTATCAGTACAAAATTATGGCCTCTGGTTTCAAATGCTTTGTCCAACTAATATCAAGTCAGTCAATTAGTTCATTCCACCTGGATGGGTGCTTTGCAGTCTAACCCATACAGCTGTAAAATCCTCCTTTTCCCATTTTCATCCCATTTTTCTGTTCCCCCACTGTTTGCGCTACTTCCATCCTCTTTCCCCTTGCTGTTTACTTCCTATAAATACTTGCTAACAGCTGCCAAGTCCACCGTAGGTGTCATTTGGCCAAGCTATGCCGAACACATTCTTTCCATCTAAATAAATCCCCTCCAGCTGCTGAAATGCTTTGAGACAGGTTCTCAGTTATGCTGGTGTAAATGACTTCAATGACAGATCTGCGCTGGTGTAATCCAAGAGCAGAAAATGGCTCATTTAGCTTTCCTCTCCAAATTCTCCTTCCCCTGCTTTACTATTGCTTCTTCTCATAAGATGCCCTAAGTCAAAGTAATTATGTTTTTATCCCTGCCAGGGGAAACCATTGTTTTTAGGCTTTTGGATCCCAACTATTTTTGCAATCTGCTTCTTGTGCCTGGCACTTACTGCTGCCTTATCCCCCCGCCTGTAAATTGCGAGCTGACATTGATGTTTCACTGAGGAACAGACCTTACACTATCCAGCCTGCTTTCTGGAGAAAGCCTACATCATGTGGATTTGTTAAGACACGTTAAGTACTGTAAAGCATTTCCTGCTTGCAGGGCAATTTTAAACTGGCCAGGACTAGTTCCAGACTGGATTGTCTCCCTTTAACCTCTTCAAAAACTGGATCTCCTCAATCATGCATTTGTGTGCCCATAAAATACAAAGGATTTGATGTGATCACTCTGGATTTGTTGTTACTTTGCTGTATGATGCCCTTGAATAAATAACAAAAGATTATTATTACTTCTATTGGCAAGCCGTCACCTCTGCATCTTGCATCGGCAGAGTCCCTGGCAATAATAAAATCTTCCAGCTAAATGTGTAACAGCCACATATCTCCAACAGACACATCGATTTCAAAGCACTGACCTGCAAGATGGGAACAAAAGTACTTTTCTTGCTCAGAAAGGGACCTCCTATTGACTGCCAGACTAACTTATGTTTCATTTATACACAACCACAAAGCTGATTCTTCCAGTTCCAGCACCCTGAACAGCTTTGTGGTTGAATCCATTTGTGCAAACTAAAATCCCAAGGAAAGGCAAATGTGAACCCACCTAATTTCTCCATGCAGCACCCGGAGTCCTAAAGACATTACTTCTTCCTAAATGTTTTCTCCCTTCCCTACAGCTTTAGGCCCTCATTACCCCAGCAATGCTACTCCATGAAACTTTTCAACAACTCCTTGCTGTTTGTTCTCTCTTGGCCGCTTCTTCGCAGCTCATGGTGTACGTAAACGCGGGCAGGCTGCCAAGGGAAGCTGAGGGCCGGAGCTAGCGCTTTGCCAGGCAGCACGCGTCCCGCTCACCGACGACTTGCCGGTGCACCACAGACAGCCGGTGTGTGCAGCTCTCATACTTCGACTAAAGAGGAAAAGAAATTGAAACAGGGATCTAGCTCCTGGCTAACAGAGTACTAGCACAGAAAAAAACCCAGGGATTCTGTGTTTCTTGTACTAGCAGGCACAATTTCACAGGGGATCTGTCCTGTTTTAGGGCAATGAGTGAAAACACAAGTTTTTCACACTGGCAAGCGGAGTATAAAGGACAATTGCTTGTGGCAACACTGTACGTACAGACCAGTGCCAGAGCACTCGTGTGGAGCAGAGAAGGGATGGGGAAAATCTCCGGTTACCTGGCTGACACAGAGCTGAATGTCCAGAGGAAAGGAGGAACAGGGGAGTCCGTCTAGATACAGGGAAGAAGCGTCTCGCATAGGGGATGCGCAGTGTGTGGCCGGAGCTGCACACGCAGCTCTCCTTTGCCTTAAAGCCGCCTGACGGTGCAGCTGGATGGAGCATTTCCCCTGCCAGGATTAACGCCCGTCCCCAGGACAGTGACAGGGACTCCTGGCACCAAGGACAAATGACTTAGAAGATTATTTTCAAATAACTTGCACCAGAACCTAAAGATTTACTCTAGAAGTGCAGAGTCTATATATTAACAAAAACTCTTTTCCATCATATATCACTCCCTAGGACAGGCCTGATTACTTAGCGCCCTTTGCAGCAAGAGCAGAAACAGCACCGACCAGCTCGAGGAGGAACTGGAAATAAAGAGCCACGCTCCGGAGTTTCACCCCTGCCACTGCCAACCTGATCCGAGCCAGGCAAGTCACGGGCTGCTCGGTGCATCGGCTGCCCTGTGGTGCCGCTTACCGCGCTGCTTACCAAGCTCATGCTTGCAACAGGCTTTAAAAGCCTCCAAAAGCAGTGCAGTACTTCCTAAATTCCGAGCACCATTTCTTCTTTACTACTAATGGTCACAAATAAATGACCACGAAGCAGGGAGAGTATTTTTGGGGTTGAAGACGTGCTTCCTTGAAATAACGTGGCACAGCAAGCAGAGAGCAAAGCACTTCTGGCAGAAGGTCTTGCAGGAAAATTCCTGCTCCTGAAAAAAGCCCTTGCTTTCATCCCCTGGGAAATGCTGCTGGCATGTGACTGTAATGCACGAAGGCCAGATAAAAGAAAAATTCTCTTGTAAGACGTGCATGTGTCTGCTCCACACGTGCCTGCCAGAGCTCAGATTAGATACGACTCTCAGGAAGATGCATGCAAATGCAGCAGGACAGTTCAGATTAAAGTGTCAGCAGGAATACAGGCTGTCCTCTGTGCTCAGCTGGCGGGGGGGCCTGAAGAAAATACAATTAATAAAAAAACAGAGACAATATTTTCTCCACAAGCCACATTTAACCTATCAATAAGATGTTGCTTGTCAGTGTTAGGAAGAACAAACGCGATACCGTGAGCATGCAGAGAGGGGACACACGTTTTTCAGACCGTGACTAATGGAGCAGCAAGGCAAGGCTGCAGCGTGATCGTTGCTGCACACCTCCAAGGTCCACTTCAGCTTCAGAAAAGAAGAGGAAATACAGCTCAGGTATTCAGTCTCCCCAGCACCCACCTCTTCTCCTAATACACTGATCAGGATCAAGGAGATCTCTCTGAATGCACTGAAGAGATGCTATTTCCTTTGGTTAAAAACAGCATTAAGGCCATGGCTGCTGCAGAGCTCTACCACATCTCTAACCAAAGCCTCTAACCAAAGCCTCCCCAGAGCAGGATACATGGCTTGTTGCACCACCTTCCTGATGTAGTTAAGTAGCAAAGCAGGTAGAAAATTGCCCAGGGGACTTTACTAAGCTGCACTAGAGCCTAACAAAACTGAATTAAGGCTCCCTCATAACCTTAAAACTGCTGAAGAAGCAAAGCTATACAAATAAAAACAACTCTTCCTTCATAGGACAGCTTTGATTGAAAGCACGTTACGAGCAGTCGTTAGATCACCCAGCTTACGGGGTAAGCACAGATGAGTATGTATTTACTATATCCGTTTTAGAGATGTGCAAAAGTGGTGAGTTGGGCAACCGTTCCCGCAACGCTGCTTTGAAAGTGCTAGAAAAAAAAAACTGAAGGTGACTGAGCCTCCAGGCCACGGGAACAGACAGCACATCCCGAAACCCTGCCAGGTACGGCATGCGGGCTCACCTGTACTTCTCGGACCGGGATCCCAAAACTGGGCCTGGTTACTGAATTAATGGGTCTCAGACTAATGGATAACAGTTCTGTAGCAGATGTAGCTGTATCTGAATACCTTCTTTTCTAGTGGTGGTGTTAGATACCTTCTTAGAGTCATCCTGGAGGTGCTCATTGTATTGGAGCAGGGAGAAAGATGAGACATTATTTAAAGTGTCTATAGAGTGGTATCTGGAAACGTGAAATTAAGAGAATCTTCTTCTTTATGTAAAAAGAAGCATTTTTTGGTACACGTTTTGTTGCTAATCCCGATGTTGAGTGGTACAGCCACTGACTTAGAAATCAAGCAAGTCTTCCACAAGTTGCAACTGTATTATCTCCAGTTTGGCACCTTCAATCTTTTGCAGCTGAAACAATACATACAGACATCGCTTTGAGAACTAATCATACTTGTATCTTTCCAATAACATTATCTCTCAGTTTTCCTGCTCATGAAACTTCCCGGTATCATAAATTTGCCAGAATAATTATAGTGATTGAGCTGCCTGCTCAAAACAGAAACCAGACCGCTGCATTTCTGCTCCTGCTGTACTACTTGCACACTTACGAGGAAGTTTCAAATCAAGACAATATTAATTAATTAAGCCCCATTTCTAAGCTAAATAGAGGGAATAATCCCACATTACCTGGTTCTCACCCCAACATCCAGCTACCAACAGGATCCTTCTCGGCAGATGCCCTGAAGGAAGCTTTCTCCCTTCCACTGCCCCTTTTTAAAACTGACCCCAGTTACACACGTATTGATCCAGAGACGAGAATTCTTCCTGTCTTCCCCTCCATTAGCAACTGCCTCGTTTCATCTTCCCACTTAGCTCTGCCCCCAGATTCCCCCTATCTCCTCAACTCAGAGCTAAGGAGCCATTTTTATGCTCTAGAGACGGCGCGTTAACCCTGTGCGCTCAGGGCTACGCACGCACGTTCGGAAGAAAAAGCAACTCCTATTTATTACAACCCCAGTGAAACTACCTTCCTGCAAGAAAACCCAAATACAGTGTCCTTTTAGCACTGATCCTGTTTCTGCCCTATATGCTCACTTTAGAACAAACTCTAATCAGAGAGAGTTGTGCCTGACAGAAGTAAATGAGTAAAAATTTACTCCAGGAGGGCTGTCAGATCTACCCAGTCCCGGGGTGTGAAGGGATATGTAAGCCAGCCATTGGAGGGGAGAAAAACCACAAAATAAAACCAGAATAAAAGTAAATCAGAAAATGCACCAGGGTTTTTGTTTTCTGATACCACCAGCCAGCAGCATGCTCCGGTGTGTGGAGGAAGAGGAAGGAGGGGAGAAAGGCTGGGTGGCAAACTGCACCCCACCATCACTCCCTGCTTGGGGAAGGCAAACAAAATCCTGTCTCTTACTCTAAGCCAAAAAACAATTCAGCTATCTGCAAAGAAAGATAATTTCTTTGTAAAACAAACATATCTCCCCCTCCTTTCCCCACCCCTTTGAGAGTTAATTGTGAAAAGTCTTAGAAGAACCCTTTTTAAGCACAGAAGCTGCAGAAATAAAAGTTAGAACCACTCTCTTTAAAGAATTTAACTGTGGTTTTACTCACAACTTCTCCAATCTCCTTTTTCTTAACAGGAAAGCTCATTGCCCAGATAAGGTTAGATAGAGATTCTTAAAAATCACAGCTTTACCATCTTCTTGAAAGCACGTGGACTTCCCAACAGAGCATTATGACGGCTACACGGAAAGTGCTCCCTCAAACCTGCAGCTCCATAACAACACACACTTTTTTGTTCAGCTGATAACAAGAGTTAAATCATAACTCCACCATCTCCTTGTTTAATTTCATCCGTACATCAAAGTACTGCTATGAATAAATGAGTTTGGTGGGTTGAAGACTGGCGATCAGGACAGGACAGTCCAAGTGAACCACTGAAAAAAAAAATTGATTGCAAGTCATAACTTTGAAGGAGATGGCTCCCAAGCTCCTGCTGCTCGGAGGATTTAATAGAAGCCATTAAAATCTTCAACCTCCATGGCAAATGGCAGCAAATGAGCAATTACGTACATGCTACAGATGGGAAAAAGAAAAATCAGATCATTAAGCATTACATGGGTGCCAAGCCACATGAACGTGCTTTTATGTGCATGTGATGACCCAACTATTACACAACTGACCAAGCAATTAGCATTCCGATCTGGTAACAGCCACGTGGCTCTGTCCGTGTTTAAGACAACTGCACTTTGAGACAGAATTTTGAACTGATGCACAAACACAATTAATACGCCTGAGCTCTTGGGCAATACACAAGATGGTCCGTCCCCGAAGAAATCAAAACAAAACCTCTTAGGAGCAATTACGCTGCAGTCTATTACCAACCACTTGCAAACAAAGTCTGAAGCCTTCAATACAAATTCAGAGCCACATCTCACGAGGTTTTCCCTCAACAAAAGCAAATACTCAGAACTCACTGTTTTATTTTTAGGACTTGGGTTTTGTTTGTTCAAACAATATACGCTAGGGCTGACCTGGATAAGACTCAAATTAGGTATCCACACATAAGCTAACATCATCTTTTCCAAGGAAGAGCCCACATACCTTATCACTCTCCTTCAGCCTCTTACGAAGCAGCACGGAAAGTAAAACACCAAGTCAAAGGTGTAATTTTATCTTTAAGGATAAAGAGTTTAGACTCTTCTTTATTTTAGCTCCCGGCTATTGCCCTGAAATCAAATCTGCTTTCTGAAAGACAGAGGGAATCCAGGAGCCTGACTGCGTGGCTGACACTGGAATTCAGATTTCGGTTTGGTTTTTCTGCACATGGCGATGGATGCTCTACTCATGACAAGAGCACAAATATGCAGGGCACAGGCCACTTCCCCAAACACCTACATGAATAATTACAAGCTCTGAAGCTCCCATACATCAATGTGATCTTCAAAAAGGAGTATAAAAAAGAAAAATTACAGCTCCACTGTGCACTGAGATACAGATATCTATCTACGCACGCAAAAACATATTACAGGTCATCAAATAGCTTCCCTTCCTCCGAAATGCGCACCATCCACAGCGGCAAGCTAACCATGCGTGAAGGATGGTGAAGATCGCAGGCTGACGAATGCAAAGGCCACGAAGATTAACCTCAGGGCTGCCAACTTTCTGCCCTTCCAAATGTCAAAAGACAGATTTGGCCTGGTGTACAAAGGGATTACTTTGAAGAAAAGGAACTGGAGGAAGGATATCTCAAGTATTCAAGGAGAGGGGGTTTTATGACACAAAGCAGGTTCAGCCTCCTTCGTATCCTTCGGACGCTTCCATACTGCAGGAATCTTGCTTCATCAGCCATTATTGGCCAGTGACGGACTGCAGATGCTGGACGGTAAGCTTTATTCTTCCATTTTAAAGAAAAGCAGCAGCATTTTTCAAGTTTCTCTCATATTTCAGTTCCACTTCCTGACACTCTTTACAGCAATATTAGGATGAGGAACGGGATCCTTTTAGCGGTGCGTATTCTTCAAGGCCTGTATCACTATATAAAAGGGAAGCAGAGTCCTTACATGCCATCTCAGTATCTTGAGCAAGCAATCGGAAATTAAACATGAATTTCATGGATGCTGCCTGACTGTATTAGGGGGAGAGAAAAAGAAAGAACAGGGATTGCAAAAAATCCTCACTCTTATGTTGCATAAGTAAAAATTAGGAAACGGTGTGAACTGAGTGCAGAAGGACCCAATCTGTGCCAGACCGGCTCCGTACGGGACTGCCAGACACCGAGCTGGAGGCAGGGATCCCCGCCAAACCCAAGCAGAGCCCAGCACCACTGACCGCCGCTCCCCGCTGCGCGAAGGCTGCTTGCCTGCCTGGGGAGAGTGCTGGGACCTGCATCAGCTCTACAAGATCAGGCATCACCACGTCCAGCCATTAACCCTTCCATGGTACCAGGAAACCAAATGCACCCCCCGGGTGGATTAGGACCTGGCACATCCTACAGGCTCAGTTTCAGAGGCAGCTCCTCAGGAACCTGCTGGCTTCCACCAGAGCCCTCTGCTACAGCATCTCTGCACTGGGGGAGAAGATACCAGCTGACGCTGGGGACTACAGGGTTTGCTTGTGTGGGCTCTTGGCTGCCCAGAACAGGCAAGGGTACCCTCAAATCTCAGCAGCCCCTGCAAAAATGTTGACCGTGTCTTGGCACTGTACTCAGACAACACGAACAGGGTTACCAGCAGCCTGTTATTCCTCAGCCAGTGCACACTGAAAGAGAGTTAACTTCATCATAATAATGTTAGGTTTCAAGCAAATTCCCCCACCACATCCAACCCATGAGACGAAAGCATAAATCCATATACATTTAGAAATAACGAAACCCTCCTAAAATGCCAAACAATTCCTAGTGGTAATAGTTCATACTACTTTTCCATGCAAGTGCTTCAGAGCAATTTATAAACGGTGACCTGCACAGATGCCAAATGCCTCGTTTTACAAAAGGAGAACACAAGTTATAAGCATTTAAGCCATTTGCTCAAGCCTGTGCGATGTCAGGAGTTGAACACCAGTGAAGTGATTTAACCCTCAATAGCTGCAGTAACTCATGACATCACAAGCACCTCGGAGAGGCTGTTGTTGCTCTTTCAGAACCATCTTAGCCAAAGTCAGAATGAAGAACAATGGTTTTAGCAAGAATTTTGTTTCATAATTTACTTCAGAACAAGTTTTTTTTATCAGACTGTTTTTTGAATACTTCAAAGAATCAGAATCTGATTTTTACACATTTTTCAAGGTGTCAGCCCTCTGTTTACTGTGAATTTTAAGCACTGTGAGATAGAGATAACAAATGAAGGGGATACCTGTACCCCATTATAAACTACTGAGAGCAACCTTAAACATTGCTATCAATAGTCCATTTGCAAAATGCAGTGCGGCCCTGAAGCTCACTGCACGATCTGAGAATTATTTCAAAGCCAGGTGCATTTCTGTTAAGTCGACAAATAAGGACACCCCACAGTATGGTAGAAGCAGTTGGCAAACTATATTTTTTGCAATAGGTCCTTTGAGAGAGGACTTGAAAGCAAAGACCGAGAAAGGAACTGAAGGGCAGATCTAAAGACGACAAGCAGGAATGACAGTGGAATGAAAACACGTTTTATTCTTTGTGGAATCAGCGTCTTGGAGTCAAACACTGAGAGCACAGAAGGCAAACGTAATCTCCCGAGAGCAGAACAATTATGAGATCTGCCTCTCGGGCGCCCGTCTAATCTTTTCATCATTGGGTAAAGCCATCGAATCAGAAGATAAAGCCAGGCTTTAAGGAGCACAGAGACCCAAGTCAGGCTCAGCGCAGCAGCCAATAAGTGACCGAGTGGGAGATGGACCCACACATCTGGCCTTCTTGAAGAGCATGGAGTGCGAGCACCCTGCACATGGCACTGGCTCCAGGAGCATGGGCAGACAGACTGGGCGACAAGTGGGTTCACCGGACACAAATATCTCCATAACAAGGCAAGCATAACTCGCTTCTCTTGTGCTGCTGCTTTTATCCTTCCTTTTCAGAGGGCCAGAGCTGAAAGTAAAGAAGAAAAGGCAGAAAGAACAAGTGGATGAAACAGGCTAACTGTCCAAAATGAAAAGGTGTGAGTCTGAGCCAAATAGAGTCAGCAAGAACGAGCTGTGGAAAAAAAATACATGACCTATCAAGAGCTGAGGTGAAATAACAAGTTTGAGGAGAAAACTACCTGGAAAAAGGAGAAAAGAAAAGATGCCCTGATGAAATAGCTACAAACATCCTTCAACAGCAGCTCCTCAGGGAAGGCTTAAATGCCCTGCCTGGAGGAAAGGGCCGTGGAGAGAAGGGAAAGGCACGGCCTTCTGCGGAGCCCCATCTACCCATGCACCACGTAGCAGGGACGGGGCAGGACACGCGGACCCCACAAGTACCAGACGGTAAAGGTCTCTGGCCCCACGTGCATTCGCTCTCAGCATGAACGTGCGGCTGATTATTATGCCTTACTTTAGATAGCACATCCGAAAAAGGCAAGTAATATCTTTCAACAATAGTTCTTTCCTTCTCAGTAAGTGCATCTTATGCACATCACATATTTGTATCACGTGTGTTACCGCAAATACAGTTTCCTATCAAAACAGCCAAATAGGAACAGGTCTAAAGCTTTGTATTTTCCCACTATGCCTATGTGGAATAGGCACGTTGAACCAAATTCACTCCTGGAATCATGACATTATAATCAACAACAAAAGCTTGTCATCACAATTTTGTTTAAGCCAGTCTTCTGAAACAGCACGACCCTTTATTTTTTTTCCAAAGCCCTAGGTATTCCCAGATACTTCTGTATTCATTATTTACTCCCCATAGACTTTTGTTTTCAAACAACTTTGCTAAGACAACTATAGAAAACCAAAGAAAGTGTGGGCTGTACGTGGAATGGCTAAAGGTCATGAGAATGATGTATGGAAGGGTTTATGCCTTTGTTCATTATTCTTGCAACTACAGTTCAAAGGTATTTATTTTCCAAACACAGATCCCCTTTCCTTCCCTCAAACACCACAATGTTTCTAACTGAAATTGAGTTAGCACTCAACAAAAGCAAAACACTATAATTTTGGAACTGTATTGCTTCAATTTGTTTTATTTTTATAGTTGCAAGAGAAGGAAAACCTTTAGTTCCTATGAGCCTTTTGTCATCACAAACCACAAAGATAATTACTAGGAAGCTGCTCTGGTAAAACCTCCCAAACTGACCGTCACTGGGAAGCCAGACAAACATTCCCAAAATAACAATAATTGATATTACTGGAGTCACAGAACACAATACCTTTAACAGAAATAACCACCAGCCAGCACCCTGTAACTATCAGTTCTCTCTGGTTTTTGTGACCAGTATGATCCATGCTTCCAGAACAAGACAGGAAGTTACTTTGTGTAGTATAGTATCCCAAGGCTACAGGAACCATGAAGAGCCTGCGCAGCAACCCATCATGATGTTTTTAGCTGGAATGGGCTTTAATCACAGGATGATTTTAAGTAGCTGGTACATAATCCCTTGAAGTTCCCTTGTTAGTAGTGATGGGAACCCAAGAACTTACTTTGACTTGCAAACCTTCTAAAGGCAGATTTTTACAGAGTTCTGAGTAATTTTGTCCTTTCCCCTAAGTCTTAATTATATTTTCATTTCGAAAACAAATTTTTAAGAAATCCAAATCTTTCATCTAACCACAATTTAGATGACAATTCAGCTACAGAAATAGTATCCTGTATCTTTCCACTGAAAACACAATGCTCACACCATCCATGTGCCAGCATGAACCCCCAGAGAAAGCATTTTAATCCATGACATAAATAGGGTGTCAGAGAAAGAAGAAAATTATGGCATTTATCCATTCTGCCCTTTAATCCTCCTAAAGTCGTCCATATTGCATAGATGCAGAAATGAGCAAATTAATGGCTAATGGGACATGGTCACATTGCTGAACGGGTGGTGCGCATCCAGAAATCCTAAAGGCAAGACAGTAGAAGTGCAGCGGTTCAGATTTGTGGTGGAGGACGACACAGGACCAAACAGGCTCAATAATCCTGCTCTTTCTTACCTCTGCTCTTGAAAAACAGCAGGTGGGAGCTTGCAAATTAAGTAGTAGAACAAAAAATAAATAGTTTGGCAAAAATTACAGCAGTGTTTACAGAAGGAAGAAAGGAAGGGAATGAGCAAAGTGTGCTGCCAGAAATACAGAAGTGCACATATTTTAGCATGACACAGGCTTCAGTAAAGACAGAGATATCAGATAGCTTGTAACAAAAAAAACCAAACCAAACCAAAACACCACCAGTTCTTTGCACCAGTCGATTAAAAGCCTCCTGAGATACCCAGATTAAGCAGAAGCTCCCCTCCCCTGCTTTACTTTCTGTCTCCACAGGATAGTGCTTATCTCAGAAATGAAATACTGGAATCACCTTAGGTGAGCAAACTGAAAACAAGCAGGATAAAGGCATCTTTGCAGACACTCAAAGAAACAGCCGCAGCGCTGGCTGTCTCAGCATCAAGTGACTAATCAGAACAAGCTGTCACAAAGGAGCTCTAACCTTTACCGTAGCAAATACTCCCCCCAAAGCATGCACTGGCCCAAAGACAAAAATGTGATATTTCCATGGATTTAAATAGACAGACTATGTGCAATTTTTTTTTTTTTTTTTGACAGGAGTATTTCAAAGCACTGTTTTAAAGAAAGGCTTCAAGAACACAGTGAAGACAATGAAGGCAGCACTCTCTTGAGACAAAGGACTACTAAATTGTGTCTGTCTCAGCATAAAACTCTCAAAGTAAAAACGTATTCCAAAGAAAAGTGTCACTAATAATTTATTTCCAAAGCTCACCAGGAATTCAGATGGAATTGTAATTGAGTCTTCAGCACACACCTTGCCCCTGTTTCTGCAAAAATACAATCTTTCTGTAAAGCATGGCTGTCAGAAGTGTATCGGTACCTGGGGTTTTGGGCGATTATAAAGAAGAGAACATTTGCCCATTAGAGGACATAATTCCTCTTGCTGCTCAAACTTTGAAGAGCTTTGGGGGCCTTTGAAATATTGTGAGCCATTTTCTAATATAAGAATCCATAAGGGAAAATAAAAATCCATAGTGTAGGCCAACAAAAGAAAGAAGAGTCATATTTAGTGCCCTGGTCAGCTCCTGGTATTAAGCCCAACTTAATAGAGGTCTCAAGATGTCACAAACACTCATGTTCTTTCTGCAGAAATCCAAGCACAAATCCAGACAGCAGGTTAAGTTTCTGTAACAAAAGCAACTCCTCAACATCTCCCCCAAATGCTGCTTACAGAACTGTGCTGATTTTATGGGACGCCTGTTATCCTGACGAATCTGTTGCAGCCCAGTGGCAGCGGTGCTCTGGGATCCGGTAGCAACGCACCAGGGTGCCCAGGATAAGCCACCTACCTTGCTCCTCCGCCCCCAAGGACCAGCGCAATGGCATTCCCCGTCAGAACACGAGCCAGGCGAGAAAAGTCAGAGTGACGGTCTGGTGGTTTCTGGAATACACGTTCGTACATCTCTATCTGCAGAAGAGAGGCAGAAGATGGTCATTCTAAAGGCAGGGTAGACTCTACATTACCAGCCAACAATATACTGTTAAAAAGGGGATAGCTGTTCTTCAAGCGAAAAGACGGTTAACGAACTGTCCAAACAGTGCTAGTGATCCTATGCAGCTCTCATACTTTCACAGTATCGGGGAGAATTTCATCATAGTATTTTCTTTGGAGCTATTTTTATTTCTTGACAAGGATTTGAAGTTACTGGGAAGCATCCCAAGTCTGCCTCTGCTTTACCTTTAGCATGGTTTTTGCAAACATAGGGATCCTCCCAAAGAGGAGGATTCTACCACATGTACCCACCTATCAACATGACCTTGAGATAGTATTTACTGTCTTAAGCCAAGCTAAGTATGCATCCACAAAGAAGACATGAGCCCCTTATGCCTAAAGGTAAGGATTTATACATAAGGATACCTTTCGGTATCCTTATACCTAACAGTATAAGGTATATACCTACGGATACCTAAGGGTATCCGTAAATTGAGGCCAAACAGATTTAAAGAGAACGCTATCTGTGTAACAGTCATTTGCACATCAAAATATCATGTAATATCATTACATCAGATTACTTTTGATGCACAGATTACAAGTGAAGTACTACAGCCAAGGGATCTGCCACCAAAGCAGGAATCTCTTACCAGCTTGGGCAGGCTTCTTTTGGAAAAAACTCTGCGTGGACAGTGGAGATGAAGATGAGCAGAACACCAGCTCCGCATGTTGAGCCATTCCACAGTCCGGGAAGGGAGAGGCCCATCCTCCTTGTGGAGCAGGACAAGCTGCTTCTGGGCTCGGACCGCAGTGTTCTCCAGCATTTTCTCCAGCTACAGCACATGATACACACCAAAGGAGTGGGGGTGTCAGATATTTACTGCTCCAGCATCAGTTAACGGAATACTGTATTGTGAAATACATATATCCACACACATATATATCCACATCTGACCCCTATTCCTATCTGAATCAGCAGACAACTTCGCACACTAAGAACCCTCAAACTATACTGTTAGCTGTGGGCTTACATGGCATACAGAACTCTAAAATCAAACAAGGATTCAAACCTGAATGCTCAAAAATGAACGCTTTTTACCTAAAACATAGACGATTAAATGCACACGCTGTTCATGCAAAATGAGATCGCTTCCCAAGTCACACTTAAGCCTACAAACGTTCAGCTTGTTTTTTCACTTGCAATCAGACCACTCTTTCCTCCTTGCATTCCTTGTTTTTATTTTTTTGCTGCTTTAGGCAACTGATGGAGACTTGCCTTTACTGTGCTTCCTGCCTCCCACATACAGTCATGAAGAACCAACACAAAGTGACACACAAGAACGCTGCAGATGGTAACAGTCCCAGGCTCTTTGGAGGTCAGACTCAGCACTTCACAATCCTAAAAAACGCACTTGTGACCTCATTTTTAAATTTCTTGCAGAATTTATGTGCCTGGGCAAACAACTTTGGCAGTAAAATATCAAAAATAAAGATAGATCGTAAGAGTTTAAAAACCCCAGCAGCTTACAATCTGTAATAAAATACATTAAATTATTCATACAATATAATTTCTATCTACTTTCTCCTACACACACACCATGAATTCCATCCAGGCAGAAAAGAATTTCTCTCTCTATCTGGAGATCCTGCAAAGAAATTCTGCACAGAAACGCAAAGGTTCAAAGCAATTTGGCTTTTGATTTACTATTGGCCAAAACGGCTCTTTAGAGGAGAAGAACCTAGCTAGAAATACTTCAACATACAACTTGCCCTCTCAGAAAAAGAACTGAATGAGGATCTTCTATGTATAACACACATTTCTCAGGAATATTTCATTATTTATGCTTCACTGGGTATTAAACCCATGAAAATTCATGACTACGAAACAGTCCAAATCAAAGAAAGTTGTTAACACTTCAGATACAGGAGGGAGCTATTTCCACACCTCTCCAACAGTAGGCTCCTGGTCTCCCAGTCCAACAATTAAGATGCAGTCAGCCTGCCGGATGCAGCGCTGAGTCCAGGGAGTAAGGGTGCTGTCTGCCTGGTAGAGTACAATACGGTGAATATCCTCCTGCTGTCCCAGCCAGCTAGTTAGTCGGTATTCATGGATACTGGGGACAGAAAAGAGAAAAACAAACAAAACAAACCAACAGATCCAAACTGGTTTATATCACAGCTCCTGACAGAGTAGAGAGAAATCTTACATGTCAAGCACAAAATCTGAAGGGCATCAGAGACTTGCATCCAGTCTAAGAAACTTATCTGCTCACCCTTCTATGCTCCTGCATTCTTTATTTCTCCGTTATTTATACCATTAGATATATACACACAGGACAGAGGATGCAACGATGCCTAACTTCAGTAAGACTTCCACGGCATCCCTAAGAACGAGGGCATAGTACCCACTTGGACCAATTCAGCTTTTCCAATTTCACAAGTAAGAATGTAACTATGGAAAAAAACCCACCCACATTTAAACCAAATACTCTTAGAAATGTCGTCTTGAACACCTCGATCAGAAAGCACAATATATGGGAATAAAATCCTGTGTTCTAACACACATATTTGTAAGACCAGCACAGTATCTTTCTGCATGTTTTTGGAAATAATAATGAGGGCAGTTACCTATCCAGAGCAGCAGAACCAAGTCGCTGTTTGATGTTATCACTGGTGAGCAGCAAAGCAGGACCTAGAAAAACAAAAAGCTTTGTTTGTGAATACCTGACAAACCACATCGAGAAAATGTAGCTATAACAAAAGCAGTTCTGTGACTTTGCTTTGAAGATCATGAGGGATCAGTGCATTGATCAGAACTGTAGAAGAAGGAGCTGGCACAAAGACTTAACAACAAGTTTCACACTTCTCTACACTAACATCTTCCCATTTCCTGTATTCCCAGAGCTCTGTTACTGCTTTAGTCCCAACCTACAAGTTCTCTTTTATCGCATTCCTCAATGTTATGTAGGATGACCGTTTCTACTACAGCTGCATTTTCACGAACACAACATTCAGAATATCACGTACCTTTTCCAACCAGAGAAAGCCCAGGAATCTGGTTTCAAAGACAAAAGCTATTTCACTGACCTACTGACATACATAATTTGTTCATCCTGCACTGAACCAACTCCCCAGATAAATCCTAGAACTCTCTACAGTCATACTACTTCTTATTCAATATGCCAACAGGAACCTGTATCACTACCAACACCAAGTAGAAAGAGACTCCCAAATCTGTAGGGCACAGTCCAATTCACACGACTTCCACCACCAAGACAGACATACGCACACATCTGGGAACAACATTATATCCGAGATGAACTTTGGTGCACATAGTTTCTTGTGGGCACTTCAGTCTATTTTTCTTATTAGCAATTTCATTCCATCAGCAGCAATACATGCCATATGTGGTGGAGGCTGCAGAACAACTGCAGCTAAACAAAAAAAAAAACACCCCCAAAGAAAAGAAAACTTGGGGGAGTAACCTCATACCTAAAGAAAAGATTATCTGTCTCATATTGAGAGAGAAATTCACCTTTACAAAACATGAAAGAGCAGCTACTTTGTATTAATGTTTTCATAATGTAACCCTTCATTCTTTCATTAATAAAAGAACTGAAATTTAGGTATGAAAAAACAAAACAATTATGTGAGGTCTCTCAAGGCAATAATAAAGCAGCATGGCTTAATGCATTTAGTAAAAATCAAGGAACCGTGAATGAACAACATGGTAAAAGGTCGCAATTTCATACTGATAGGCTCAAAAAGCAAAAGCCACAAGTAGAGTACCTGGAGCTGGCCATCCTGACCGTCAGGGCCAACTGACCTCCCCCATAATGCTTGATTCCTCCTGCAAAGACTGCACTCTGTTTTAACATACTTCAGTGTTAGACTTGAAAAGAGCTCAGAAGTATGATTTTTCATCTTGCATTTTCAAACATCCAAATAATGTTTGCTCTTTGTTACACTGATGATGAAGGAAGAGCAAACAAAAATGGACAAAAATAACCCATAAGCGGAGACCAAAAGATAAAAAGTTGGTAAGAAAGCACAGAAAGGAGGATGACTTGAGAGTAGAATTTAATCTCCTCATCCTGCAGTAAAGTTTATGGCAGTTGGTTCCTCTGAAAGCAACAAGATAAGCCTGGGGGGTGGCACGCCAATGTCTGAGGGATGGTGTGCTAGAAGATCCTTCGGTCTGCCGTCTACGTGGAGGCAGGGGACAGAGAGCCTTGCGGCAGCAAAGACACAAGGGTTACTGATGTGTTAGAAACCATGGAAGCGCCTAAGAATAGTCACACAGGAATTAGGGCCTCTCCCCCCAGCAAGGCGGCAGGATCAATAGCCGAGCTCAAGTGCATCTACACCAGTGCACGTGGCATGGGCAGCAAACAGGAGGAGCTGGAAGCCACTGTGCAGCACAACTATGATATAGTTGCCACCACGGAAACATGGTGGGATGACTCGCACAACTGGAGTGCTGCAATAAAAACTCTTCAGAATGGACAGGCAAGGAAGGAGAGGCGGTGGGGTAGCCCTGTATGTTGGGGAGTGTTTTGACTGTCTAGAGCTTGATGACGGTGACAATGAGGTTGACTGCTTATGGGTAAGAATCAGGGGGAAGGCCAATGAGGCAGATATTATGGTGGGAGTCTGTTACAGACCACCCAACCTGGATGAAGAGGCAGACGAAATATTCTATAAGCAGCTGGGAGAAGTCTCACAATTGCTAGCCCTTGTTCTCGTGGAAGGCTTTGACTTACCAGATGTCTGCTGGAAATACAATACAGCAGAGAGGAAACAGTCCAGGAGGTTCCTCGATTGAGGGAAGAGAATTTCCTGACACAGTTGGTGAGTGACCCAGATAGGGAAGATGTCCCGCTGGACCTGCTGTTTGTGAACAGAGAAGAACTTGTGGGCAACGTGATGGTTGGAGGCCATCTTGGGCACAGTGATCACAAAACGACAAGAGTTTTTGATTCTCTGAGAAGTAAGGAGAGGGTTCAGCAGAACTGCCACCTTGGACTTCCGGGGGCAGACTTTAGCCTGACTGGCTGACAGAGTCCCTTGGGAGGCAGCCCTGAGGGGCAAAGCTGTCCAGGAGGCTGGACGCTCTTCAAGAAGGAAATCTTAAAGGCAGAGGAGCAAGGATGTCACAAAGTTACGCAGAGAGAAAATTAGAAGGGCCAAAGCCCAGAGAGAACTTAATCTGGCTACTGCCATAAAAGACAATTTAAAATGTTTCTATGAATACTTTAGCAACAAAAGGAGGGCTAAGGAGAAGCTCCGTCCTTTACTGGATGCAGGGCGGGGGGCAGAAATAGTGACAAAGGATGAAGAAAAGGCTGAGGTATGTAATGCCTTCTTTGCCGCAGTCTTTAATAGTAAGAGCAGTTGTTCCCTGGGTACCCAGCCCCCTGAGCTGGAAGACAAGGACAGGGAGCAGAATGAAGCCCCATAATTCAAAAGGAAATGGTTAGCAACCTGCTACACCACTGAGACATGCACAAGCCTATGGGGCTGGATGGGGCCCACTGAAGGGAGCTGGTGGAAGTGCTCACCGAGCCACTTTCCATCATTTCTCAGCAGTCCTGGCTCACCAGGGAGGTCCCAGCTGACTGGAAGTTAGCAAATGTGATGCCCATGTACAAGAAGGGCCAGAAGGAGGATCTGGGGAACTACAGGCCTGTCAGCCTGACCTCAGTGCCGGGGAAGGTTATGGAGCAGATCATCATGCTGCCGGCAGGCAGCATGTACAGGACAACCAGGTAATCAGGCCCAGTCAGTATGGGTTTATGAAAGGGAGGTCCTGCTTGACTAACCTGACCTGCTTCGATGACAACATGACTTACTTGGTGGATGAGGGAAAGGCTGTGGATGTTGTCTACTTAGACTTTAGTAAAGCCTTTGATACCGTCTCCCCACAGCATTGTCCTGAAGAAACTGGCTGCTCATGGCTTGGACAGGCGTATGCTTCGCTGGGTAGAAACTGGTTGGATGGTCGGGCCCAAAGAGTTGCGGTGAGTGGAGTTCAATCCAGCTGGCGGCCGGTCACAAGTGGTGTTCCCAGGGCTCAGTATTGGGGCCAGTTCTGTTTAGCATCTTTATCAATGATCCGGATGAGAGGATTGAGTGCTCCCTCAGTAAGTCTGCAGATGACACCCAGTTGGGCAGGAGCGTTGATCTGCTTGAGAGTAAGAAGGTTCTACAGAGGGATCTGGACAGATGGACTGAGGTCAGTGGTATGACGTTCAACAGGGCTCAGTGCTGGGTCCAGCACTTGGGTCACAAGAATCCCATGCAACGCTCCAGGCCTGGGGAGGAGTGGCTGGAGAGCTGCCCGGCGGAAAAGGACCTGGTGGTGCTGGTTGACAGCCGGCTGAACATGAGCCAGCAGTGTGCCCAGGTGGCCAAGGAGGCCAACAGCGTCCTGGCCTGTATCAGCAATAGTGTGGCCAGCAGGAGCAGGGCAGGGATTGTGCCCCTGTACTCGGCACTGGTGAGTACAAAAACTATATTCAGTTTTGGGCCCCTCACTACAAGAAGGACATTGAGGTGCTGGAGCATGTCCAGAGAAGGGCAACAAAGCTGCTGAGGGGCCTGCAGCACAAGTCTGATGAGGAGCAGCTGAAGGAACTGGGGGTGTTCAGTCTGGAGAAGAGGAGGCTGAGGGGAGACCTCATCGCTCTCTACAACTACCTGAAAGGGGGTTGTGGTGAGGTGGGTGTCGGTCTCGTTTCCCAAGCAAGAAGTGATAGAATGAGAGGAAATGGCCTCAAGTTGCGCCAGGGGAGGTTTAGATTAGATAATAGGAAATATTTCTTCACCAAAAGGGTTATCAAGCACTGGAAACAGGCTGCCCAGGGAAGTAGTGGACTCTCTATCTCTGGAGGTATTTAAAAGACATGTAGATGTGGTGTTTAGGGACATGGTTTAGCGGTAGACTTGGCAGTGCTAGGTTAACAGTTGGACTTGATGATCTTAAAAGGTCTTTTCCAACCTAAATGATTCTATGATTCTAAATCCAAAGTAGAGGGAATTAGTTCATAAGCATTTCAAGACCTGAACTGGCTTAACCTGCCCTTCACTCCCGCACCTCTGCTGCTCCTCTATTTGTGCTGGTTGGACCATCTGTCTGCAAGGACCAGACCCAATGCTTGTGGGGTTTTGTACCACTTGATTTTTAACATTGGTAGATTCTTTGATCTGGTTCACGATTCAGCCTCACAAATAGTTGAGCTTGCACAACTCTGGATAATGTCATGGGATTAAGAGATTATTTCTTTCCCAGAAGATACTCATGTCATTGCATGCAATGAAGACAGCAAGGGAGAGAGGGCAGGTGAATTTTGAAAAAAGCATTCAACAGCAGAGTTACCATTTGTGTTCATTAATGTGTCAAAGTTATAAGCAAAATAGAAATGATATGTAGACCAAATATTCTTCCAGGATTTGTGACTTTATGACAGTGGTGGAAGTTAGTAGGTAAAGACAAACAGCCAGGAATGTAAAATGAGCTGAAGAATACAATAAAAATGTCAAGTTAAAGAGACTAGTGACAAGGAGGGAACAGAGTGCTCCACCTCTGCATTTGCTTGTTACCTCCCCATACCTGGTCACTGAGATCCAAGAACATCAGCAGGAGCTTGGAGTGCACTGTACTGATCTGATGCACTGGGGGAACATGTTCTAAGGGGAAACCATTAAAGCCAGTGACCCAGCCAAGCCAGAACACCTTGTATACAAGGTGAGAGGCAGACTTCGTAGAGCTGGGGTACATCTTTATGTTAGTGAAGGTGAGAGCTACTTCATCCACAGGTATCTTGAATGCAGACAACACATCCCCATCAAGCATCAAGCTTTGGAGAGGCATATCACTTCAGAAATCATGTCCACTTACCTCACTTTTGTGTGTGGAAAAGCAGCAGTACGCACCACATGACACAAACACATGTGTACAGGCAGAGACACAGCTGTGCAGGCTCAGGAGGAGTCTGTCCAGCATCCCCTCTGCACACCGGCAGTGTGGGATGAAGACGCCCAGACCCTTATTCATTCCCAGCACATAACATTGTGATGCTTCCAACTGAAGCAACTCTGTTTTGCTTCAGAAATAACAACCATCTGCTCTACAATTCCCGTTTCTAGCAAGCTCCCAATTAATCAACCATTAAATAACCCTCCATTAATGTGATCAAGAACAGCAACATATGTGTTCTCAAGTGCATAAAAACCAAATGACCAAAAGCGTTACTTAAACTAAACTACTGAGAGCAATGAAGTAATAAGAATCATTCTCAAGTACTTACCCCTCAAACAGCCACACCAGCAGGCAGGAATGTCCAAGATGACGTGCTAGTGCATCCTCAACACGCATTATCATAGTGACACACCATCATCTAGTGATGCTCTCTCCACACCTGGCATCAGCCTCGCAGGTAATTTACAGCTGCTGCTGGCATTATGAAAACATCCCTCCATCCTCCAGCAGCTGCCTGCACCCTTCAGGGACTGTTCTCTTTCAGGAGGATTAGACACAGGGTGAACAGCTCAAAGTTAAGAACATAGGAGAGGTGATACGAGGTAACATTAAATATTTATCTAGAGCCCAAGTGTCTCTCTGACTGCGACCAGCAGCAGATTGCTGGGGAAGAGCATTAGAGCAAGGAAAACTTAATGACATTCTGTGAGCCTCCAGCAATTCGCAGTTCATGAATTCCTCAAGCCAGAGGTGGTGACTTTTAATAGCCCTTGGGGGATTTTTCTTTCTGTCAACTCCCTGGGCTTCTGAGTCTCAGCTTTTATGTGCTTTAGGGGAGAAAACACAGCACGGCAGCAGTCTTACCCCCAGGCATAGACGATCATGATTCATGTGGAAACCTCGTGGAGCATCTAAATTGGTACTCCAGAGTCGTCTGTTTTTCAGTACAGAACTACAAACCCATGAAAGGGAAGCAAGGAGAAAAAAATGCTGGCAGATATCAGGGTCTAGTTCTTTTTATCTTTTAAGAAGGTAAGGCACTTAAGAAAAGGTTGATGCAGCCCTTCAGCAAGGCTTCCAAGCTCAAATCCTGCCCCGGTAAAGAGACATAAGTATCACGCAAGTGACGTAACTCTTCCTTTCTTTCCAAAGATAAGCATGGCACTCACTTTTCTATTTTTTTTTTTCCACAGAACACCAATTTCCTAAGATGCAAAGGAGTGGGAATACAGATATCCTAGTTCTAAGTCTAGTAAAACACGGTCAAAAAGTTGCCCAGAGAAGTCAGAGGCGCAGAGGCCAAGAACTGGTCTCTGATGGTTAGAAATGGTTACAAATCCACCTCACCTGTAAAAAACACTCACACAAAAAGAAGCATCCAGTACAAAATGCACTGTGGAAAACTTTTAGCACAGCAAACTTATTTTCCTGGACTTCTTCAAAAGAGAATTTATATTTGGCCTAATAAAAGTCTACAAAGTTATGTATCAAAAAGAGACACAATCGATAAACGAGT
Organism: Phaethon aethereus; assembly: GCF_964289735.1. NCBI lineage: Eukaryota > Metazoa > Chordata > Aves > Phaethontiformes > Phaethontidae > Phaethon > Phaethon aethereus. Next base: position 1,968,365 of record NC_138596.1, on the reverse strand, counting down.
TTGATGTCCCAGTGTCAGAAGATCCCACCCAGCAAAAAATACCAAGTTGTGCCAGGGTCCAGGCACCACATTAAACACTTCACATTTAATCCTAATCTGTGTGTAAAGAAGGGAAACTCAGGCAGAACTACAATTAAAAACTCCAATAAATTATTAGTAAAGATATTTCAGTGAGCTTTCCAATACATTCTACATTTTTAGAAATGGAAAGCTTATATTTAAAGGGCAGAAAGGAAGGAAAGAGACACATATGTTGGATTTGAATCCCCTTCTACTTCAGTTTCAAATTATATACCATCAGAGGGCTCCCACATATAATCAGAATTTATAATCAGAATTTGCATAGCCATGTGGTGTCATTTAGCTAGTCTCAGTAAAAGAACGAAAAAATAGTTAGGCAAATACTTTTAAAAAATCTGAATACTGCAGAAGAGCTTTTTGATAAGAGATACTCTCAGCTCTACCAGGATTAAGGGGAAAAAAACACATTAATAATAAAAAGAGACATCATGGACCTTTACCAGAATTCAATCAGCACGATTATCCTAACCTGAAATTTTGCACAGCACTAAAACTTGCCCACCTTCATGTCACTCCAGGTCAGAAGTGGAAAATTCTCTCCCTGCTTTTTGGAAGTTTTGTATTCTACATCCTTTTCTTTGGAGACCCGAAGATCAAGATTCAAAGAAAGAGCTTTCACACTGAAGCGTACAAGCAAATGGAGTGAGGGAGCAGTGACGTAGCTGCCGGTTCACCATGCAGGACTTTCCTGCTCTTTCCTTAATCCTCAGATCTTATTTTGCATTTATACCTGTCTCAAGCTGAATACAGACTCATGTAGAGTTATTGCTGCCAGATGCCAAGTAACTGCTTCACCGTCCAGCTTTTAACAGAACAAACACCATAGAAACATGAACATCCCTCAGTATTTAATTGGGACACAATCACACTGTCTGGAAACAATATCTGAATTATCATAAATCACAGAAACATCAAATCTCAAAGAAACAAGCACAAGTCGGTTGGATAAAGCTGTGGGTGATACCACACGTTGATGCTCCCTGAGTGAAAGATTCCAAATACTTTTCCAGTTCTTGTGGACAGTATATACTAATTCATGGTGTTATGAAGCTTCCACTATCAGACTAGATACTCTATTTGTCATTTTTTTTATACTCTAATAAGATGGAAGCAGCTAAAAATTACCCCCTAAAACCCTGTTAAATAGATTAACCAGCTCCAGCTCACAGCACTGCCAACAGCCTTCTTGTGCCAGCTCCAGGAAAAGAAAAACCATCCTCTAATCTAATTTTGCAGGCTGTGTCACAAGCCAGTCTGCATCCCGACGATGCTCCCTGGGATGAGGGGCAGCCTGCAGCAAGGGCAGAGTCCCCCCATGACTGGCAGCAGCTGATCGCCCCTGTGCTCGTACGTCAGTACGGTTCCTGCAACGCTCTCGCTATTACTGCCTGCGTCCTCCCAATTTCTTCCATCCTCTTGTCTCCAACCGGCAGCAAGGGGATTGGAGGCATCACTGCAACATTCATCTAAGTTAATACTAACAGGAAGAGTAAGGAATTTTCTAAAATATATTAAGTTGCAAAAGAAAGCTAAAACCAACTGCGCTCACCCCACATGCTAAGGCTACCCTTCACTGCTCTGGAACATACTTCAAGCTCAGAGCAATGACACAATGTGGATCAAATGTTAAGTCGAGTGTTAAATGCCAACATCTGATTACAATTTGCAATTAAACAAAAAGTTTGTTCTAGAAAAAACAAAAGAACAAACAACAAAAATATACTAATAGCAGCAAATCTACACAGAGAAACCCCTTATTTTCAAAATTAGGAGCATATACACTGAAAGAGATTTCCTTAAGAGAAAGATTTTCAATGAAGCCTTCTCAAGCATATTAAATAACACCTCTCATTTCCATAAAGGCATTTAAGGTCTAACCGCAGTTCACACCCAAGCCCCAAGTGCTAATTAGCCTATGTGAAAGTCAGAAGCAGGCGGCACAGCCACGACGCTCCAGCTGCTCGCCAAGGCCCTAATGCACGTAACGTTTCAAATTCCCCATGTGTAAAATGGGCTCAGCTCTAATGGTCACGTGAATACCAAAACAGTCTAAAAATAAACCGAAGTTTTGCTTCACAACACTGACTTTACTCATTCCATTTTTTGATGCAAGAAGTCAGAAGAAAAATCATTCAAAAAACCAGCCCCTTCCCTTATAGCAAAGCACCACCTGGCACATGGCTCAGAGCATTTTGTCACACACCAATAAGAAATACCCAAACAATTTATAGCCGTAGTATAAAGGAGAAAATACAAAAGCTACCAAAAAAAAAAAAAAAAAGAGAATGCTGCTTCTGCTAAACAATTAAAAAAAAGCTTGCGTGAAAAAACCCTCAGCACTGTACAGTATGTAAACACACAGAGTGAAGCATGGGCAGAAGGTTAACCACTGTCTCGGAGCGTTATGGGGCTGAATATGCACTAGGCTGACCCGAGGAACAGAGGCTATCAAGGCCAGGGAGCTGGCTCTACCAGCTGTGTTTTGAACCATATGGCTAGCTGTGTTTTCACACAACACTTTCCTCTTCCCACTTCAGCCGTCTGCTCTATTTTGGCAAGAACTTCAGATGCCAAGGTTGTATAGTACCATCTATAGCTGCGAAGCACTACACAGACATCAGTTTAGGAAAAGAAAAGAAAAGAAAAAAGAAGAGTGAACAAGGAAAGGCCAAGTGATCAAAACAAAGCCCCTCATTTGTTATGTCCTAGTTGCTTTTAACTAGAGTGGTTCTTTTTATTCTGAATAGTCCATCTACCTACTTAAGTTTCTGTTTGTTTTACTTACAGGCTCCTAGTGCTGTCACACACCAAAACAAGCTGGCAGCAAGCCATAAGAAGTACCCATTAGCGATATAGATCTGAGATCTGGCTGAGATCTCTGCTCCCTTGCAGATGTAAACTTCTTCTGCCGTCTTAAAATAAGAGGAATCTTCAAATGCCCACAAATTAGTACTCACTGTAACACATCTCCACCATAAGCTGCACAGGAATTCTTATTGCAAAAGGTGATAAGAGTTCAAGCATCAACAGCTTTTTCCCGGGCGTGCTCACCTAGAAGATTTTCTAAGCAGGATAATAAGGGCCAGCTCCAGCTACCCTTAAGGTCAAAAAGAAAATAACCAATAAATATAAGTGGTTATACCTCCGGCATCATGTAACCTGTACTTTTCAAAATAATAAGCCATAAGATAGCAGACTATCAATTCATCAAAGGACTACAGGACATTTACTCAAGACATCTGTGATAGTGTATGACGATGAGAAGAGGATGTTCAGGAAATGTCAAACTGTAGTATTAAGCATGAACTGAATTGTGAATTGAATATATGGTTTTGTGAGCAACTGGAACTTGCACACACAACTTCACCAATGGATAAAGCAATTAATGACTCAACTGTGAGCTGAATACATGGTTTTGTGAGCACAAGACAGACAAACAAGCTGGCAACAAATGAGACAATGATTTAAGACTTCAGTTTGGACTTCCAGTGCCAACCTGGGTCTCCTCCACAAGCCTCTTCCATCAAGTCTTATGCTTGCCACCCTCTGCACTACCTCAACAAAACAAAACTGCATAAGAAATCCTTTGCTGGATGAAGCTGTACAATTGAGGAAGCCTGAGAGACTCTCATACATGACAGACACAGACTCAGACAGGCACCGTGGGAACTGGTGGTGGGATTTGTCCACTGGAGCGCCTGCAGCCTTAGAAGTGCTGACGGCAGCCAAGGCAAGAGGCCAGACAGATTGGCTGATACTTCAGAGTCATGAAGGCCACAAGGTTTTCCACTAAAATTAAATACATATTAGGGATGGGAAGAGAGAAGCCAGAGGTCATGAAAAAGGCTGATTCTGAGTGCTGTACCACTGCCCCTCCTAACACAACATGAACCCACCTTTGACTAATGACAGGTACCTGGCCGTACCTCTCTAAGAAGATAAGCAGCATTTCTTTCGCATGATGCAGTAACGTGTAAACGCTTCTTACCCACAGAACTGAGAGCATGCTTGAGCTCCAGAGTAAAAGCTGTAAGTGGCACCTCTTCAGACACCGGCATAATTGCTACTGTGGAGAGATTGCTGGCAGGATTTCCAGCATCCCACTTGCTACTCGAGCTGTGTAAACCAAGAGGATGACCTGTTTGAAAAGAAAAAAATTGCCATCAGCCAACCCAGCAAGCTAGATGTTCTTTCATTATTTTCAACTGTCAGGCAGCGAGGAAAGTGTCACTGAATTGCTTAACCTAAGATAAATGTAACATCTTCCACATCACATAAAAGGAAAGAGTTCCCACATATTTCATTCGTAAGAGGATGAAGATCAATTTCCATTATTTTTGGCTGCTGACATAGCATGTGTGGGTAAAAAAGTCAGGCAATGTTAAAAATATCTGGATGTCAGAAACAGCTTAAACACAATGTGCATTTACCTGACCTGTTAAGAAAAAGATAAAAAGGCACTCTGAATCACTTTGAATGAACACAACTTTGGGACAGGCATTGATTCAGCCCAGAAGAGGAACTAGCTTAAATAACAAAACCCCAAAACCTGCTGCCAGTATCAAAATATTCCAAAAACTAACATTCCCTTTTTATGGTATTCCCGATCAAGGAAATAATACCTGTTTTCAACAGAAGTTCCCATAGGGAATGTGTATCTCCACCTATTTTCACTTCTCTCCAAGAGCAGAAAATGGGGAGTTTTACAGGTATGTGCTTAGGATTACTGAAATAAAATATGGAATCTCTGAAGTAGCTGCAAAGTAACTGTGGAAACATCTCCAATATAATATGGTAAGCTGAGTAAGGACAAAGTGTTAGGGCAGAGGAGAGCATTTTTTGACAGAAGCATGTGATGCATGTCACACGGATCTCCCTAGAACAGGAACAGATCAATGATAGGGGTGTTCTTTTTATTTTGGTACTATTTCTTTTCTCTTTAAATAAGCCTTCTCAGACAACCTTACATTGCTGCTGATGCCTATCAACTCAGCTCTAAGTACAGAATAAACTTAGTGTCATCTACGCTAGGATTTAGGTCCTGCTTATCGCATTTCACCCAGCAAAGGCCTAAGATGTACCATGAAGATGAATTATTGAGATGGACATATGGAAGTACTTGATATGCCATACGAAAACTCATTCAAAACCTACATGCAAGATTGACAGTACACTGCAGGACACAAAGAAATATCAGATAAACCTTTTTCAAATATATTCAGCAATTGACTTATTCATTTCAAGTCTTCTAAAATAACTCTGCACAGAAGATTAAATCATTTTTCCACTCTTTTTGGCAATCTTCAAGAAGATATTTGTAAGTTCAAACAAGTTGCACATCACTGCTCAGCTCCTTCATCCCCACCAGTCCTTCCCCCTCAGAACTTCAGCAGCAATTTGTTGATTGAACTCCTATTACTGTTACTAATTTTCCTCCCATTTTCTCCAGACTGCATATTGCCCTATTTCCCAAGGGGTGTGGACTCTGCCTGAAGCCACAAAGGCATTTCAGCACACACAAAAGTTTAAACACAATTTAATTTAATAATAAATAATTTAATAATCAAATAATTTAAGTACAATCACTAGAGATTCATACACAACTGATTGTGTACAGAAAGCTGAGCATGTAAAGAAAGAGCGAACTTTGAGATTCTCTTCCCAAAACTGCTCCAAAACATGAGAGTTGGCTACCTCATTTTCAGCCTCCTTGGAAAATTGCTAAAACAGCAATAAAAGCAATGCCATAGAACGCCCACATTAAAAAAAAAAAACCCACCCACAAACCAACAAACCACAAACAGCAAAGAACCTCACAACACTCAGCAGTTAACGTGCATCTGTTTTCTTTTAAAAGCTGCCCAAGAAAACAAACTATATGGAAAATTTCCTCCTACTCACTTCAATTCAGTCAGTAAATATACTTTGTTTTACCTCTGCCACATACATAAAGCTGAAGAACCAATCCATAGCAGACCATTTCCTCTCAGACAATTCATTAAGAGAATGCAAATACAGACATTAAGTGAGTATACATGCAGATGCCACTCAGCACGACTCTTTGATTCAAGTCCACTATAGCTACTAATTCCAGTGCTCCCTTTGAGCTCTTCTCTTGCGAGAAATTTCAAGGAATTTCCCCTGCACGTATGCAGCGGTACTACTCTTCTATCTCAATTGCAAATCATTCCATTCCCACACTTAATTAGCCATGCTTCACCAAGAAAAAAAATTAAAAATCTACACATATATAATAAAATCATCATCCACTTGTGACAACAGCTGAAGTCTTTAGAGATGAATTGTCTTTTCAAGTATGCACTTTCTGTTTCCCGATTTCACAATGTAAATCTAGCTGCAAGGAAGCACCAGCATCAATGGGAGTAGTCCAGGAATGAGTCTTACCTCCCTGCTGAAGACTGCCAAGAATCTTCTCGCCCAGCAAGTGAATAAGTCTAGTCACAACCTAGCCATGGGAGGGAAAGAAAAAGAAAAGAAACAAACATTCAGGCAGAATGTACTAAAATAGTGCATCTAAATGGATGCTTTCAAACTTTTGTAAGGTATTATCTCAAGTTGAACCATACAGAGATAAGGTTTTATAATCGTAACTTCATTCCTGGCTGTAACATACGGTGAGCGATTATTTGTCTTGATCTCTTTTACCTTATTTTACTCTAATCTGGAATAACAAGAAAACAACAAAAAAAGCCAAAACCAGGCAGTATTTAGCTTGCTTTGGGAACAACAACAAAAAAAATCCAATTATTTTGGAAAACATGTCTAATCATATCTTTTCTCCTCTTTTCCTCTGCAGCGTGCTTGCACCTCTCGGTCACTCTCCCTGTTCGGAGGCTGTGGCACACCTCCACCTTCTCCAGGTACAGAAGGCTCGGGTCTGCACTCAAACAGATCTTGCTTCCGCCTGAGCCCCTGTGAATCAGTCAATGTTTACAGTAACCATCTTGAATAAAAGGGTAACTTTTATTATATAATAGTTATATAATTATACTATATATATTTATTATATATAATATATATTACATATATTTTATATATGTATATATTATATATTATATAAATAAAAGGCTACTCTAAACACCTGTAGAATCAGCACAAACTATCTAAGAAATTGCTTGCCCACTCAAATCATGTTTGCATGGTTCCTTTGAAAGGACAGATTTTTTTCCCAGCTTTTTCCCCCCAATGGGACTTTCATCAATATAAACCAATATTCAAATAGCCAGGCATATCTGAAAACTGACAATCTTATCTCCAACATTAACAATCCAGAATTCCCAACAAGTGCTGTAGCAGAAGACTAATAATTGCCACACCAAGGAGTGGTAGTCTTGGAAAATGCACCATTTATTCTGAAAAGCTAGGCACAAATGTTTTACCAAATAAGGAAAGAGAGATTTAAATGCATTAAGAATTAATAAAGCAATTATTAGATATGGTCCCCTAGACAAATACCTCTAATCTTCAGGACAAAAAAAAATAAAACAAAACCCACAACAACAAGAGCTCTCCAAACTCTTAACAAGCTAAACAAGCAGCAGCTTGGGTTTGGAGGAGAGACGCTGCTGCCCTAAGAACAAGCGCTTCAGGATGCATCTTTCAAATAAAAGACCACGTAAGCATCAAGACAGGTCAGCATACCCATCAGAATCATTTATATATAGTGCTTAAAAAAAACCACCAAATGATAAATTGTCCCAGACAATGAAACTTCAGAGCTTTAATAAGCACCAATATTTTTTAAACATCTGTAGGAGGAAGGGAGAAGAGCAAACAGGGAGCTTCCAACACAGTGCGACTTAGAGCAGAGCAAGGAGCTAAACAAAGTTATTTGAGCAATTTCTGTCCCACAGCCGTAACTGCAAGTTCCTGAAGATGCCACATCACCCATCTGCTCATCCAAGATCACCTCCTTCAAAGTTTCTCTGATTTGCACCAATAGCAGACACGATCGCCCATACCCGCTTTGCCGAGACACCGATGCAGCGCAACCGCTGCCACCAACAAGCGATGGCGGAACGACAGCAGCTCCCAACAGCAGGCGAGCTCTCAGCCTCCTTCCCCGTCCTGGAAGCTCAGCCAGGATCTAAAATGCTTCCGTTTGTCCAAAATATAGCAAGAGCTGACAAGCACCCAGCGGGCTCGTTACCACTTCAACAATGCCAAGATCTGCGGTTCTGGGATTCAATAAAAGGCGCTGGGTGTAGCTACAGAAAATTGCCCCAACTACAGGGAGCAGGGAGGGAAAGAGGGAATTCTTAATAAAAATTATGAGACTGATTGCCCTTCCTACGGGAGATAGCCTGCCTCGGAGAGCGTTCGCTATACCCAGCTCACATGCAACCTGTATCTGCAGACTAAGACTTGACTTAAACAGTTTTGGAAGGTGTTATGAACAATTTACACTTCTGAACCATTTCATAAACGTCAGAATTTTAATTACTTACTAAAACCATCTCCTGTATTTATAACTTTTTCTGCTTCACAGACAGCTAAGGAGAGCTCCAGCTAAGTTAAAGAAAATGTCCAAGGGTAATGACGGAACTAAGAATAGAACCTTTTGGTCTCATTTTCCAGTTGGCTGCTCCTATTACAAGGAAATATTATTGGTCTTGTTTGCTAGAGCAAACCTTACAGCCTTGGTACGTACAGATATGGAAAATTATTTCCCCAGTGACTTTGTAAGACAAGCAAATTGCTAACCATAACGGGATGAGTCACTCTGTCGCAGTCATGGCAACGTCGAAGGAACATCAATCTGGGATCGGAGCTAAGCATTGGCCTGAAATTTCCTTGCAGTTTTACACAACATACATTAGATTTTCTTTCACAAAAATGCAATGTTTTCCTTTAAAAGAGACTTGTGCATCCGTCTGAGGGAGAAGTCAATACAAACCACATCTCTCCATCGACAACAGACCCAACCTTCAATGATCAACCTACTGTGCAGGGCAGCCAGAGCAGCTTTCAAATAATTCAGTACAACTGGGGAGAATTCAAAACCAACAGACAAAAAAAATCATCACCATCCTTCAGGTTTCCAAGCATCTTTATTCTAAACCCCTCCTAGTAACAGGGCACAAGAAGGAGCAGCACAGCTCGATACAGCTGAGACTATGACAAGGAGCCAGAGGACGTGAGAGAGGACCTGGGGTGGCACAGAGAGGGCTGGTTTAGCTTGGGGAGAAGGAGGAAGCAACCAGAAATCAGCTCTTGGGCTAAGAGGTCTCAGAGAGGGATTGAAAGGAAAGTTATTCCAAGCGTGCCTGGAGGAGATGGAGGCAGGAGAAGGCAGGTAACAGGCCACTGGCAGGAGGGTACCTCAGCACGGACACCTGGGCAGTGATTCAGCCGTCACTTATTCCCACCCTACCTATTTAGCTGTATTTCATAGGAAAAGCTCTGGGAGCTGGCAGTGAGGGTTTGGGCAGAGGGGGAAGGCAGGCGCTCTGGCAGCGCTGCTGGGCAAACCAGGCTGACCTGGAAGAGACACTGAGTTTTCAATACTGCGGAGGTGCGGTGTGCCATACGGCCTCCGGCGCCGTCCCCGGCGCAGCTGAGCCAGGGACAGGCTGGGTACTGTTTTTCCAGAAGTAGGCAAGACTTCCAGCCCCTCTCCCACGCGAACGCCAGTCTTTCCCAGGCACGGTGCGAGAGCGCAGCGCGCTTCCCAGACATCTGTACATGCAAAACTGCCTCATTTCCACAGTGTCACCGTCACCCAGGGCTAGACAGCCTTCACAGCACAGTCGGAAGCGTCTGGTGTGCTCATCCCTACGGCACATCCTGAATTTTACAGTCTCTTCTAGCACCCATCCACCCAGCCCTGCAAACACATACGCCGCTCTCCACAGCCACCGAGCCGCAGCCCAATCCACTGGCGCAGAACCAGGCGGTTTGGCTTCAAGGTTTGAAGAAAAAGCTGCACTGCAAAAAGGCAGCGAGTTGGAGTCCAGACTTCTCCAAGAACAACAGGAGGTTTGTAAATTAGGGGAGAATCATTAATTGCCTGCAAAGTAAATGCCACTTTTTGACCCCTTGTACTAGGGAAAGCGCCAAACTTCTTTCTGTTTGTAAGGAAGTCGAATTTATCGTTCCTCACGATTAGAAACCAGCAGCGAGCAGATCCTGCTCAGTTAATCACAGTTAATCACTTCAACCAAAAACGAGAGGCAGAAACATCGATTAGGCACTCCTGTTGTAGGCCAGGCGTGAGCAGAGCGGTGCCGTTGAAATTGCCACAGCGCAGGTTAAACTTGTCCTTGTGACACGGAGCGCGCTTTCCGACCCGCTGCTGCCGTCTCAAGCTGTGAAATGACTCAGAAAGGTCACAAGGCTTTGCCAGCAACCTAAATATACACCTATAGGGTCTTGCAGCGGGAGTCTGGGCTCCAGAGCCTTGGGTCTAAAGACTCAAGGTCAGTTTTTGAAGTTTGACTGAAGGTCAAACTTAAAAAAAAAACAAAACACCCAAACAAAAAACACCCACAACACAGAAAAAAACCCACCAAAGCAAACAAATATTTACCCTCCTGAGCTTATGCAAAGAAAACTAACCTTACAGGGCTAACCACCTGAGCATTTCTCCATCTCAAAAGCTACGTGGGATTCCAGGTGCATCAGTACCATTCTCCAAAAGCCCTGAAACCCCTCCTGCTCTCACAGATCCTACTGCAACTGTAAATTAATGAAACCTGTCCCAGAGCAGGCCATTCAGTTGAGACACATTTTGCAAGGGAAATACAATGTTGTTTCTCTTCCTTCCACCTCCTCACCTTTTCAGATTAACTCGTGAGAACACTTTTGTGCAGGGCAAAACGGGATAAAGAGTATTTCTCTTTCTCAAATGGCGTTAGAGAGCACTTTCCTCAGCACAATTCCACCTCTCTGACCCAGCTTACCACTTACCACCTCATCTACCTAGAAACATGTCTTCCTGGCTGGTTCTGAATCAACTCCATCCCCTGTAAGACCCACTCGAGCTCTCTTAGCAGCCTCCAATCCAATCCCCCCAGCTCCCCCGTATTGAACATAAAACTCTGCTGCTGCGTCTGCTACAGAGAAGGCTCTGGGAAACCATTAATTTTCCCTCTGCTTAACTACTGTTAAATTACTCAACAGACCTGCAGCCTCTGCATTGCAGGGTAAGAACTAAACTTCACGTTCCCAACGGGGCTGCCTTTGCCTACTTCAGGATGACCGATTCCGGTTTCAAAACAAACGTCCTTCAGGGATGGGACGGGGCGGCATTACAGCTCTGCATCACCTGCCAGCGACGGTGCAAGCGCACGCTGACTACTCTGTCCATCTCCAGTCTTAGCTGCTACCCTGAGCACCACTTGCTTCACAGCCACTGTACTTCCCACACCGAGTGGTTATGGTCACTCTGCAGTGTTGTGTTTCCAATAATCCTTTTAAATATTTCAACCTATTATCCACACCTGGCTAATCTTCCAAGGCTGGGTTCTAGTTAAAGCTTTTGTTCCCATTCAACAATTGTTGCTTTACAAGAGGCCCTTTTGAAAGTGATTTTCATGAGATGTCAGTTGTAAAACATTTTCCTATGAATATTCATCTCATTCGGTGAATAGTGTGGATTGCCTGGCAAATTGACTATCTGCTAATAGACAACAATGGGACCAAACAAAGCTTCTTCCCATCTTAGCTAACTTTCAACAAAGCTGATTTAGAGAAATCACAAGATCTACACCAATATCCAAATTCACAGTAACAATTAATTGATGTAAGAGGTACTGTGTAGTACAAATCCCTCTTTATTAGAAGAGGAGAAACATAAGAACAAAACCAAAACAATACGTTCATCAACTCTGCTCCACACTGCGCTGAGGTTCAGGTTTAATTGTATGCTATTTTAAATCTAAGCAAAACAGCTCCTGTGCAAGAAAGCCACGGGCCAGTCCCTAGGAAGGGCAGTACCATCCCCTGCCAGCGGCATCTTCTTGCAAGTCCCTGGTTTAGGAACCCAGCCTTGGAGAAAGCAGGCAGGGAGCAAGCCTGACATGCCAGTTTGGATCCTGTACAACCAACAGATACACAGCCCTACAAATCGGAACGTGGTTTTCCTTCCGAGTCTGTTCCTATCCTCTCTAGTGGATCCTCTACCACCGCCCAGATCCAAGAGACCAGTATTCTCGCAGTGAACATGGCTTGCAGGCGAGCTAAGGACTTTCTCCAGTGATTTTGAAGTTTAAAAATAAGGTACTAAATAGCTAAGCCTTTAAAACTTCAAATCAGTCATCCAGTAGGCCACCTTTAAATTAAATATGTTAAATAACAATTTATTGGTGCCTTCTTAACAGGCTATTATAGACCTTCACATACATATGTGATTTATTTAAAGGACATGTAAAAAGGGCTTTCTACCACAGAGACCCAATGTGAATAAGCTAGCATGGAAAACAGGGCGACCAAGGGTCTTCTGTTCTACAAAGTAAAGGCAATTGTGATAAAATAGTAATAACAGCCATTTTATCTATACAAATTGACATAATAGCAGGTTCATTTCTGTAGAGCTCTTCCCAGGAGTTGAGTTTATTCTCTACCAGCTTTCTTAAGGTTTTTTTTGAGGGACAAGGGAGGAGGAGAGGTAAATTAGATCATCAACTTGAATAAAACCATGGTGTTATTGAAGCTTTACAAGGCCCCAGACCAGATAAAACACTCTGCTTGTCACAGAATCAGGGAGGCTTAGCAAAGGGTCTCCGATTAAAACTTCCGACAGTTTGAGAACCACCGTGACAAAGCAAATCTTAAACGCTCACCCGCAACGATTTCTGGCAGCTCTATAAATGCCGCTAATGCGTACAGAAGAACTGAAGCTCTAACCTGGGGCTCTTTGAGCTTGTAATGTTTGTGATCAATTGTGTCTTGGAGAAAAATGTCAGTCTTGCATCACTGCTATGACTAAGCACTCACTCCTGCCTGCCTTGTGTTGGGCAGCTACAGTTATCCACCACGCTTCTGCTCAACAATTTTCTTCTCTCCTTTTCACATCCATTTCTTCTACAGTCAAAGAAAACTTATTTTAATATAGGCCATGAGAACAAATATAGAAAAATCTAGAAGCATGGCCTCTCCTGACCTATTCTACAGTGCCACATCAAGCTTAAATAACGGGCATTCTGTATATTGTGCATCACGAAGGAAGCGTTTTGAAAAGAGGGTGCATTACTGAACTCACTTTGTAAGGCAGATAACCCTAGGGAAGGCTCCATCCACTTCAGAAAAGCTCTGGTTAAAATACGCATACAAAGATAGCAGGACTGTTCACAGTGGATGATGGGTTCTGAATATATTTAAACCCCAAGGGCAGAATTAGAGAATTAGAAGAAAGATGCAGAAAAACTGTATTTTCTGGCATGCATTTCTAGCATGCAAAAGTTTGTCTCGGTTAACCCCCCCACGTCTCCTAAGCAATTTCTCAGTGCAATTTCCACCAGCTACAGCAGGTCTAAATTTCCAGTTAGAATTACAAAAACAATCTCAGCTCAGTAGAGGCAAAGATAATCTATGAAATGCAATCCAAGTTAGACACTGATGTTAGAACATCTCTATAATCTGTTCACAAATTCTGCGCTCTTGCTGCTGCTTCGAAACCGCTTTGCAGTGCCAAAAATCGTGAGCTGATTCTCTGTCCTACTTTTCAGAACTGAAGGCCGCGATGAAAATAGAAAGAATCAATTCCCCTTTCGCTCCTGCAACTCTTAAAAGCTTCAAGCAGTATCAGAAGCAAGCACCGAGGCTGTCAGAGGAGCAAATGCTCTTGCTGGCTGAGTGCCCTGATGGTTCTGCAGGAGAGCTGTGGCCCTCAGGCATGAGTGTGAAGAAAACAAAGAAGAAGATTTGCACTGTGGAACACCTTCAGTTGGGAGTGTCTCTGATGCCATATCCAGAGCGACTCAGGGTTGGGATTTTGGGATGCTTTCCTGAGAAGCTTGAAGATGTAGCTTTGACTCTGCAGACTGAGCAGGAGCTAGAAGTCAACATCTGTCATTTCTGGGCGTGTATACTGAAAAATTGGCTGTTACTTATAACTTGAGATGAGATTCCCCATGCTCACCCATCTGTTTCATCCCTCAGAATAACAGCAGCTATAGTGGGTCACACCAAAGATCCCAGCAGACCAGCATCCTGCCTCCGACAGGACCAAAGCAGATGTTCAGGGGAGAAGACAAAACAGAGGGCAAGCATATGGTGCTTCCCCAAGCATCAGCTGTGCAATTTTTCCAGATTGTACATCACAGCTCAAGGAACTTGAATTACTGTACGGACTAACAGAGCATGATTTCCCTCATTTGACATTGTTCTCATCAGCAAGCACCACCCATGTTGACAATTTTCTTACTCATCAGGTAATATTTTCTTACAATGCATTCTAGAGTTCGATCCCTTTCTGGATCATCTACAAACACATCATGACTGGTAGAAACCATGCAGGATGAAGTCCCTCCACTAACTCCTAGAATTAGAGTTCTTCGCCCTTGACAGGAAATAGTATATCTCGAGGGTAACTAACTGAAAGGGTAATTCCATCTCAGAAACTGCCCGGTTCTTGGCTCTTAAGATACACACCATTTTGGCTCTACAGAGCCAACAGGAACACCAGAACAAAAGCAATTCTCCCTGGTGTGGGATTCCTCTGAACTAAGAGAGCATTTCACCTGACTCAGGGGACAAGCACCAATGTGTGGTTGCTATTGCACCAAGTGAGACCCGGGTTAACCTAACCCTACCAGTCAGTGGGGGAGCATGTGTTTGATGGAGGCAGAGATGCTGCTTTTTCTAAAAGGTAGTTTTCTGATTTGCAGAATTTTGCAGATTCACCACAGAGCTGAATCACAAGCTAGGTCTTGCTACCTAGTCAATTATTTCAAAGCTATTGCACCTGCTATCCCTCCATTACTTTATTACTTCTGGTTGGATGGGGAAAACATCATCATAAATCCTGTGCATAAATCACTCTAGTAGCATACCAAGAGAGAAAATAGGGCAGAGAATTCATTTGGCCCATCACTCTGCTCAGCACAAAGCACCACCTCAAACATAATATTTTAAGAGGTTATAAAAACAAGTAACAATCTTTTAGCCTTTCTAGGGAGTAGAATCAGCTTTTTCTTAATATCCAGCTGCTGCGATTTTAGTACGCTACCATTTGCTCTGTCCCAATATGGTGAGTAGCTTATGCCCCTTCTATCCGAATACAACTTTATACATTTGAAAATAGCCACTGTGTTTTCCTTTAACCTTTCACAGTCTTTTTGCCTTTATAGGTTAATACTTCTAAACACCATTTAGCCTCCTTTCTGTCCTCTAGACGCCCTTCATTCGATCTGCCTCTCCCTTCAAATGTGCTGCCACAGCCTGGTACTGAAGCTTTTCCAATATCACAAAGAACGCAAGGATTTCTTCACTCCAAAAACCATTCTGTTAACAGTTATTTTTTTCACAACTGCATGATGTTGTTCAGCCATGGTCAGTTTTTGATCTTCTAATGCCGGGATTCTTTTTTTAAGAAACTGCTACCCAGACCCTTTTCTCTGTATGCATTTTACTAGTTTTCAGCTCAGAAACCTCTCTCCAGTACACTCCTTTAACTTTAAAGTTGACTTTGTACCTTCTATTTGACTTCAAACTTTCTACCCTATTATCTTCCTCCATCACTTCAATTCTCTCTCACTTCTGTTCTTCCTCTCTTACCTGATGGACCTAGCAGACAAAAAAAGAAGACAAGAACTTTGAAATCATATAAAAAATACTTTATCTTAGGCTCTTAAGACAGTCTGAAGACATCAATCACTATAAATCATAGTTAAAGTCTATCTTACACTTCTCTTTCTAATTCTAACACTTGTTATAAAACCACCCAAGAGTAAAAGTGTAAGCTCTCACACTTCTGGTATCAGTTTAACATCTATCTTAGAATTTGGAGAACTCCAACAGCAGCAAAACTGTGTTTTTCCAACAACCTTTTTTTGCAATACATCTCCTTAAAAGATCTCTTTTAGCACTTTGTTTCATTGTAACTAACTAGCCAAACTATATGCAAGTCTAGAGAAAACTAATTCCGTGTTCAAAAGGGTCAGGAATTTGAGGCTGATAGGCTGCACTCTTTAGACACGGGAAGGCATTTGAACCCCAGTACAAATAAACTTTTTGAATTGTACTATAAATGTAACACTCAAAGCTCAACTTTAGCTGCAAAACAAAAAGATCCACATCCCCACAGAGAGCACTTTATGGGGGAAAACAATTCTGCCAACTGACAGAGTAGGAAAAGGGAAGAGAGAGAAGAGAGACGCTGAAATCAATTCTTGCCCCAGACAAGAAGGCAGAATTAGAACACAGCCTTTGTGCAGATCAGCATTCAAGGCGTTGCTGCGTGTTCAGTGCTTACTAGCGATTCACAGCTTAAATATTTACTGCTAACACTTTAAATCATCCACTACGTAAGGAGAAAGGTCATTTTAAATACCATCCGGCTCCTTTCCTCGCTTCCCGATCACTCACAAGGAGAGCGGTATTTAAAAGGGCAGCTCAAGACAGGAGGCCGTGCTGCCGGTACCCAGCTTGTGGCTACGTACAGGAGGTGCACACTGCTACCAGTTCATAAATCTGGGCAGGAAATCTGCTCCAGTACAGAGAACAGCAGAATCAGAGGATTATTCAATAGAGATCCAGAGAACAGGAGTGCCTTAACAGCCCACAACAGAAGCTCCAAAACACTTAACCAAAAATAATGCTTACAGAGGAATCAGGAAAATTATTTTTCATTGATATAACTTCTGAACACTTACTGCAGTGATGAAATTCTCCAAGCAATAATACTGACAAAACCCTCATGTTACAAAAAACTGGGGGAACACATGAATACAGGCTTTATATTTTACAGTAAAGATAAAAAATAAAATTAAAAAAAAAAATTTATTATGCATCCTAGGAAAGCAAAAGAATACAAGTTATTTGAATTGGGTTTATTACTTTTGCAGGTGTTTTTAAGAAATCTGGTAAAATAAGTATATGTCTTAAAGACAGCAAAAGGAAAAATCAGAAATAATTTGAAGTAACAGCATTAAAGAACTGCCTTTAAGGCTAGTGCAATGATTTAGTGCTTAGTGTAATGTCCCTGATGCACTTAGGGACAAAAGAATTAAATTTCAAGTCCGTCAGCCTCCAGATTTGCAAGAGAGAGGTATAATGTCAAGTGAATTAAAGAAGATGGATGAGTTGATGGATTCAAAGGGAGCCATCACAGTCTTCAGGACACAGACAGATCTGGCAGTTGCAAAATGAGGACAGACAGCCTAAAATGCAAGGAAGAGGAAAACCAGCCCCCAAATATCTATGCTCTGAAATAACGGTACATATAACCAAGCACTGACTTTGAGTCCCAGGGAGCAAGACAAATGCATACAACATTTTAAAGTGATTTTAGAAGTCAAACTTTCATTTACTATCAACCGTACTGTTTTCCACTTTGCATTTAGCAAATGTTTTTCCACTTTACTGCATTTAGCATGAACTTCTTCCAGATATACAAAACAGCCCTACAATAAAACACGCTAAAATTGATTAGAAGATAAAGGAAGAGAAGCTGGTAAAAGTCTGGTACAGATCAGATCAGGCAGACAAAGAGAACAAAATGTTTTCTCAGTATGCATCAATCATACAGAAAACCCAGAGGACTTGGTGCTAACAGAGAGTTTTAGCTCCTCAGACATCTTTTCAGATAGACAGAAAATACTTTTAATTTTCTTACCTGGGGGAATTTGCGTTTAATAGATGTCAGCGCTCCTTCTGGGAGTTTGGCAAGCTCTGAATCTCTGACTGCGTGTACCGTTGTGGCTCTAGGTTGATGGGTTAATGCCTCTACCTGAAAAAGTACATAGCCAAAACATTAAAGATAATTCACAACACGCAAAAATCAAAAGTCAGAGTGAAGGAACTGAAGGGTTCCCAAGAACCAGACTGCCACACTTGTTGCTCACGCACATTCAAACGCTTACAGAGGGAGTTACTGAGGGCACGTTCACCTGCACCAAGTATTAGCATCTATTTAATCCAAATCGCTCAGGCGCCCGCTCTGTTATCGGACAGTTTTTCACAGAACTAGAACCCACAGCACCAGACAGATGATATTACAAGAGCAAGTTTCGTCTGAGCTTTTGCAAGCTCTCACACACAGCGCATCTCCAGAGCGAGGATAAGAATGGATTGGAACGCTTGCCAGAACAGCCACCAGAGGACACAAGGAACTCGCCGTCACACCACGACTTACATCTCTTAATCCATCTTTAATCCATCATTTTTAGTTGTGATAAAGCCATCTACGGGAAAGGCAAATCCCACTTCTCTACTACTCTTTCTTTCTTCTTTCCTGAATGCCACCCTGAAATACTTTCATTTTACTTTCAGAAGCTGAAAGCCGACAACGTTGAAATAATCAATACTTCCTAAGAATTAAAGAAAGGGATGAGGAGCAAATCTGCACATTTTGGCCGGAAGTGAGCTTTGCTTTTCCAGGTTTTGGTTGGTGGGCTTGGTTTTTTGGTTTGGGGTTTTGTGTTTGGTTTTTTGGGGGGGGGGGGGGGGGGGGAGTGTTGGTGGGTTTTTTTACAGATGCATGGGTGCTATGTAAACAGGAAAACGTGTGACACTACACACCTACCTGAATAATGCACAATTATTTCACCCAGAAACATTTATTTTATTGAGAATTGAAGTTTAAAGAAGAAAATGATGGCGCAGTGGAACTTAACACAGAGATACTCTCCTTTACGGCGAGAACCTGACACAATATAAAAAAACCCGGGTTCAAAAATCCAGCTCTGCAAAACGCAGCTGTTCCCCGAATTCCCAACCGCACCATCTGCGGAGCCCGGACTCGCCACCAGCTCTTATTTTGTTTTGAAATGTAGAAATCAAATTCCCTGGTGAAATATCTTCACAGGCTTAATAAGCCAGCCCGCTAGGCGAGATGGCGTCACTCGGAGCTCGGGCGTTAGCTACAACATCTAATTGCTTAGAAACAGCCTGGTGCTCAGTTTTGCAAGTGTTGGCAATAGGCAATGTTTCCTGGGTTTAAAATCCATACATCAGTCGTTTCAAAAAACACGGTTGTCACTGTAGTAGCTGTAATTACTAGGGTTAATACACAAACAAAAAATTCCTCACTAACTGCAATTCATGGACACTTGGAATAAAAAGGAACGTGACTTTTCATTTTAAATTTTCCAGCAGAAAAGGAAACAGAAAATGTATCAGCTTCTAATCGTTTGGTTTGGGGTTTTTTGGGACGGTGGTGGGTTTGGTGGGGTGGGTTGTTTGTTTTTTGGTTGTGGGTTGGGTTTTTTTTTTGGTCAGAATTTGTTCCAAAGCGTATGTTTACAGCAAATTCCAACACAAGCAATGCTTTCATTACAGAACTAGGTGCTCAGACACACAAAAAGTTCATATATATAATGCACTGTACAATGGCTGAGCTCTGCCAGGTGCCCCGGCATGTACTTCTGCCCACAGTACAGGAAAATTAATTTAAAACACGCAACTCCGTGACCCTACTTCCAACAAGAGGGTGTTCTTGGAAGACTACAAGTGCGCAAAATGGACAATTCAGACAGCCAGAACACCTAGATCTCAAAAACTTGCAATTAGTCCAGAAAGCTGAGATCAGCCTGCTAATATTAACTCTAGCTAGTGCAGAAGAGTTTAATCAACACCAATTGCTATGCATGAAAAAATGCTCAAGTAAATTTAAAGTAACTACGTTTCGCAAGACCTAGCCTTTGTTTTCTGTTCAGATGCCAAGGCTGTTTTGCTATGTAATCACATTTTAAACTAATTGTATAGAAGGGCGGAAAAAATAGGTCATGCCATCTTTGTACACACATTTATGGACAAACAAGTCCCCTTTAGGTTCCCCAAATGGTTGTATAACATCTTGTTTTCTCTCTCTCCCCTATCACCAGCTTTTTATCACAGTTTTCAGCTCTGTCATTTAGCTTCCTTATCCTGAAAGCAGGTTAAGGGTTTCAGTTGTTAAAATAAAACCTTTCCTATCAGCCAGTCATCATCTGATTGAGTTTGTTTAAAGAAGAAAAACACTCAAACTGTCCAACATCCTTTTCCACTCTTTTCATGATATATGAGTGCATAAAATTAACTGTGCTCCAAAGGGATCACAAGTCTTTCAGAAAAGATGAGATTTGTAAAAAAGGGAATTAAATTTTAACTTTAAAACAAAGCCTCAGGGATTTTTTTTTTTTCCCTCCAAACTGTGACTTTGTCTTTTCGAATTGTTCCCTAGGCAGATCAGAGGGGAGGTGGAGACCTTTTCCAAACCTCCTTCACAAAGAGCCGTTCAAATCTCTGGAGCAAGTTGCATTTGCAACACTACCAGCGTTACGGATCCCCGCACTCGCAGGGTGTTTGTTGAATGGAATTCCCAGCTGATTACAGAAATGGGATCTTGTACTACTCTTACATACAGGTACTATGCAAGTCTTGCCATTAGCTTCGCAATGAAAGCAAATACACCTTGGTATTCCAGCATGGAAAATATCCAGGTCCCAGGCAATGTACACCAAGAAATTCAAATTCTGCTTTCCCCTTAATTATCATCTCAGTTCCCAATATCTCATTTTATTAGTTATCCCAAACTATTCATAAAATACTTCCTCACTGGAAGTGAGAAGGTTTTCTTCAACATTTGGACCATCTATAGGATTATTCTCAATCTTCAAGACATTCTCACCTCTCCCCTCTTTACACCCAGTGGTTATAAAGCCTTCTTTGCACTAGTTTTAGATTTTCTGCACATGGGAATCTGCCATTTAAATAGTTATTTGGCTATTCTCTCCTTTTTTTGAGATTAAAAACATATTCTAACATTGAGTCACAGTTCTCCCCATAAATGATACTTTTCTTCTTTGTATTTATTCTTAGCAAACCATTTGAGATGTCATCTATTCAGAGTTTTTTCTTCTTGCTTAGAAAAAGGAAGTTTCCTGCAACATGAGTACTTAAAATCATTTCAATCTTAAGCCACATTCAAATCCTTGGGGTCCTCTGTCCAGTGAACCTCTTGAACAAGTTTTCTCATTTTTCCAGGTTTGTAAATAGTACAACACTTAGAGATCTAGCATCAACTTTAATACGAATAAAATCCACCTGTGATCCAAAGATCAA
This sequence comes from Phaethon aethereus, assembly GCF_964289735.1. Lineage (NCBI taxonomy): Eukaryota > Metazoa > Chordata > Aves > Phaethontiformes > Phaethontidae > Phaethon > Phaethon aethereus. Next base: position 1,947,059 of record NC_138596.1, on the reverse strand, counting down.
CCCCATAAGATTATTTTTTTGGTTATAAAAGCCAAATTTAATATTTTGATCACCCACCACAGCTACAGTAATCAAACAACACCAAGACACCTCCATAATAACCTTAATAAACAAATGTTTTGAGAAATAATATTATCATCTTCCAAATCTTATCCAACCCAACCTGAGGGATATAGATAGATAGATAGTATATCTGATAATTGTGTGTGTATGTGTCTATATATATATCACCCAGCTCTTCCTGAGCTCCTTCCCAGACTACCATAACCACCATTTATCCACGCCAGCATGAACACAGCTACAACATTTGCTCCAGTGCAAAAAGAATCAGTGGACTCTTCCCCACTTCTTTTCAAACTCAAGTCAACATGATGTATTTTGCTTGAGGCAAGAGTATACCTCTGGTTCTTCTCCCACAACATCCACTCCTTCTCCTTAGTAACAAGCCTCTAAACAAGTTCTGCCTCACTGCCCATTTCTGACCTTCTCTTTCAATTTTTAGTTCACTCATGTGCCATCTCTCTCCCAATCCTCCTGTTTTCCTGGAGTTCACTGAAAGCTTGAGTACATCACCTCTTCTGCTACCCGCACTGGCTATTCTTCTCTTTGCCAGCTTACTGTCTAGTGGTGTTCGCTCTTCCCTCATGCCGTAATCTCAGTCCTACATTAGTGTTCTTTGCACTTTGAAATCTGTCCCTCTGAGCACCAACGGCTCCTCTCTACCTCTATCACACCCTCAAGAATCTGTCCATCCATCATTGCCTTTGCTTCCCTTTCCTCTAAGAGCTGCGTGGAGCAATGCCTCAGATGCTATTAATAATTTGCATCAAGGATCACGTATCAATTTAGAGTGTTTATATATACTCTGTGGTTCTTGTAATTGATTGTTAATATTACCATAGGTGGTGGTCCCTCCTGTGCTACTGCAGTTCCATTGCTCCTCACATTAACAAAAAGAAAAAAAAAACACAACAAAAAAACACAAGAACTATAAATAGACCTATGCTCTTTTTATTGTTTCAGTTAATTCTAACAGCTAGGTCTCTCATATTTTCAGTATTAAATAGTAACAAAAACACGTACAATGCATCCATCAGGTACAATGCATGCGACTCACAACCCTAGCTTACACGTTCTTTACAAAGAAAAAGTGTTACTGTACATCTTTTAAAGGGAGGGGAAAAAGCAATTTATATTCTCATGACCTTTTTTGACTTAATTTTCAAGTCACCCCTGAGACTTCTTCTTACAGCTTTCCAAATTACACTGTTGGAAAGTAAAAACCAGGAAGTGTCATCTTCTGCAAGTTGAGGTCTAATTACTCCAAATTCCTTTTTGAGCTACATCCAACAAATCACTTTGAATATTTGCTTAACTTTAAGTGTGTGCATAGCCCCAGTGCAGTAAGCACAGCTCTTCTCATGCTTAGCCTTAAGCATCTCTCAGACTTCACGGAGAACCTGACCAAAACTGGGGCTGTTTTTTTAATCTACTTGCTGGCAAAAAAACCCCACCGAACCAACACTTCTCCATACAAATTCAGCCTCACTTTAACAAATTATTGGGTGACTTTTCTAAAAGCCAGCAAACAGAAAAATGCAAATAATTTCAAAATACAGCTTCTTGTGTAGATTATTTCTTTCAGAGCAAGTTTTCAAGTTTGCCCAGTGCAATAGTACATAGGTCCAGCCTGAATTAGTGACACAAGTCAACAGATTGTGTTTATAGTCACAGGTCCATTCCCCTGACCTTCAACCACCAGCACATTCATACGCTCTCGTGGCTCCTTCTGTGCATTCCCTTCCCATCCACGTTTATTTTCAAAACATACTGCCTTCAGTTTCTTCATAGCTTCTATTCCACTCTAGAATTTTTTTATTCTCTCATACATCATATTTCCTTTTCTCGTATCAATCTTTTCCTTGCTACCAGCTCACAAAAAGCCATGACTTTTCCACACCAAGGATGCCCTGCATTTCGGCCCTTCCATGGCCGCTCCCTGGAGACGATGCACTAGGAGGGAGCAGCCGGCACAGAATTGAAAGCATCAGTTATGCGGAGACCCTGGGAAGCAGGTTAGGACCCCCAAAGATTATGAAATTATGTAGTTTAAACTCTTCACCTCCCAAATCCTCAGTCACGAAAGCCACAATCCCCGCCTGTCAATTAGCTTGATATTTGTAGGCTCAAGCTTTCGTGTTCCCACCAGACGCTTTGGCAAGACCCAGCGGCCCACGAACACGCACCCTCTGACAAAAGAGCCCGCCAGGGAGACGGGTCAGGACACATCCAGCCATGCTTCAACGAAAGCCACCTCACATCTAACAAAAAGTGAGAACTCTGACAGTCAAAATAGCAAAAAAGGCATTTTCTTCTCTTCAGCACAGGCATAGTTCCAGCGGCACCAGTGGAGGGGACACAGACTTTCCTGAGCAGGGCGCAGCAATTCAGACGGCCGGCGCCGCCGCACACGCCCTGCACAGGCACCCCGGCCCCCCCCAAGCAGACAGACGGCCCAGAGGTCTGCCTGCCAAAACTGCCTCCTCGCTCGCTCCTTGCACAGCGCCCGCCCCGAAGCACGCCAGGCGCCACGCAAACCCAACAGCTCACCCAAAGGCGCCAGGGAAGGACTGTCACAAGACGGCGGGAAACACAAGGGACGGGGATGAAATAGGCTGTAGAAGGAAGCGCAGGCGTACCCGTGGAGGCCTAGGAAGGAGAAATATCAACACTGACATCTGCCGATAGTTTAGAAGGCTCAAGGCAACAAGTCAGATGTGCAGGTCCCAGGTAGCACACCCGTAGCTCAGTGGCCAACGCAAGCACCAGAACAGCGCAGGCACAAAGACACGTGCGCGTGGATTTTCACAGCGGTGCTTTTGCTAGACAAGAGCCGGAGATGCTGCTGGAGCTGAAGACAGCAAGGTAACACAATCAATGTTACATGAAGGGCGACCAAACACTACACTGAACAATTTTTTTTTTTTCTGGTTTAAACAAGCTGCTCTCAGACCCTTCTTCAGCTCATCGGCACCTGAAGCAGCAGAGGATGCTCATCTCAAAGGTACTTCCTCCAGCCATCAGCTCGGAAGGATGTGAAACATTAACTTGTTTGTATCAGAAAAGGACAAAGGAGGAGACAATGCTGGAAGCAACGAAGGAGTGGGAAGAGCAACCAGACAAGCTGCAAATCAATGCTATTTGCGGGAGCAGTGCCAGCAGATGAATGCAGTACACCATGTACTCTTGAAAGTTGTCCTAACAACCACCTTCTGCAATATTTTGTGTGCCAAGTTAACCCCGTGACTGAGGACATCCAGCACTTCTGCTATGCAGAAAGAAGAATCCAAACCTCTCCTTCTTTATATATATGAATTACATACATATACATACGTTCATACATGTAAGTCTTGCCTTGGATATCTAGATGTGCATATGTAAGTCTATATATAAAATATATGTAAAAATTATGTAAGACTGAGCTTGCTACCTTTTGTAATTAAGGCAGAGGTTTTGTAATTAAGGCCACAGGTTCTCCCGAAAGGACTGAGCCTGCATTTTGTAGCAGTGCAATGACAGTCCTCGTGCAGCAGTGAACATCGTTAATGGACAGAAAAGGGAAAGATTATAGCTGGGGAACGGAGCTGGTAACAGTCCTACCTAGTGTATTTAAGTTTCACTCCTTATATACACATGGCTACAGAAAAGACGGGAAGTTGCAGGCACCTTTTGTTCCCCTAATCCAACATTACGGTCAAAGCACTGCCAAAAAACATACCAAAAGCTATCAATCACACACACAAAACACCCAACAAATTCATCAAATTTATCCAAGTTGTTTGAAGAGTATCTGCGAGTGCAAGACCACTTACAGGCATGCAAGATGCTCCTCTTCTGGTGAAATTATACCTGAACTTCAACAGTGGAAGAAGAGAGAACAGAACACGATGACCTGCTCGAACACTTTCCAACAAGGGAGAGATCTGATTGCCTCTGACTCAGCTTCACACCAGAAGAATACCAAACCTGGCTGGGACTTCAGCAGTATACTTCCCCCATCCTTCGCTGCTGACTCTTCTCCCATGAGAACTTTCTTTCGCCTCTGCTGGACTCTGCTTCCCACTACCTGCTGGCCTCCAAGCATTTTCATGATGGATCACATCTCTCTCACTTACTTGAAGACTCTTACTTAGTGATGCTTGCCAAAAAGAAAAGTTCTAATCAAGAAAAAAAAAAAACCCTCCTTTGCTAACAACTTATTTGTGCATTTTGCAAAGGCGAAAGGGGATGTTAACTCTTGCCATTCCCAAGCCAGCCTAGCTTGACGCAGCAGTTCTCAAAACGGAAGGGAGAAAGGAGCAGAAGGCAAGGGAAGTACAAGACTGCCCTGAAGGCGGATCAGAACTTGTATCATGAGTTAGTTGATAGCTGGACACTAGCAATGCTATTATCACACAGGAGTTCAGCTGGAAGCAGGAGGGAGACACAAAATAGCTTAAGGAATGACAGTTTGATGTATTAAATCACCAATCTGACACCCAGCAGGTCACAACTTCTATCACTATCTGTCATCAAAGATCCTAATAGTCTCTAAAAAGAATTTGGCTAAGGAGATAAATCTCTCTGCAGTTTTATCTGTGTCAGTTACAAAGCCAAATGACTTACCCACATAACATTAATGCCAGATAATTTAACACCAGTTCCTATCAAAATTGTGCCTGTGGTTTTCCCAGCCAGTGATGAGACGACTAAACTGTACCACAACAATTTTTGGTAATGAACTGTCTCTTACCTTCATCAGCTATTAGAACTTGAGGCAAATAAGGATACAAGGTAAATTAGTGTGGATAAAAGAATAAAATGTTGTAGAGAAAAGAGTCAGAAAAATAGACAGTACTCAGCAGCTCACACTTGTAAGTGAAGATGCTCGTAGGAAACTGAGGTTCAGATGGCTCAGAATAGTGACTTCAGTTCAGCCAAGATGGGTTTGGAAATCAAGACATCAAGCTTCTAATTCCAGTCTGACACTAATTCAGTTGTGCAAATGTGAACTCATTTCTCAGAGCTTCCTTTGTCTCACTTTGCTGCTAGTAAATACTGGGGTTTTTTTGTTGTGTGGTTTGTGTTTTGGTCTGATTTTTGTTTGTTTGTGGTTTTGGTTTTGTTTTTTTTAAATACAATTTCACACCTAAGATGCTGCTAGGCAAATAATTTTCAGTAACATATTAAGACAGACGGTGAAAGAGATGGAAAGAGAACAACTCCTTTCAGAACCATGTCCTCCAGCTCTGTTCTTGGACCTCATCCGCCTCCAATTTCCACAGATACGGCTGTGCAGAGTGCCGGAGGTGCCACTAACCTGAATTAACCTGAAATCTGTTTTTTTGGTGACTTAAAAGCTTTAGAAACAAGAAGCATTCGCAGTCTGAAAAAATTACATGCAACTAATAGGCAAAAAACATCCACACACTTAAAAAATGACAAAGTAAATCAGCCTTAAGAGAGCAGAATTTGCCTGGTTTTAGTGTGGTTATCAGGGGTACAATGATATTCAGCTGGCTTTGGTAGAGTCAAAAGACAGTGGTGTGTGATAACATTAATACTGATAAAGAACAAAAGCGTGAAAAGTGTCATCCTGATACTGGTGTGTTTCCTTTGGGGATTACTCAGCAATTAAAGATTTCTAACAGTGTTAACGTTTCAAAAGGACAATGCTCCAAATCCCTAAGGAAATCATAAGCCATTTATAGATTCTTCTTGGTTTTCAACTTTCTAGAGAGAAAAAAAGCCATGCACACTTAACTCTATTAACCAGATGAACAGCTTAATATCTAAAAAGATTTAAGAGCGCCATTATTTCTAGAACATGAAGTGTGATTTTTTTCCACAGCAGAACTGGTATGCTGCAGCACTGGCAGATGAGGATTCTGTTTCTGCAATTTATCACTCAAGCTGCCCTGCATTAAAAGGAAGTGTTAGTGCACAAATGCCTTTCTGCACTAGTTTTGCTATTTTGCTACCCAGAATTATACCAACTGGGTATAATCCTGCTAATAAGAAGGGGCATTCCAGTTGTTAAAAAGAAGCAGAAAGGGTCTTGAATTAACCAAAACATTGCTGCAACTTTCCCACTCAGTGGGGCATTTTTGAAAGCTGACTGGTTTGCTGGTAAGACACTACAGACAACAGTTTTAGGAGGCAGGTGGCTACCAATAAGCTATAAACTACGTAAGAGCCCAGCTTTTAAAAATATTCTAAGTTCCACAGCTGTTACTGAGGCTGCTAAGAACTGCCGGGTATTTAGTCATCTTACCAACACTGCAGCCATTCTTCAAGAACCCAGTTAAGACCAAGTGTTGACTTGCATAAAAAGCTAATTGCACAGAAGGTTCTATCAGGTCTGGATATTGGAAGGGACCAGGCAGTATACAAATAACTTCTATTCAGCAGGAGGTTATTCTGCAAGATAGCTCTGTTGGGTTTTTTCCCCACCTTTTCCTCACCCACTAGTACCCCAGCAATGCAAAAAGCAAAGAACACCCATCTCAGCAGATGCTTGGAGTTGTGATCCTGTAACCATCTGGGACAACACATTTTGCAGGTTGTAAAAAAGTACTGAATAACTGCCCCAGTCTCATCAGCAGTGCTAGGGGCAACTCTAAATGTCAAAGCCTGGGCCAGATTGCATGATACCAATAGGCATAAAATGAAAAGGAATCCTTTTTCTCAGACAGCAACGTGTTAATGAGATCAAAATAACAAGAGTAAAAACTACAACTTGCAGCAGTTAACCAAGACCAGAACTAAAGCAGCTACATCAGGAACAAAAAAAAAAAAAGAAAAAAACAGAAAGACTAATATAAGTATTTTAAACAACTTAAGTGAAGAGAAGCCCTTTACTCTATCAACACACAGTCGGCTTTTCTGATTTCCTCTGGGGTCACCTGGGTATGGTAGAAGTGACACTGGAAGAGTTAGCTTGTATTTTACCCTTTAGCTCACTTCATGGTTTAACAAAATTAACATTTTAGCATTTTTCCACAAGTGCACCTGTAGCAAACAGCATCAACAAATTAAGATTCCCCTCAAAATGGGTCAAATCACAGTCTCTAGACAACAGGACTTCTGTTAACTGTATTTCAAGTGGTCAACAGTATTTCAAATGGGAGGGATTTATCTAACAGATTGATCATTGTCCTTTAAAAACTACCTGGAAAGCCTTCAATCAAGTTTTGACTTGATTTTACCAGATACAGCAACTGCAGTTGCCCATTGATAGGGTCAGCAGCAGCTGGCAGCACCCCTCCAAAAAGGCTCCCAGGGCGTGGGGGTCATTTTCCCTTGACACAACTATGCTCATCAGCTCTTCCAACTAACAACACAGGGAAGGCAAACGTTAGTTTCTAATCTGTTCTTCTCCCTCAAATTGACAGTCCTCAAAAACAGATGCCATTGAGTCACTGTAAGGAACAAACCACAATTTGAGCCACAAGTTTAGCCTTGGGAGCACATGCTTCAAAATTAACATCTTGTCTGAAATCCTTCATTTTTCACTGCTTTTCTTCTGAAAGCTGAAATGGCAGATACTCATCTCGTATGCATATGACACACAGCATTTTTAAAGTTCTGAGATAAAGGCAATAAACAAAAATACAGCGACTAGAAGACCTTTGTATTTAGTTAGCGCTCACAGTTCAGAATGACATGGGTGTCTTGGAGGGGTTTCAGGGAGGAACATGCCATCAGTTGACCAAAATACCAATTACCAATACCAACTACTAATTTCATTCCCTGCAAGCACCTAGAACCCTCCAATTCCTTTACTTTCAGGGAAGAAAACCAACCCTATAGCAGGCTTTTAAGGGTTTATAACAGATCCTGCAGAAGGGGATAAACAAATCTTTTTAAAATGAAAAATGTCATTCTACTAATGCCCTCTGCAAAGAATGGCTACATTAATCTTGGCAATCCTTACAAATCCTCCCCCATGTTTTCAAAAGACAGCCAGAGCATTGAGATTCGTTCAACAAATGGCAGCATGAGTCAGGAGGCCTGGAAGCTGTGGGTAGGAAGGAGTAGATGACGTCCACGGAGTCACAAAAGTCTTCAAATTATTCATGTCATAACATGGATCCAGAGAAGTGACTTATGGTTTAGACATAAACTATATGGGAATTTCTGTATCCGTGCCTAGGGACTCACCAGCAAACATGGCACTGTTACGGCAAACACGTCCCAGTCCATCCGCTGAATCAACCTCCCTCTCCCCACCAGGTAAACGGTTGAGCCAGCACAAGACGTTATGCCAAAACCAGGACTAGTGCTCATAGAGGAGGTAAGAGTTTACGCCGTATGCTCCACTGTCATTCAAAACTGCTTTCAGAAAGTAGAACAGCTCTGTTGTTTTAACCTCTGCAAAACTCCAGAAGCTTGACAGTGGAGCTCCAGATCACTGCTGGTGAAAGAAACCAGGAAAACGAGCAGGAAAATGCTTGTACACGTCAAAACTGACAAACCCTTATTAACACACACCTCATAGCAACATGATTAGTCACAAAAGATCTCAGCTTTTGATCCTGTTAAACCATGTCATTTTACCTTTAATGAGCTATCCCGAAGAGGTAGCCCAAAAAAGAAAAACAAAGAAAGAAAATTTGAGTGTGCCTAGCAGCGAGAATAGACCTGCTTCTCCAAATACAGTCCCAAGCCAACAAGAGTCCTCAGCCAGAAGTAGCACTGGTCTTGGGAAGACAACCTAAAACACTGTCCATGAATATGAATCAATGAATATGGTGCAGTCACCAGTCCAGACCACCTGTGTCTTCTGCTGGGAGTATCACCTCTTACAGGCTATTGCAGACACTTCTGAATGATAAACAATTTATTTTAAAGTTACTGGACAAGTGATAGTGAGCTGTGAACCCGCATTGAAAAGGCCCAAAGACTTCATCCTCCTTACAAGGAAACTTTTTACTTCTCTCAAGAAAAACAACTCAGATGTTAGGTCAGTTCTCAGTCTCACCCAGTACACCAGACCTCTGCCACAAACACTTTACAATACGGACACCAGTCTGTGACCCACCCGCCATCAGGGACAACTAGGTCTCACGTGCCGATGTTGCACTCCTGCCCCAGCTACAGCGACAGAGTCCTCCACTACAGACATCGCCAGTGATCAAGGGAAAGAGGCCAGGTAGCAGAGGAGAACCTCTTATACCAGTGGGTAACACTCAACTACTGGATCATGCCACTTTCAAAAATACCACCTTTTGCAGTCAGCACAACCTTGAGCAGCTCTCTAAAGGAAACCAGCCTTGTACTCCTCCTTCCTCTTCCTCTCGATCTCTATGAACAAGAATTTCTTCCCATACTACTAATAGCAACTCTCATGTTTGCTTTATTCGGAGGTACGCTAATTCTGGCTATAAACAGATACACATTAAATTTTCAGTTTTCAGCTCAGAAAGCAGAAGAGGGTATGAACAACAGTCTCAGAACTTCAGACACCTTCAAATTTTAAATATAAAACTCTAACAAGCCATGAATATTTTATGATGTAGGACTCCCATTTCAGTTGGTTCAACTAGGTCTGAGAAACAAAAAATGAACACGGGAGAGAAATTAAACATGGGTAAATACTACAATTTCGAAAACAAAAGTTGCTTTAATACCTTTTAATAACTGCATGTGCCCCGACCAACATGATGCAGCTTTGAATTCAGCTCTGCTAACTCGGGGGGCGTTGGACTAGACACTTCCAGGGGCCCCAGCCAAACTCAATCTTCCTATGATACTAAATTTATTCAAATCACTATTTAGTGCACATTCCTGCAACTCTTCCTGCACCATTCTAGCAGGCTGCTCTCCTCTCCTCTGAATGTGAAAGTAAGTAACCCATATCACAAAAGAGCACTGTGCAGGGCTTTTTGATTTGGTTGTCTTTTTTAAATCTTTCTTCTTAAACCAAGTCTAATAATCCCATTCATGTACTATTATATAAAGTCTCCAGGTAGAAGGGATTTTCCATCTTTTCAACTTGCAAAAGCCCTTAGCTAAGATTAACAACTGATCAGAGCAAGATTTTATTTTTTCAGTGTGGAGTCAAGATCAATTTCTCAGCCAAACAATTCATTTGTTGAAATGGGCTCTTACCACTCCAATTAAGTCTCCTCGTCCATATTCACCCGTCAGGTGCTTTTTTCCATCATCCATCCGTATGACTGAGCGAAGTCGACCATTCAACACAATGTACGTGCAGTCTGACTTGTCACCCTGCCTGTAGAAAGAACGATCAATAACGAGGATTAGTGAAGCATCTTTGCTCAGCAAATGCATCTAGAACCTTTTAATAAGTTGATCATCTTTCCCCACCTGGCTTAGAGGACACAGGAAAATGTTTAACCAACAGCTAACCGTAAAAAGCAAACAAGAAACTGAACAGGCATCTGTTAAAAGGTGACTTGGAATGTTTAACATTTAAATGTACAGGCTTTGCACAACTGGTTAATGTTAGGTCTGGAAGAAGATGAGCAGAATGCAAGTGGTCTCTAGGGGAGACAATGGGCTCGTTACTGGTTACAGCAGGAGCCTGTTGTCATTGCAAGGTCAATATGGATGCATACAGAAATTCTGCAGGTCAAAGAGAAAACCCCCCGAGTGGCTCAGGGTTTGGATTCCTTTCAGTGCACACATCTTAGTCTATCAGTAAGGTTTTGCTATATCAAGTTTGCATGATTAAGAGAGCTCTTTGGCACGCAGATTTCCAGCATAACCTAGTACACAGAGCAAACGCCATGCTTCTGGTAGTGGAGTTAAAACTAACTCCGAAGGAATTCCGAAAGATTTTAACAAGATATTGACAGCTATGACTGCTTCGATGCACAAAGCAACCCAAAACTTCCATTAGCATTAATGCTGCAGGTATAGTTATAAAAATTAAAATGACAATTATATAGAACATGTACTAAATTAGACTTTTATTCTCCTACCACTGCAGCAACCATATAATGGCTCAAATGTATCCTAGGTTTCCCAAAGATAACTTTTGCCCCTTAAACATAAAGTGCAGTGACTATTTTCAATCTACTATTGAATAAACCTACCCAAATTACCTTTGGGTTTTGTTTTGTTGTACAACTGTGTCTTCATCAATTACGTCACTTTAAAAGCTTGCCAAAACAACGTAAAGGATAAGGAATAATATGAGAGTTTTAGTAACACCTGGAGACAAGACACTGAAGCAATGTTTGAGGGAGGGGATTCTGCCACTCTGCCCCGCTCTGGGGAGACCCCCCTGCAGTGCTGCATCCAGCTCTGGAGCCCTCGGCACAGGAGAGACATGGACCTGTTGGAGCGGGGCCAGAGGAGGCCCCAGCAACGCTCCGAGGGCTGGAACAGCTCTGCTGGGAGGACAGGCTGGGAGAGCTGGGGGGGCTCAGCCTGGAGCAGAGAAGGCTCCGGGGAGACCTTCCTGCAGCTGCCAGGACTTAAAGGGGCTTAGAAGAAAGATGGGGACAGACTTTTTAGCAGGGCCTGTAGTGACAGGACAAGGGGTAATGGTTTTAAAGTAAAGGAGGGCAGATTTAGACTAGACGTAAGGAAGACATTTTTTACAACGAGGGTGGTGAAGCCGTCATCCAGGTTGCCCAGAGAGGTGGTGGATGCCCCATCCCTGGAAACATTTCAGGTCAGGATGGACGGGGCTCTGAGCAACCTGATCAAGTTGCAGATGTCCCTGCTCACTGCAGGGGGGTTGGACTAGATGGCCTTGAAAGGTCCTTCCCACCCAAAGATTCTATGATTCTATAATGGTGATGGGTACTGCAGAAAGAAAATAATCACAAAATAGGCAAACAGATAAACCTAATGGAATCATTGATAAATTTAGTCCAACGAGTTTCTTATTCTATATATCACCAAGGGAGCACAGCTCCCTTAACCATGAAAACTTAAATATTCAACAGACAACAGACAATTTTGTCCACATCTCACCTGTAAACAGCTCGTCCAGCCTCAACCTCCATCCAATCCAGGGCAAAGTCAATTTGCCTAACAAACGGGGACATCCTCTTCACAACAGTGTGGGCCACACCGAGAACTACGCTTGGCTGCTCCCGCATTATCCTAAGGGAAAAAAAAAAAAGGGGTTACTCAAGCACTTCCCCAAAATAGGAATAGGTACACACAGGCACAATATCCCAATGCAGCTGTTGCCAATGCAACTGGGCAGTTATACAGGCACTAATTCAGAAGTTAGTACATACACATATACACACTCCACCATCACCACAACCACGCTACACCAGTGATAATTTGACAAAGTAGCCTTCCAAACTAGCCCAAATTAAACATCACTCAAAGTTGACATTGTCCTAGTGGCAGTCAGATCATGCTAGTAAGATGTTAGCTAGTCCTGCTGTCTGGCCCAACTCCCTTCTTTAAGTGAGCAGCGGGATGGATGGGAGCCATGCCAGCTCCTGTTTATGAGCCATCCTTCACCCAGGTCTCTTATAACTCTGGGAAATGTTCATACTGTCCAAAAGATTATCCCTTCCTGCCATTGTGCACCTCTCAGTCTCTCACACGTGCACATGTGCTCAGTTTCCCCTAGATTTTCCATCAGGTTAGAACTTTACTACATGTGAAGTCTGATGCTCTTGAAAATAGAGAGACCTGCTCTGCATTTCAAGTGTTCCCTTTTTACTCTTGCAAAGAACACAAAGAATTGAAACATCTTCTAATAAAGCTTCTGATCTTCACACGATCTTTTGACTGATGCTTAAAAGTCTCCAGTAATAAAGATACCGTGTTAATCAATACTTGTCTCAAACTGAAAAATTTTTGAGAACGTTCTGCCAGGGATAACTGCAAACTCGACACTGACTGCAAGGCCCGAGGGAAATCGCTCTCACAGATACCTGGTAACTGCTCCTGAACATCTTATTTCTCATTCTTTTTAGACTAAAGATCACTGCATCCTGTCACTTTGTGAGTAAGCACTCAAATTCTTACTGAAGCACTACTCCACAGGAGTGGACTGGCCACGCACATCTCTAGATGATGTACCTGTTAGGACATCTTATCTTTTCTGTTCCTGCGCAGCATCAAGAGCAGTTGATGGCAGACTACTGAAAAACAGTTATTTCACGAGAGGCAGCACAATTCAGAAAGGAGGTGGTACGTGTATGCAGAGCCGGTATGTGAAGTGCACACAGATAGAGATGAGGAAGAAAATGATAAATGCTTAGTATGTTTTCTGCATCAATGTTCCCTTTACAATGAAGACACCAGACTGCCATAAGGAGATCCCGTGTACGTGGGAACTCTCACTAAGCACAAATCACGTGAGCTTCGTATCTAACCTTGCACCCCAAAAAAATGGAAAGGAGGAGAGAAGGGCATGGAAGGAGCACTGTCAGTCGTTGTTCCCTAACTGAAACATGGTTCCTTGTGGACCATTGTAACCCATCAGAAATCAGAGAAAGCCTGAGTAGAGATCCATAATCCTAGAATGTGATGTCGAAAGCAAACTCACCAGGAGCTCCTTACTGCCTGGGTGAAGCACAGAAACTGCCCTAAAGTTACTAAAACATCAGATCTTAGATTTGATAAAAAAACCATGAGATTCATTCATCTTAGAGCTGCAGCAAGAGACCCAGAGCTGACAGTGACTATGGGTCAAGTGCAGCCCACAGGATATTGTAGGAAGCTTTTGTGCTTATCTCGCATGACTAGTCTGCTCTCCTTACCCAATGCCTCAAATTACTTTTTTGCAATAATGAAGCTTATCATTTCTTCAGCTGAAATCCCTGAATTTGAAACGGAAGAGATTCGTAGGCGTATATCCCTATTCCATATTGAGCTCATCGCACTCGTACCCCTGCACTCCTATGTGCTACTAGATGAACTGAACTGAACACCAACTCTTAGCACTGTTTAGAATCCAGCCCTCAAAACAGGATTACAAAAACACAGGACAGCTTTCCTCTCCTGCCCCTTTTCTCTTGCCCTGAGGTTTCCATGCCCCACCATCTCCAACCCAAGATGCCCACAGACCACCTTGGCTTCAATAAGCTATTATTGCACACGAAAACAACACGTTATCTTACAGAAACTTTACCACACTGATCTAACTTGGAGCAAAGGACAAAGGAGCTGGAAGAGGCACCCCAAAATAAGCACTAATAAACAGACAACCCTAATCCCTCAACACACAAAAAATACCCAGCCCTATCCCCCTCCTCAGCTGATCTAAAAGTTAAATAAACCCACTGAAAACTCCTGAATGGTTTAGCTTATTGTTTTTACTCTACTTGCTTATGTAGCCCTCAAAGTCTCCTCCCACACAGGCTGTCTGCTGTGATCAATAAAAGCCATTTACTCCTTTTCCTCCCTCAAGATATGAATCTTAATACTTAATGCATTCAAAATGCAAACTACTAACAGGCTGCTTTTACTTCCATCTGGAGCTCTCTGTTATTTCATTGAGTGCTATATAGCTTCCAGAAGAGTATTAGCATGGAAGGTAAAAGCTCACCCTATGCACAAGAAGAGAAAAGCAGGGTTTTTTTCCACATTATCAGCCAGGTTTCCTTCCTTTCACCTGGGCATTTGCATCTTTGCTCTTCTGCTTTGCACATGCCTGACACTGGGGAACTTAAAACCAAAGCTCTGTACTACGGAAACCTGTTTTTGAAGGAACCCTCAGGATTCTTTATTAGAAAGCTCACCAAATATAGCAATGAAAGGGCTAAACTAGTGTCTGTGAAAACCTGGGACTTATGCAGATATTCTTGTGGATGTGGATGCAATTTGATACTCAGCTTGGCTGGCAACACAAAATAAAAATCAAAGCATTCCTGCTAATCTGGCAAGTGCACATGATTAAGACTCCAAACTGTGAAATTCACTGAAGCAGAAAATGTGACAGAGTCCCTAGTACTGCAGAACCTGAACATATTCCCTCAAGAAAGTCTGGTGACAACTTGATTACACTGTTCGTCAGGAGACACCAACAGTTGCAGCGTAGGCACTGCACACTTAGTACATCAGTTCAGCAAAATAGCAAAGCATTTAAGGTATATACTATATAATTAGCATGTATCACCCCTATACTTAAAGTCTACATTTACAGATAGTTATTTAGTCATGGCTGTACCATGTAAAAAGGCTCCTGCCCCAAAGTTTTCAGTGAAAAGTCTTTAATCTGTTGTCCAAACCCCGAGCTACTTCCACTACTGTGCTCTTTGCCTAATGGCAACTATCGACCACGTTCTTTCTGCTTTGCCCTCCCAATAATTATTGAGAAAAAAAGACACATAAAGTGTTCCAGGGCAGCTCAAAGAAAAAAGAATCATATATTTGACAAGAAAGGAAGAAAGGAATTTTGGAGAATAATGGAGATTCTTGTCAAATTTCTTCTGGTCAGTAAGGTAGGAGAGGGAAAAAAAAATTTTTAAAAAAATCAATCTTGTGAGATACAGAGTAAAGCAGAAAGGCTAATGTTGTAGGACTATGCACATGGAATGTGGAATGAAAAGTGGAAAATAAAACTCACTTCTAATTTTATCAACAATTTTTTCTTTCTCATAGAGTTTAAAGAAAAAATGAACCAACTTATGGATGAAGAAAACTCATGCTTTTCAAAGACTTCCTACAATGACACTTTTACATATGGGAACAGGAGGTAGAAGTGATATAAAGCTTGAGTTTCAGGAGAAATTGTGAAGATGGATTGCTGAAAGAGAGCAAATGTAAAATGCAGAGAACTGGCAATGAACTTTTTAAAGGAGAAAAAGAAAGATTTGGAAAGGTCCCAAAAATTATGACAAGGTGATAAACTGATGGGTTCAAGACCACTGACTAGTCAGGGCTTAATGGAAGCAAAAAGGTAAGCTGGAATAAACAAGTGACAACTTGATTCATGAGAGAAGAGAAAACTCAGGAAAATCAGCTCAAGAAAACACGAGAGTTAATCCAGGACTGAATATCAAAACAAAAAAAAAGAGAGGAGAAAATATGGACTCTGACTTGTTGGCTGAGACATATTGAAATTTCAAGTCACAAACAAGTAGGAAAAAAGCAACAGAAGAAGACAGCAACAGAAGAAGAAAGAAGGAAAAAGCAGGACAAGAAACAGATCCGATAACGCATGCAATGGCACAAACAGGGACCATCTATCAGAAATTAGGTCAAAGAGTTGACATCCACTGCACAGATCTGGAAAAATACAGCTAATCAACCAAGTGCACTGCTGGGAACAGCGCGTTCAGTTTTATAGCACACAGCCTTTTGCCTGAGGTGAAAAAAACCAAAAATCACAGAATAAGATCCTGTGGTAAAGTTGATTAGCAATACAAACAATTAGAATTATTTAGAAAGTAGTAATCATGCTGAAATACATAACATAATAGTGGTCTAGAAAACACAACCTCAAAAAGTCTTATACATAACACAGGGCTGATGGCACGTTCAAGCAGAAGTTGAAAAGGTCTTTAGAAAAGGAAAGAGGTAATTTGACACAAATTATGGGTGTGAACTAATAGTAAGTCTTAACAACAGGATCATGGAATAAATCAAGAGCATTAACCATTAATATTGGACAAGGACAATATTGGACAAACACTCATCATATTGGGTTTGGGTGTGTGTTTTGTAATTAAGAAATACCTATATCCCCCTTTAGAGCATTAAGTCACAAGTCATGCACTACTTCCAAGCTCCAGAGAGGAACCTGTCTTCCACACGGGCACTGTTCTTTGACCTAGTCTTATTAGTGAGCATTGAAAACCTATAGTTACACCAAGACACACCCAACAGCCTGGGCTGTGTTTGGAAACAGAACTGGGGTGGTTCTCCAGCAAAAAGGAATAATGAAACTAAGAGAAAGGGCCTGGCAAAGAAGCACTTAACCCCGCAAAGCACAGGGTCTGGCCAGACTTTCGTATTTGGATTATAAAGTATATGAGTCTTGGGTCATAAATCATGCCCCATTGGGTTAAGTGCTCTATAAACCTGGAACAAAGGAGATATCACTACTTAATATTACCATGTTCTCTGCATTACCTCTTGCTGGAGATAAAGCCATCTGGTAGATGGGTCAGAGCTCGTCTGGGCACTTAAAACCCTCACGTAAGCTATATGGTTTGCTATGGGATGTGTTGTAGCAGTACTACACCACACATACATCCACCACTCACAGTCGTTCAAAAGGGCCACAAAAATTAAAAAAAAAAAAAACAAAAAACAACAAACACACACAAATCAATATGCGTTTTCATGGCAGAACTCACTCATAGAAATGGGACTTGGAAATAGCCAGGAAGCTGCAATCTCGGTTGGCCTTGATGGTGAAAATCAGTGGTTCCCCCGTCAGGACGGCGAGCTGACCTACGAGTTCTCCTGGATGGGTAATGAACAGACAGGTGTCCTCCTCTGAGTCTATCTTCCGTTGGTACACATGAAGCATCCCCGAGACCACAAAGCAAACATTAACATCCTGGAGAAAATGGAAAAAGAGCTCAATAAAATCCCCAAAGATTTTAAAAGCAATTATCACAGTGACAGTACTATCATGACCGATCTGTTTTCCAGAAAGCTCCCTACAGTTTTTGAACAATTAGGTGATAAAATAAGACACAATAGTGAATTATTAAAAGCAGGTTATGAATATTTAAAACTAAGCAGCCACGATATTGAAAAATGTGTTTCTTTTTGTACGGTTATGAAAAATGAAGGCTGCATCTGTAAGATCTCAAGAAATAACAACAGAATTGCAAATGGAGATAATGGGCAATCACAGCAGCATGATGAGGGACGTTGCAGTTCAGCAGAGCAGAATACCGCAGCACCGTAATTGGAGCTGCCTCTCATCTGCTTTGCATAAGCTTGTCTGTTTACACAGTATTATTATAAATGAACCTTGTTATATCCTAAATACCCTTTGCTATAAACAAACACTACTGGATTTCTATCGGTGCGGGCGCAGGGGGACACAGCCCGAAACTTTACTGCAACTGAACGAGATCACCGAAAGCCCGCAGTGCAGAGCATGAAGAAGGGCTGCCCACTCTCCATACCTCCTCAGGAAGGATGGAGGTATGACACTCCATTCCTTCTCATGAAGGTACAAAAGAGCTGAAAACAGACAGGTACCAGATTTCCACTCTGGCTCTGGCTACGCTGCTACTCCGTGTGCACGGAAAGCCTGAGAGCTGGGATTGTTTCACATCGAGAAGAAAAGGCTTGGAAGGGGCTGGGGGAGCACTTTTTGTCCATCATCATGAACGTGTATCAATACCCTATGGTGGGGGGCAAAGACTGAGCCAGACTTACACTCTCTCTACTCTCAGATGATGCTGACTCACCTGATCTCCTTGCCTCGATAGCACAGTCCCAGCAGTAACCTGATGCAGCGTCACTTTGCCATTCAACAACAAAGGATCCTGAAGAAGGGGGTGGAGGGTACAATTTACTTGTCTGTACACATGTAAAAGATCCAAGAATGTAAGGAAGCATTCAAATAAAGCAAATAAAAATAATAATTACTAAAGATGATATTGTAAGTAGTTGAATCTCTTTAAAATGTGGCGCACGATTTTTACATTTCTCTACCCAACAGACATTTCTTCCACAGGACAAAAAGGTTTAATTTATTTCAATTGATCAGACTTAGAATCTTAAGGGTTTTGTATTTGTCAATTTTGTCCCCAGACTCTTTTAAGGGTCTATAATGAAAAGAGCCCTCTACCAGCTGGCAGGAAAATCATGAAATATGAAGTTATTTTCAAAGGAAGGTGAAACGAGAGGAGATTGTCTACATGGAGGAACTGGACAAGATGATCTAACATTCGCTTTATCACAGCCCTTCCCTGGTCACACAGCTCAGCTGTGCTGTGCCCGCATAGCAGATTGTCATACACACCGTACAGCACAAGCTTCCCCAAAGTAATGAATTCTTGTCTGCATGCACACGTGGACTGCACAGAAGAGTGGGAATTTTCCTCCTGACTGAAGAGCACACGGAGGGAGGGTCTTTCCAAAAGCCTGCCCTCAGTTTGGACTCAACCCCAAACCCCTGCAATGGCAACCGCTGATCTGGTTCAGTGCATCAACTGATCAGAAGATTCCTTCCCAGCTCCAAAACTGGTCACTACCATAATCCCAAGTACGTAACACAGACAACCACCAGGCATGGAGAGAATTTTCTTTCATCTCAAAGAACTGCCCCAACAATTTGGTGTCCCACGTGCAGTCAGTATCAAACCCTAGTGCTTCAGGCCACCTTTGCTTTGGCAAAACTTCCATCCAAACCAGCAAATCTTCAAAAGCTCAACATTTTGGTATCATCATCCAAATGGGTAGGGGCAAAAATGTACGCTCGATTACGTGATTCTTACTTTATGCTGAAGAGTGACAGTGTAGTCCTGGCGTCTCGCAGCTTAACCTCTGCAAGGCAAAGCTGGAGTGTCTGGTACTTTGCCACCCAGGCAGAACCACTCAAAGCAAGAGCGCTGCACGTGCAGCGAGATACAGTTCAGTGCAAGCAGCATAGCAGGATCTGCCCACAGTCATTAGCCTTACTGCAGCAGGAAAACAACATAGCAGAGATGTCAACCTTTTACCACTGTAATTGTTACACCAGGTTTTTCTCTTTGCATTTTCGATTGGAAAAAAAAAAAAATAGAGCAAGTGAAATAATCAGAATTATTCTTTACACCTACAGCTGATAAAAAGAACAGATTTTCATCAAAAAATAGTTTTATTGAAACCAATCTGTTTCATGGGAACATATCCAATGCAAAGAACCTGACAAGCACCTGTCAAAATATTTTGGTTTGGCAATATCAACTCAACTAATTTCTATGATGTTTCTTCTATATTTATACATTTATGGTTGTACAGTATTACCTATTCTTAAAGACAAAGTTTTAACTATGAAAGTATCTCACAGTAAGGGAATACAAGCTCCCTAATGAGCCCTACTTATCAACGGCTTTTTTTTTGGCTACATTAGCTCTAACAAAACTTGTTGCAAAGATTTTCTTCACATCTAAGACTACCTAAGTACTGGAATAGATTGCACACAAAGCTGTGAAGTACTCATCATTGGAGATCTTTAAGAACAGTTTAGACAAAAACCTGCCAGAAATGACTTAGCAATATTTGATTCTGCCTTGGGCATGAAGAGAGACTTGAATGACCGCCAAGTAGTCCTTGAAATTCTACTATTCTGTGCTGTTACCACCCTGATTAAGCAACAAGACCCATCCTGTCTAGTATCTTCTCTCTTGAATGGGCAAGACCAGCAAACCCAAATGCAGCATTGCATAGTTACAAGGTTTGAGCTAAATAACTTTGCACTGACCCTCTCCAGCCTCCTCTAGCCACTAGCTTTCTAGGAAAAGAACTTGGTAGCACAACAACATCCCTTTCACAGCAAGTTTCTTTCCTTGTGTTACTATAATAGATAACAAATTAGCAGAGCATAATCACTTTATGATGCAAAGTGAAAGCATAAACCACTTCTAAACAATAAACAAAAACAGTAATTAACTGGGACAAATAATTTTTTTTGTCAAAGGAAGCAACTCAATTCCCTTATAACTCACTCAGAACATATGCCCTGCAACATTGTTTAACTCTCATAACTGCAGATAAAGCTGAACACGTGTGAAAGTTGTATGAGATTGAAAACCATTCAGGACAGAGACCCAAAGAACTCAAGTTATTTAGAACAAAAGAAGAAAAAGAAAATCTTAATTCTGAAGTCAGATACCTAAGGGGCATTTGAAATAATACTGCCTCTCTCCTATAAGTTATACCCTCCTCCCTCTCTCTTACAGTCTCTGGGAAAAAAAAATACAACTACCAAACCACCAAAAACCAAAACATCACCATCTGTCATCAAAACATCTTGATTTTATTCACACTGATTGGCTGCTCTGAAAAATGACATCTTAAAATGCCTCCAGCCAGCTGAGAAGTAAAAGAACTGAGCTTTTTTTTTTTTAAGAGCTTACAGAATTAATTTTCTTCCTTTATGTAAGTAGCATTGAACACAAATATTTTAAACACAATAAGATTTTTCTTTCATTGCCTGCAGAAGAATCAACTTTTGCTATCCTGCACTGAAAAAATTAACATTGACCTTTAAATGAGATTTCTAGCATTTGGTTACATTCCATCAGATTTTTAGTTGCTTGTGAAAAACTGAGTTGCTATAATATCAAAATTTGAAAAGTTTACCTTATTTCATTACTTTCATTAACATTATTACAATGTTAAAAACATTGCCTGTTAAATGCTGCATTTTAAGGATACTGTTCCAATTAACTTCAACTCTAGTTGAAGTAAACTCAACTGTGTTTCCTTGGAATTTTTGCTCATGATCCGATAGGTCTAAAAAGGACAACATCAATTGTATATTGGATACCAACTTTCATTACAAGCGGCGTCTGAGGCCAGTCCTATCAAGAACAAAAGTCTGAACAGAACAGATGAAAGTACCTAGTCCTACTTTACTCCATCTGTAACAAGAATTTCTTCTAAACTAGTCTGTAGCCTTTTCATGAGGATATAAGTGCCTGAAAAAACTGAAAATTAACATGACAAGACAGTTGATTCTCCAGCAGACTAACAGACAGTACTGCACCCCTTAGTCGAATCAACGACAACGTAGAGCATGTATCTCGAGCCTCACTACTGGTAGCTGAAAGATCATAACCAAGATTTTTGAAGTTGCAAGGGGAATAATTTGGAAGTCAGCAAGGAATGTTAAAATCCAAAAGTAAAATCTTTTAAGTTCTAACAAGTGTTGTTTGATGAGAGCTCTTAAAGTAGAAGAATGGGCACAGCACAATCACTCAGCTGCGAAATGCACTCAGAGCCAATGGCCAAATACAGAGATTCAGTTCCAAAAATCAAACGAGGCATTCGGATGCTATGCCAACAGGATTAATAGATTCAGCGATCACCTGAACCCTTTTACGTAACTTCTTCACACAGTGTGCGAGAGCATGAAATTACAAGGCGGCAGAAATTGCACACTTACTTCTCACATGAATAAATCTGTACACAGTGAGAAAAGATTCGCGTAGTGCATTTCAGTATGTTCTTTTCAAATGGCAGAATAATTCAGATTTATTTCAGGCCTTCTAATAACTTCAATGGACTAGGGAATAAAACATTCAGCTAGTCTACAAGTGTACTAGGGAGACAATTTTCTCTTTAGTGCCTGGCAGAATGAGATGAAAAGCAGAAACAAAGCCATTTTTTCCTGCAATAACTTACATCAAGTTTCATCAAGGTTGAAAGGTCTTTCTTTGCTGCTTCGACGATGGCATCAATATGTTTGCTGTTACAGGAATCTTGCACAGCACTATAATGGAAAACTGCGGAAGGAGTTTCTGTCACCGTCACCGTCTTCTTCAATATCGACTGCAAGGAACAGATACACAACAAGTATCCTTTCGACACTGTAATTGGCACCGACCCAGCAAAAACTTGACGTATCATCTGTGTTCTCTATCTACCACAACTGGTGGCCTAGAAAAAAAAAAGCTAGGTTTCCAAAATAGCAACAGCTTGCTAACTTCATTATCCTTGGTTTTTTCTGCAAAGCTTGACACTCAAGTCAAACAAAGTTACTCATCACAGCTTGCAAAAGGGAAGAATAAGAGACTTTTCAGAAACTGGGCAGCTGCCAGCTTGACAGAACTAAAACTTGATCAACACCATATACAAAGATGGAGAAAAAGATAAAATGTCCGTCAAGGTCACATGGAGCCACAGTTTCTCTTCAGATTTTGGTTTGCAGTTTTATAATTCAAGAGCATTTTTGTGCTCTTAACTTCCAGGTTAATACTTGTAAAAAGACGACCACAAAAACAGATTCATAAAACATGACTGAAAACCTACAGGCAATTCACAGGCTTAACCCTTTACTGCAAGTAACTCTCACAAATAAAGCATGATCTGACAAATCTGCCTTTCCAAATAATCCTTTTTATGAATCATGGGAAGGCAATAGCTAAAATCAAGAAGTTGCAGCAGATTTCCCATTACTTGCCAAAGGAATCTCCACAGTTTCAAGATTGCACTAAAAAGCCAAAACAGTCACCAAAATCTACAGAAACAACTGTGAACTAAAACACACCAATACAAGACCATCAAATATCACAACTCATACAGAAGTTGCAAGGGCAGCATTTCAATGTAAAGGAGAAAACATCTAAATTACTCAAAGAATAATGATGAGTAAGGAATTGCAATGCCAGAAACGTGCTGGAGTCTCCAAAGGAGAACACCTACCTTGCCCACAACAGGACTGCTGGCAGCGTCCTCCGAGCCAAAGTGCACTCTGGCTCTTTCATACGCCATGTCCATGTCCGACTTCGCACCGCTGGAATTATCTACAAGCAATATGAAAAATCTTTTAAGCACCTCCCTTATTACAGTTACTCAGAAACAGCAGATAGTATGCAAAGTTTAGCAACTATTTCTTTTTTCATTTCTGAAGCTGAGGATAAAATAGAAAGTGGCATCCTCATATTTTTATTTATTTCCTAGTTTCTTTGAGCCTGGAAGATCTGATGGAAACTTTAAATCTTCTCATCGGAGCTCATGTATAAAATATGTCCCAAAATTCCCACAGAGTACAATAATTATTTTGAGGTAGACAAAACAGAGTCATTTCGATCTGAAGATTACCAGGAAGAGGCAAATGTACCAAACAGATTTACTTCACTTTTTTTAGGAAATTATTCTTATTAACCTTTTCTCCACTAAACTAAAGAACATTTTTTTACCCAATATATTGCAAGAGCTTTCATAGAGAGAATATTATGAGCAACAACTTCTTAAAGGCTCTCCATAGAAAGCATTCCCCCTGCCTCAATGCATAAAATAATTTCAGATCTTTTCTATAGCTTGTCCAAACTTCTAATGCATGTAATGTACTGAGCAATACCTAAGGAATTCCCTTACAGGTCTCACTTATTTAATTCATTAATTTGAAGTCTAACAACTTCTATTCCTTACTTCCCAATTTTAATCCATCTTAATTATATTAGCTTCTTGGCTGTCTCATCCACCTTTCAGGAACTTATCTGAGAGAATCAATAATGCAAACATAACTGGGAAACAGTTCCTATTTTACCTTGAAAGGATACCCACATATCAGCCTGATGATTTACTGCCGAGTTTAAAAATCATGCAGAGATTGCAATTTCCTTCAACAAGTAAACCCATAATCATTTCTATCATATTTCTATGCCCAATATATCTCAAAAATACACTGTATTCAGAAAAGTTTACATTTTATCCCTCAAGCCTTTTTCTTTCTGTTACTACACTGTTCTTACACTTCTGCTTTTTAAATACCAACTGCTGCTCCAAAACAGAATGGGCCCTTAGGAAAAACAATTGTCTTTCCTGACTGTTGAATTTCATTACCTAATAAAAGGCTCAAATTTTTAATTCTGAATTTCTCCCCCCGCCCCAGTTTGCCCAGGATTGCTCTGATCTTTGAAAAGTTGGAGCTGCCCTATAGTTACACCCTTGTTGCATATGATCATGTGAAAATATTACCCTCCCATGAACAGCTGTCTATAAATTTAATTTTAAAATTACAACTATTTTATTTCTGAAGGAACTCAACTCCTATCTCCACCCCAGCTAGGACAAGGAGAGGATCCTACTGTCCCAAGGATTCAGATCTACCTCAGAGTACTCTTTTCCATGTTATCTACAAATATGAACAAATCTTTGCCTGCAATAAATCCTATCTGCCATTTGGGTCATAACACCATTTAATGATCAGCTTCCAAACAAGAAACCCAACAAGTTGACCCAAAGATTGTCGTCAGCAAAAGTTACAAACAATAAGATGACCCCCCCCCCAAAAAAAAAAAAAAAAAAAAAAAAGAGAGAGCTGTTTATGCTACTAACTGAATTTCATACACATTCCAGCATTAAAGACCCTTAAATTAGTTATAAACAAAAAAAGCTGGGATAGTAGAAATAGCAGCATGGAACTCCATATGGGCTGATTTGACTGTCAATTATACTGCCCCACAAATCACAGTGTCAGCGTAATTACTAAGCCCCAGTACACCAAGTGCATTTTAAATCTAAACACACACTTCTTGGGTTAAACCTAAATAACCTGATAATGGGCATGTAGACATGCAAAGCACCCTCTACATAGCTCTGCATATTAAAAAAATCAGAGAAAGCAAAAAGAGGAGGCATTCTAAGAGTGAAAGCTTATGTCTACTAGAATTCTATTCAAAGCAGAAATCTTCATCTCAGTCATAGATATAAGCTTCCCACACAGTGATTAATTAAACTGTCTTGTTGCTCAGATGGGAGTTAGAAAGGATACAGCAGAACAAGCTTTAACTAGAAGCGTTGAGTCAAAAGAACAGAAGGCAGTGGGAAACTCGAGAGTGGAATGCAATCCTGTTTGATGAACACATGCTCCCTGGTAACCCACACACTGCTGGTATGGAAATCACTGCAAAAACAATAGCACCTGACACAGTCCCTGGCAGTATTTCACTGCCTCTTTCCTTCCAAGTGCTCACTCACTGAACTACCTGCTTTTCCTAACGCAGGTGGCCCTGTGCTCCTGCATCTATGCTGTAGGGTCACAGCTTCAATTCTGAAGAAGTAAAAGCAGCTCCTCTTAACTCTTGATAAAAAAAAAAAAAATCCCCAAACCAACCAATAAAAGATAACTGCTATTTAATCTCGAAAAAATTAAGTTGGGAACACTTCCAGGAACAATGAAACCGATGAAGTTATCACATACAAAAGATCCTGTGGTTTTATTTCGTTCATCTAATTCGTCTGTCCACCAGCCCAGATACTCCACATGACTTAATTACATCTTTTTCCACATAAAGGGTTAGTATACTTAAAAAGTAGGCTAGCCTGAGTTGGCAGGATCATATTTCCTCACCTACACAACTGTTACATTTCAACTTAGCCAGCTATACAAAACACAGAAGAACAAGTTACACCCCAACCCCAGGAGCAGCTGAGGCAAAAATGTTTTCCCCAAAGTCATTTTTAACAGTTTCTGTTGATTTTAATGAGCCAAGCACATCAAAGAGATGCCGAGATAATAGCACTTGTATGACTCTAATAACAGACAGTTCTCTTTTCTCTGAATCAATAATAAACATAATCAATATTCCCATGGAGTCTGAACACACAGTAAGGTAGCGGAAGAAAATCTGAAGCAAGATCTTGGTCTTTTCATTACAGACATCAAGATACTCTCCATGCAAGCTACAGAATGACTGTAGCCTCAGTGCAGTGAACAGAAGTCATCTCCATTAACTGAGACAAACCATAATTACCCAATTAGATATGTTCCTTCTGTCAGTAAAAATTAATTTTCTCTCTCTGCTCAGCTCTGTGTACCCTGACATAACTCTTACAACACATAAAAGGAGAAAGGAAGGACAGACATATTCACTGTTAGGTATGCAGGGATCATTCCACATAAAAGCTTCTAAGAACATGCATGGACCCTGCCTTAAAAGCATTACAGGGCTGCCCAGGCAGATCTCACTGAACTACTTTATTTACCTTGGGGAAAAATGGCTATGTTCAGAGTAAGCATTTCTGAATGCACCACTGAATCAAGTCTGCTGGTATATTTTATAAAGCATAGTGCAAAACAACCTAACATATATGAAAATAAATGTTCTTATCTCCTAAACCATTTAATAGTCAATGTAAGCAACACATGTATCTTCTAATGTATCCAGGGTACCTTTATTCCACTGATTAAACTTTATATGACTTCTCTATTAACAATACCTCCATAATGACTATAGTATCTAAGCATGACCTTACAACCACCTCAGGATGGTTAGTCTGGTACTCGGCTAAAAAAAGACAGATTCTTTCCTTTTATGGTTCACCCAAGAAGTTCCACTTTCTCTACCTTGAACATAAAGCTAATGTAAACAACTGGCTCAGAGGAAGATGTCTACAGTGAAGATGACTGAAATTCACTGAAATAAATACTGCTCAGCCTCATAAATCTCTCATCAGAGCATTCAGTGAGAAATCACCTTTATCACCCACTCAAACACCATTCCTCTAAAAGCAACAAAGCCATGAAATGTGCTCTTTGGGACAATCAGCCAAGCAAGAATCGTGTGTCATCTTTTGCATGAAAGATGACAGCATATCATCATAACTCACTTTATTTCAGTTATGTCAATTAATAAAGCTCTTCATTTGCAGGTCTCTCAGTAGCCAATTACTGTACTGTTCCCCATTGCTAATAAAGACAGCAAGAGAATGCCCTCTTAGATAATAGTCCATTTGTTACTTCAGAAAATCAGTTTTTGACAAACGAGCTAGATAATCATCTTGCAGTAGTACTGCTTCCTAACATAAACAGGAGGATTATCTAGCCCAGTGCTCCAGAGAGCATGTGTCTTCCCCCACATGATTAGATACATTACGTATTTTAGACAATTTTGCCAAGCGCTACTTACTAGAAGCCTCTGCAGACCCTGCATAGGGAGGTGAAGAAAGGCTTCTTCTGAAAACATGCTCAGAGCTTTCTGTACCAGAAACCTTCAACATATCTGAAATTTAGAAACAAAAAAATTACACAAACGTGAAAAGGTACTTCCTAATAAATTTCATTGACAAGAACCTCTCGCTACTCACTTTTAAAACTTATTAAAGGCTGTGTTAAAGGTTTTGAAACACCAATGTGAAACATTGTTTAAACCTGCTCCCTACTTTTGCTTTAATTAAAAAAAAAATTTCAGGTTCAGAGGCAAAGTTCAATTCAATCTATTTTCCCAGGTTCAGTTTCAATACTGACACTTCAACCTGAAAGCCTACACATATCCAGCAATTATTCTGCTAGTACCCAGAGTGTAGAATTTTCACAGCTTCTCCTATGAAGTCAACATTAGGAGCCATTTTTCTCCCCCTCCTCCTCACCCCTCGATACCATCAACAACATGGTAATAATTTCCTATTAAAGCTAAGGACTACCCAAAGACTTCAAACCTGAAGCTGATTTAAGAGAATCTCTAACTACTCTAATCAAATAGAAATCCTCTGATGAATAGCGCAATTAAAACATCACAAAGGATGGTTACTACATGTTTGCAGAAACATTACCCATTTCCAGAGCTTCCCCAGTTTTTTCAAATTTTTCTCCACGATCTTCCTCTGACACGTTAGACACTTGTCTTTTTACTGCTTTGCTCGAACTTCCTCCAGATGTTACACTTGCCACAGAAATGAGCGGGATGGCTTGGCTCTGCTGCAAGCAGCAAGGTGAAAAGGCAAATATAAAACACCCACGCACCCATGTTAAACAGGACTGGACCCTGTATTGACCCCTGGGGTACTTCCCTCAGTTGCAGTGGTCAAAGACTATCGAGGGTGGCCTTGCAATGATAGCTGCCAACTCCCTCAGCACTCCTAGGTGCATCCCATCATGGCCCATGGACTTATGTGTGTCCGTTTTGCTTAAGTATCCCCAGACCTGATCCTCTTCCACCAAGGATACATCATCCTTCAAACTGTTACAGGCAGAAGTGACTCACCATCATTAACACATCGGGACTTGCTGAAACATATTGTTGTTTGTGCAGTGAGGCACATACATCAGTTTGAAGCGATGCGCTTCTACAAACTTTTGAAATTTAAGCTTGTTCCCCTCCTCCCAATTCCCCAAGCATCAGCATAGATTAGGTTTTATAGGCTGGTTATAGAGAAGTAAAGTACTTGCAAGTAATGTCATTATTAAATTAATATTTAACATTTGCTTTACTATCTTCTGAAAAAAAGGAAAACCTGTCTGTGACTTGGCAGCGAAGCACAGATGAAGCGTACCCCAAACTTACACAGTTGAAGAGCTCAGTAGTCAGACCAAGGTAGTTGTGCAAAGCAAGGAATGTCACTCTCTGCAGCCTTACCATGATGATCTAGGAACAAAAAATCAAGAAGCAACAGGAGTGGATTTAGTATTCTCCCACACTTGTTCTTGCAGTTACATACAGTTATGTACCACAGTACCTGAAGGCATTTTATAAAATACAGACTGTACCCTAAGCTGAAATTCCTTTTCAGCAGTAGATAAATTGAGGCAAAGATAGATTCAAGTGATTTACCAAAGACTTCATCATTTGATGGCACAAGAATCCAAAGCATTGTTGCCAAACAACAAATAATGCTTTTTGCTTTCTGTAAACATGAACAACAAACATACCTTGAAATAAATGCATTTGCTTGCATTTCCACCCCCTCCATTAAAAAAAAAATAAATTATTTACCCCATAAGGAGCCGGTGCCACTGCTCTGCAAGCACTCTAAACTAGCATAAGACATCACTACCACCTGACCTTCCTCTGCCCTGGCAGTTTATTCCCACTCTTAAGCCATCCTCTCTTAAGTATCAGCTCTTACAGAGCAAATTAAGTTGCTATAATGATCTGTTCTCCTCAACCATCAGTATTAGGAGGTTCATGTGTCACTCATAAATCATCCAGATACCAGAACAGCTTGCAAGGACAAAAAGATTTAGAAGTGATAGTAAACCAAAAGGACAGACCAAAATGACTGATAAGGTCATGTGCACCCATTTGACTATTATACCTGTGGGACAATGCAGCATTTGACAAACTCTCCAAACTGAAATCATTAATACACTGGTCCCTGCACTAGCTCCCACTTGCAGGATGTGCAAGACATATTTGCAGTGCTCACTTGAGAGCTTTCTAAG
This sequence comes from Phaethon aethereus, assembly GCF_964289735.1. Taxonomy (NCBI): domain Eukaryota; kingdom Metazoa; phylum Chordata; class Aves; order Phaethontiformes; family Phaethontidae; genus Phaethon; species Phaethon aethereus. The sequence goes on along the minus strand of NC_138596.1, from coordinate 1,917,286 downwards.
CTCCTGCAAAGCAAGGGAAGGTGAACTTAAAACTAATACAAAGCACAGCTCTTTCCTCAGATGCTGACAATAGCTTCTGAAGGGGAAACTCGCACCAGTCAATTTTGTGAATTTTGCAAAGCATCAGCCCTCAATAAACAGCTTGTGAGGATACAGCAGTCCTTTCTCAGAATTACATGGCTGTCTTTTTCGTGCTTTAAGCCGTTTTGAAACCCTGTTGGTGCATAACCACGATGCAGAGCCCATGCCAGCACATTCTACCCCACCAAGACTAAAGAGCTTACAGTGCAGGTCAGGCTATCACATAGAGAAACTGATTAAATGTATATAAATGAATTATTTCTTCCTGTATGTGATTAATGCTGAGATCATCGAGTCTAGGACTCTAAGAGTGAGAGGAATAGCAAACCTAGTCCAAATCTTGAAAAGAAGCTATATTGAACAGTTCCATATCTGCAAAAGGATTATGAGCTCAGTGAACTTCAAAAATGTAACTTTAAAATTAGAGTGATTTTTTTTCTTCCCCCAATTCTACTTAAAAACAAAGCTTACCTGTACCACTCTAACAAGAGTTTCAGGGTATTTCTGGAAGACATCTTGAAAGGCACTTGCTGGAAGTCGCAATATAGTGGACGGAACAGCTGCTCGGGCTGAGACCGTTTTATAAGGAGCAGGGTGACCCTAACAGAAAGTTTCAGAGACACAAGGTTAATGCACCAATTACCTCACCCAATTCTTCCTAATCGCTTCCTGAATTTCTACTTTGATATTGTATATGCTTGACAGGCATCATCTGACCACAAAAAGCCTTCAACTTATGCTCCATGACCTACAGGTGGTGCAATGAGGGCAGCATGGTCAGGTGAAGTCACACCAGCAATTTCACTAGCATTAAACAGAGGCAGAGGTAGAGAAATAGGAGCTACAAGAAGATGTATCAGGTTAAGAGGAAAATGCTAGTCTGTCAACTCTGTTAACTCTGTTACAGTTTTATTACAAAGGCAGGCTTCAGAAGTATTTCAACTGCCAGCTATTCAAGACTGCAGAGAAAAGAGGTTTTGTTGATTTTATTATCTGTACTGACCACCAAGTTATTTGCTGCAATAGCAGACTCACACAATCAGCAAAAGATATAATAACAAAATTGTATAGTAATTACATACATAATGGAGCAAGACAAAACCCAGGCAGACTTCTTATGTTTTAAGGTATGAATATATATGTATCTTCACATATATTCATACATATATGTGAAATATTCCAAATGACAAAACCAAACAGCTTCTCTTTACTTGAGATAGACTGGGTCTATTCCACCCTGAGTTGCTCAAAGACACAGATGGAGAATTAACAAACCAAGGAACGATAGAACTAAGTGGGGAGAATACAGAGATTTTTACACTGGAAGGTTCCCTTGAATCAAAACAGATTTTAACAAAAATCTACTGCCAAACACTTGCATAAAAACTCCAGGCAACACCCCTTCAACCCCATCAGAGATATTCTTTTCAGTATTTACTAAGTCATGAATTCATTTGCCAATACATGAAACACTGATTTATCCAATCTTTCTAAAATAAAAGGCATCCTTCTGTGGTATGGAGCAGGAGCTAAGGAAGAAACGGAGTTTCTACTTTAACACAGTCACCTTACAGCTTCTGAAGCTTTCATTCCTCCTGAGCAGCAGAAGGCAAATTTTTCCAAACACTGAACACACAGATGCTAAATTCTGATTACAAACAGGAAAACTTGCAAGTCTTCCAGAGCATCAGACAATTAAACACAATCACTGCAAAAGAATTTCTGCCTAAAGAACTCAGCAAATCCAAACAAGATACATCCTGTAAAACTATAACCACTCTGGAAAATAAAGCTACAGCTCTGTCTGCCTTGCTGGTCTGGAAGTCACGATGAAGCAGATTCTAAAATTAAATTAAATTAATTGGAACCAATTTCTTAATTACACCAACTTCAGCTGACCTTTTTATAAAATCTGGGTATGATATTAATAGCTTTGATTTTCGAGTTCCTGAGGGATTTGAAATTTTAAACATCTCTTTGACCTACAGTGCAAAGTTACCAGGCATCCTCAGTTTTCCTGAATTTCTTTTAATTAAGTAAAGAAATTATCAAATTACATTTCTGTGCCTTCTGCTGTACCAAAAATAAATACCACATTCCTCTTTTACCAGCCAGTTTAAAGCCTGGCTTCAGATGAAGAATTAGTTTAGAATTCTCCTTATACTCAAATGTAAAAGAAAATGTATATAGTCTGCTTTTAAATACATACATTGCTATAATTGCCATCAACTGTTATTTCCTAGAAATTTCTATACCAAATATATAGCGATAAGCTAAAGAAACCTATTAAATCTGTAGTTGCTGGACAAAGGATAAGCATTAAGTTTAACGGTGTTCCATAATAGTTATTCAAAAGGGCAAAATAAGCACTGTACATCACATTTCTATGGTCTAATTCTACCCAGTAAAGTGTTTGGTGGTTTTTCTGAACAGTGCTTGTTTGAGGATAGACCAATGCTGACAGAAAACCAGCCTAAGGATAATAAAGGATAATGATGCAGCAGCCTTTTTCTCCAAAGAACAGCCTATCCCTCCAGTTTTTCAGCATATAATTTTTCCTTTTCTAAATCCCTGCATGAGAGCAGCCTGCTTTTGAAAGGGCCAACTACCATGTCTAATTGGTTTGGAACATGCTAAAAGCTGTCAGAGGAAGACAAAGAAGAAACATTCCCATAATTGTCAGTTCTCTCAAATATAATGTGATCAGCCACACACGGAGAAGAACACATTTAAATTACATTATTTTACAATCACACATTGAGGTCACAAGGAACAGTTAAGTTATAATCAGTAGTGAACCAGGGGTTTTTCAACAGAGAACTTCTTGTTCTCAACGTCGGTAACTGTTTACTTCTGTCTTACTCCAAGAGCTGTGGAGTAATTAAATATTGTAGGTGACAAACGTCACAGCTAAAGTAGTAGTTGAATCCAGATGACAGCCAATGGCCAAATCCAAATGAATTTGGTTAAGAAATGTGCTACAAGAGACACAGGTGCCTTACCTTCTCCCTCTTGGAGCGGTAACTCCTTTTTGTACCCAAAAATCTGGCATATGCCACGCCATGATGACACTGCTGCAACCCGAGTTCTTTCAGCAATCAACTGCTGCTTTATAACCTCATCTATCTTGTCCACCACCATTTAAACAGACTTGAGCCCTGCAAGGCTCACCTTTATCCCAGTGTTTTTTCAGCTTCTTTTAACCCTCAGACTTTAATTTTCCCCCCCCCCCAGTCATTTGCATTTGATCAATATTCCTCCCAGACTCTTCTTTTTCATTGCAGCTATGCCACCTGCTCACAGTTTTCCAAATACCATCTCCACATGGAGGACAAAAGAAGAATAAAACCCAAAGCTCCAGCAATCAGTATCAAATGCCATCTCCATTTGTCCCGTTTAGCTCTGAATGAAAATTCACCATTCAGGAAAGAGATCTGACTGCACGCAGGGGTAGAGCGGGCACTCAGCAACAGCTTCTGGAAACACTCGTCTGGAAATCGCCAACGCTCAGTTCAGAGATTTCCTTAATATTTGAGGCAGCATGAATTCAGAGTCAGATGAACTACCACACAGAACTGCTCCAAAATACCAGGAACGGGCTAGCATCTACGTGGATTCAAAGCCTCCAATTTCTCCTTCAAGTTTTGAGAAATAAGCATGTATCTGCTCTAGGAATAAGTGAAATACAGAACAAGTCTCTTATGTCATGGCTGGTATCTTCGTATTTAGTAGATCTAAAGGGATTTTTCGATTTAAAAAATTGGAAAATTGAGTTAGAAAAGTACCTCTTGCATGACCTTTCTTTTGGATCCAACAACAAGAGGTTGCCACTTCTTGCTGCAACCTCAGTTTTCTTGCACATCTCTTAACCAAGTGGGGGACTGGCCTGACGTCATGTGTGACAAAATCAGTCAAAGGAATCACAAATTCACCTTAGACAACTCAAATCCTCTCTGAATACATTATTTCTTCATGTCAGACACATATGTTTGGTGGTACAGTAACACTTAAAGTTATGGTATCAGCAGGAAGTTCTAAGACTCGTTCACTCATTTGGAATGCCCCTGGGAAATTTCCTCTATTTTATCAATGCTACTTTCTCTCTCCTTGACCATTTTCATGCTACTCTTATACCTAAAGTCAGCAAGGAACGTAAGGAAGAGGAAAACCAGAAATAAAATAACCAGTTCACAAAGCTGGAAAACAAGGCAGAAAAGAGACGGCTGTAAAAATAAATGAGAACAAGTTACTTCAGACAAAAAGTTTGCAAACTTTTTGCTTATATACTCTTCTGCATGCTGATACCCTTTTCAACACATTTTCAATAGTTTTCATTTTCTGATTTACCAGTGGTATAACTAATGAGAAAAAAAAATGATAGAATGAGAATTGAAAAAAAAACCAAAAAAAATCCACAAAACCAAAAGGAGAACCCCAAACACACACAACACAAAATGAAAGGCAGTCACCCCTAAATAACACAAAACCACAAACCATTGTTATACAAGAAGGATTTCTTCTCGTTTATTCAAAAATAATATAGGAAAAGAACATGACTAGTATTCATGTTCCTATACAATGATTCTGCTCTTTAGAATATTAAGAAAATTTACTGGTGGAAGTAACAAGGGCAAAGGTTACTCTAAATCTGCTATTAATATGGATTTGATGGCAAGAACTAGAGTTATACAGTCCAGATTATTCATGTACCATTACTTTCTCAGAAGAAAGCATGACCAAGGTTACAATTGCCTATCACTTTTGATAGCTTTTATGGAAGTTTTATATATAAATATAAATATACAGACATATGCTTGCATCTAGAAGTGGCAAAGAACACTTACAGCGTCATTAAAACTACTTACACTTAGAATAACAGTACCTTAATGAAAGGAGACAGCCAAGCACCAGAGAAGCATGGTACAAGGTCAAATATGAACAACTTATTGATTAGATTATCTTCATGCTCCTAACTATTAAAAGCCTTCAATTTAGCACTTCAGGTGCTTGCGTGTTATCAAAGATGATGAATTCACCACCTTCAATTTAGGTATTCCTAAGTAGCACTGTGACAATTTCAGCCAAACCATCATTGTAATTCCAACTGAAACAAAATCCACACCACTAATTTGTGCAATAAATAGCGTTTAGCTCATCTTGTCGCCTGCCAAAGAGCACAACCTTCAGATGGTCACCAGCAACATTAACATATTAGGAAAAAATTAAATCCATCAACCGGTTTCACACTATAATTACAATAATAACAACTGTCAGATTTATTTTCATTAGACTGAATAAAAATAAATTCAGTAAGTAACAAATCAAACAGTGTAAAAGCCTGGACTTCTGGGCCCTAACCTGGTCCTTCTCCTGACTGCTTTCTGACCTTGAGTGAATCCATAAAAGAATAATTTTTTCAGCCATAAAAGAATAATTCAAATCCTACTGCTTCTCAGAAATAGCGTTAGAGTGTCATGCATACACATTTCATAACCAACTTACATCCCACAGAGCTAAGCTTACAGCTGTGACAGCCTGGGAGGAGGAAAAGAATTGGTCAAAGAAACGTTTTCCATTCTGATTGTTTCATAGCGATATTCAATGTCTACTTCCCCCGACAGGCTCTGCGACAAAGCAGCACTGCAGAAAACCCACACGTTCAAGAACTTACCGTGATAACATCAAGAATGCTGAGAAGGCTATGGACGCTGTCTCCTGCCAGCACCTCCTTAACCACCACTTCTGTTCCATCCTGCAGGTGTAGGAGAGAAGATTACTGCAGGCTCACAGCTGCGTATTTGGCATATATGGAGCATTTCAGAAAGCTTAACTTGCTCTCACTCTCCCAGTGCTCTGAGAAGCCCTAAAAGAAATGGTCCCCCACTATAACCTGGACACTTGTTTTCTCTCTGCTCTGATGGAAATGTGCTAATTCAAACCACCAAAGTTTTAAACCACCATTCTAAAAGTGATAAATTAAAAAGACACTAAGCTAGTTTTGTCTAGGGGGAGATATGACCTGCTCAAGCTTTGCTATGTAGCAACCGATAAAAAAAAAAAAGCTTCCTTCACTCACAGACAGAATTAGCTCCCTTTATCAAGGGATTACAGGTCAAGAAGTAGTACAAAACAAAGAACAGCAAAATGCAAAAATATACAGAAATCAGCAAATTTGGGTAATTTACAAACACAAAGCCCCTGCATTTTTAGACATCAGAAATCTGTTCAGATGTTAAAGTTAAACTCAAAGTTCAGTCAGGAAGAAGGGAAAAACAAAGTAAAATCTAAATCGCAGAAGGGATCACAAGGGCTAGCACTCAACATTTTAAGACTTGCCCGTAAAACAAGCCATCATTTCTTTTCCCCGTCTCCCCAAAAGTGAATCTGAATCTTTCACCTCACAGGCAAACCTGCTAACTACCATGCAAGAATATTATGGAGTGAAGTGTACTTGATCTCTCCTGATCTGTACACCTATTTTATATAACTACTATCTAAAAGGAGAATGTTTCCAACACTATGCAAAGCCAGTCTTCCACCCTGTCCTCCCTGGATAACTATGCAACTAGAGTATGTGAGGACATTTCAGAATGCCTGATCAACATTGTGTTTCACTCTCTCATCTAAGACATGGGGGATGACAGCTCAAAACCTTGATCTTTATAAATATCATGGCACTGAAGGGTTGGAAGTAATCCCTTCTGAATCACTACGATTCAGATGTCTAAGCTTAATCAATACTTAATGATGTATGCCAAACCATATGCTATGCCAACAGATTGATCTCAAAAACCATGGATCAGTTTATTCTTACACTTTCTTGAATGCAAACTTCCAGCTTGCCATCCTGCACAACGTAGATGCTGTTATCCAGCTGCCCAGGACGAAAGATGTATTCACCTTCATGCAATTGCACAAAAAACATGTGCTTGCACAGTTCCAGGAACAGAGGTTTCTCAAAGTGGCCAAGAACCCTGCAGGAAAGAAAATAAGATATTAGCCTTTTTTCCTTTTCGGCAAAGGGAAACCTAAAACCATCACTGTCTTTGCAAAATCCTTCCTAAATTAGCAAAGCCCCCAGGCATGAATACCAGAGGAACCCCAGAGGCAGTTCTTGCAACAGCATGGCAGAAGGCACAGAACTACTGTAAATACTGGAGATCCTTTTTGAGTAGCTCTCCAAGCAATGCCAGCAGGCTCAGAAGGAAGTATATCCAGTCTTTCTCAAGCAAACACCAGCATGGCTTTTGAAGGGAAGAAATATAAAAACCTGCAAGATTCACACACTGCATGAGAAAAGTTACCCTATGGAACTTCCCCTTTTCATACAGCTACCCTGTCCATGTAATCAGAACACATGAGAAATATCGAAAACAAAGGGAAAAAATCCTGTCATTTGCACATATTTTAAGTTTGAAATATTCCATCTCCTGCAGGTAGCACGCAGCTGGACTCCTGCAATACTGAAACTAGTCAGTTACTACCAGGCAGACAGAAAAAAGTGCCCATTCTGTGCACAACACCAGAAGGGCCCTCCATTAGCTCACATTTAACAGGATCAATCTATCAAATTTGACTGCAACATCAATGAGTCATAGGAGATCATAATTCCACAGCAGAAAATTTAGATTACTTAAATAGCAGTTTTATTACAGTATGTATGACTTTCAGGACTAAATTGTAGCGTAATTGGAAGAAAAATGAACACACACAAACAAAACCAAAATTACAGGTCTGAAGATCTCATCCTCTCTGCTGTGTCAGCAATATAAACACTTGACTGAACAGGCACAAAGACCATCCTTTCCTCTCAACCTGCTGAAGAGCTGTGGGGATTAAGTTGACTTTGATCCTGTTTGCAACCTTTTCAGCCAGAAAAATAAAAGATTCTGCAGTTTACAGAGTTGTAGATATAGTATCCAATTAACATTTACCAATTATGATGCCTTTCTGTACCAAAAAAATTGTCTGATACAGTCTAAAGGGAAGTTTAAAAATGTAGAAATCTGTTCATGTTAGAAAAGCTTTATTATCATCCCCAAATTTAGGTCACTAATCTGTGTCTTTTTTTCTTTTTTCCTTTTTTTAAACACAATCAACTATTTTCTTAATGTTTCTAGAAAATTAGAAGTCATTTATTCTCTCCTTATGCTCAGATGAGCTTTCAGTCAACTGCTTGAAAGATTCTGACCATCCAGTGATAAAATTTAAGACTTGACATGAACTGCCAAATATTTAGATCACTCAAACATCTGTCAAAAACAAAATCCAAATCTATCGTTCCATTTAACATTACCTAACGTTTTTAAGCATGTATAGGACTTCTGATGGCAAATGGGAATTCTTTACATCAAATTCAGTCAGATCTGCCTCGAGCAAAGAGGGAGGTGGTTCTTTTGGCTGTAGAGTTGGACACTCCTTCTTAATACGCAGAATCCTACAAAGAAAAAGACAAGTCAGAAAGTTCAGGAAGTCTCCTCGTTTGTCTTAAGTATGGGCTGTATCCTGACACCACAGGTTGACTGCAATACTGAACACACACCATGCCAAGTTACACACCATCAAGTAGATAAAACAGTAACATTCCGCCCTCCAACTGCTCCTTTCCTGCCTTTCTTCAGCAAAACCAGAGACAGTGCTGTGTACATAAACCACTCCATTTCAGCAAACTTCCCAGCAAAATGCAGGGCCAATGCACAGCTGACAGGTCTGCGACAAAACAGCAGCTATGGAAAAGCACTAAACTAGGGATAGGTTCCACGCCACAAACCAAAAAAAAAAAACCCAACCAAACCACAAAACCGGCCTCCATGGCATGAATTTTCCCCTTCCCAAAAGCTCAAGTACCTTTTAGCCAAAGATAAAACTTTTGCCCGCTTCCGCATCCTTTGGCGAGGCACAGCGTTTCCAACCAGAGAGTTTGGAAGAGTTGTAACCTAGGAGGAAATCATGAAAACAAAAGCATTTACTAAAAACCAAACCAAACAAACAAAAAAAATCCCGACCCACTAGTTCCAACCCTGCAAATGCTCCAACTTATCTTAGCAAGCCATTAGAATAGGAGCAGAGTGAAGCACTCATACAAGACCTTGGAGGACTGGAACACCACCTACTCCAGGATCACTTTCTTTCTAGAAAGCAGGTGGAGTATATTTTGATTTTAATAACCAACTACTACAATGGTAGTGGATGGTAGAGGGGGGGAAAAAAAAAACCCCCTTCACTATGCAGTTGTCACTCAGGAACGCTCAACACCAGGCAGAGCAGTAACATTTAAGGCTCCAGTACTCCTATGGCAGTCTGTGGTGCTGACAAACTAGGGCCTGCTTCATTTCTGAGCTGGTGACAAACAGCAACACAGACGTGCAGCGAGGTTTCTACTTGTTTTTAACGGTTACTAAGTGCCACCTCCTGGAGAAATGCAGCAACTGCAAGACCAAGAAAAAATCTCATTAGTTACTTTCAAAATATTACTAGTCCTCCACTTGTTTCTCAAGGAGTTTAAACCCAGGAAAAGGTTTCTCTCACAAAAAAAAACCACAACCTTTAACTAGTTTCTAAAAAAAAAAAAACACGTTGTTTTCCAAAGTAAAATCTGGGTATTTTATCAAAAATACATGAAATATAATCAACAGCAGTTCGTTTGTAATATTCTATGTCTTGTTCAGGAGTAAAGGCAAAAAGCAAGATCTAAAACCCCAAACCAAAAAATATCTGAAGTTATTTTACCACATGGAATGCTAAGCCTTCTTTACTTATGTGAGCTACATACAAACAACTGCGTTAAAAGAATATTAAAATTAAGAAGTTGCTGGCAACAAATACAATTTCTTTTTACTGAGGGCTTTTTTGACCAAGTTCCACATGAAGCCTGATCCGCAATGCAAAAGCAAGGTTCAGGGAGTAACCTCCTCTCTCCACAAAGAACCATACCCCAGAACTAAATATTAGAAACAGCACAGTGTCTAATTATTAAGTCCAAGTATTTGAGTTCATCTCAACAAAGTTTAGCAGCGTTTGAGGCAGAAGGCTGCAGTTCACAAGAAGAGTTCCTCCACAAGCAGTGACTAACAAAGCACGGTTACTTACCTGTACCTTAACTTATTTGACAGATGTTGTTTTTAAGCACCCTGGCAATGCAAGTGCACACCTGGACTCGAGCAGGCTATCCCACAGGGAGCAGCTGGGACACCCACGGAGGGTGTCCCAATCCTGACAAGGGGCCAGTCCCAATCCTGCCTCGCAGCTTCTCTGGGCTGGAGAGTCCACCGGACTCACACCCTGGCTCTGACTACGGACAGCGGGCAGGGAGCACTTAGGCAGTCAGAACTCAGTAGCCTTTTCCTTCACCCACCCTTTGTATCTACAGTCACAAGCAAGTAATAACCATTTGCTCCTCTGAAAAGGGGTTGGAGTAAGAGGCGGTTTTCCAGAGTCAGGCTTTATCAACAGCATCATATACACTAAAACCGCGCACAGAGTTCCAAGAAGTTGCTACACAGATTTTGGTATGGGAAGTCTTGAGTAAGTCAGTCACTTCAACCTCCAGGACCTACTGCACAAGTTTCTAACAAAACCACATGCAAAATCCCTGCACCGACATAGCCACTCATGACACCTCTGAAAAGATGAGTTCTTGTGACCACAGTGGTACTGTCAGTCAGAAAAAAAAAAAAAAATCTCACATTCCATGTACACTAAGTAGCTTCAAGGGAAGCATGTATTTTGAGGAGAAAGACAGGAAGATTAGTCTCCTAGTTAAATGAAATCCAGGCACTCAGTGGTGATCACCTAGCATGCCTACTAAGATTAACCTAATCCTCTAAAGGAAATGTCTGTCTGCAGATTTCCTCAAGCCTTCTTGTTGCAATTTCCCAAGAATAGCCACTTGCAAAGATAAAAGCAAAAAACAAACAAAAAAATGAAGTAAATACCAAAGAGGCAGCCACAGCCTTGAAGGATTTAACCAACTGATGCAGAAACAGATTCCTGACTGATGGAAAATTCTTGAGGAGACCTTTCAGAATAGGACAGGAACAAGACCAGGACAATAACCCGAGGGCACAGGGGGTATTCCTTGTGGAAATAGGTTGATCTTGGGATAAACCCCTCTTGAACAGTCTCTAATGAGCCAGTTTGACAAGTCCCACTTGCAATTCAGTACAAGAAAACAAGGGCTCATATTGCTGAAGTGCTTGGTGCTCTTCACAGGTAAACTGCAGAAAGGTAATTCGAGGACCTGCTCCACAGATAGACTCACATGGGAAAGAAGATGTCAGCTTTGAATATAATGGCAGTACTGGAAGTCATTACCTGAAAGGGACAGTCCTGAATACAGACACTGAATATCTTGACTATAACCGTAAATACTGAGAAATAGAGATATTTAAACAATCATTGACTCCAGAACTGAGTTAGATATTCACTGAGTTATCACTACCCTCAGCATCTGCAAATATTCTTGAAAGAGGTAAGGTATGGCCAGAAAGAGAAGCTACTGCTGTTCCATCAGCAATTCAGGCAGAATTCCACGAGTTCTGAAACATCCCAAAAATTCCAGTGCAATTTTATAGATTGAAGGCCCTGGGCCAGGCTAAGCAAGTAAAGTACTGCAAAGCTTACACCACCTTCCAAACAGGATTTTAACCTTTAATTCTCTCCCACCATGCGAGATGCGCTTACCTTTCTCATGATCTTCCTCCCATAGAACATCACTTTGTCGCGCTTGCGAAATCTGTACTGAGGCACATGAGGCTGAAGTTGTTCTGAAACAGAGAAGGATCACATCAGAAACTGTCTGCAGCCCTAAGCGGAGGGAAAGAACACTGAGCACAGGTTGTCAATGTTGCTACCTCTGCAACAGCTGTGGCTCCTGTCTACTAAGCAGCAAGCTCTTCTCACCAGCGTTTGGAATTTAAACCAACACAAAACACCTCATGATCCAACTCTGGTTAGCCAAACCAGACTAGGGAAGATCTGGCTTGAGGCTCTACCTAACCACTGGAGGAGATAAAAAGGCTTTCTAAACATGACACAAGAATCAGGTAATTTAAATCTCACAGAGGAACCTCTAATTCACCTGTTTCTTATTACTAGAGCAGTGAAATCGCAACAGGGTTGAAATTATTTGCATGCCAACTGATAATAAGGCTATCATATACTAAAGAAAGAAAAACCTCAAGCGTCCTGCAGGTGACAGTTATGAATCCTGTGTTCAGACCTTGGTAAGTGAATTAACACAAGTTCTTCATCCTTTAATTTTACAGCTGTTTTCCTACAAGAACCACTACCTTCACAGCAAGTAATTATTACAAATCAGCACAGAATCCACCACATATTATTACAAAAATACTGAAGATAGCTGAGAAAACTGCTTTTAAAACATACATGTTTATTGAGTACTTACTTGATTGTTTCACTCTTCTGTAAACGACAAACACAACAATTGCTATAAGTAGTAATGCGACGGCAGCTCCAATTGCAATTCCAGTCAGCTGTGAGAGGAATTCAGGGGGGAGAGAACTTAGTAACTTCTAAAGTTCAAAATGATTAGGTACTTTTTGGAGGACTGAAGAACACTTAGCTCAGTAAGATGTCTCAAAGTCAAGCACATTTATAAATACTTAATTTTTAATTAAAACATCACACATGCAGTAAGTTTAAACTACATCAGTATCTCACACATAAGCTCACATGCAAAATATTCAGCATTTTTCTCCCCAAGGATCTGTGAACTGATCAACTCAATGTACATGGGATGAAATAACAGGAATTACTTCCTGCCTCATGCACAGTGACAGCGAGGAAACAAACACTAAGACTGTGACTTAGTACAGTTCCTAGAACTTACGTGAAGTTACACGCTACTCACACATACACAATCTTTTGTCCAGCTGATTAAAGCTATACGTTACCATAGTAGTCTGTATCCTGTCTTCTACAAACTGAAGAATTCGTGTTCCACCTGCTGGTAACACAGCCTAGCACCAAAAGGAAGGTGAAGTTAGTTTCCCACAACTGGTAAAAAGCCTCCATAAAAACACCCCAGTGCCTGGTCTGGCACATACAACACAACTTGGCTGTATTTTCCAACATCTTTCTTTCAACTATGGCCCACTTTGCAAACACAAGACGCCCAGTGGAGAGGGGTCCTTAGCGGAGTTCTACGTTGCTGTCAGTTCAACACGTCCCTAAATAGCCCTAAAACAGGGTCAAACAGTGAGGTTTGAAAAAATCAACTTTTTTTTTGATGATTCTATGTTATTCTGAGCAACAAAGATGAGAACTGAACATAAAGGACTTTATGAGACTGAGAAAATAAGTCATAAAACAGCAGATTAAATTCACTACAAAAAGAAAATTATGCACGTGGGAAAAAGCTCCAACCTCAGGTAGAGAGCCCTGGGACCTGGGCCGACTATTGGTATTCAGGAAAAAAATCTGGCAGTTACAATAGTCTCACAAATGCCAGCTCAAAACTTACCAGAACGAGGGGGAAAGAGGCAACCCACATGTTAGCAACAAGTAGGAAACAAACCAAGTACAAGGACACATATGTCCCTCTGTATGTCTTAAACATTACAAGTACTTGAATCTTAAGTACTACATGCAGTTCTGGTCCCAGTTTTGACCCTCAGTTCCAGATCTGGATGACCTCTTAATTTAGCTTTGCCACCAACAGAAACACGAAGTGCACGCCAAGAGTTGCCAAACTAGTCTCTCTCATGGAATTCATTCCAGTTCTAACAGCAAAAACCAAACTCCTGCCTGAACAGTCAATTCAAACGGATCGCTGTCTTCAGTTTGTCGTCTTAGGTTGCTTTAACACAGCATATCCACAATTTATCCTCCCAATATTAGTCGAACTAACTCTGTTGTTGTTATTATCAAACTATTATTAGTGGGATCATAGCGGAAGGTCACAAGAATTTGAAAAAAAAAAAAGTTGAAAATTTCTTTGCAATACATACAAAACATTCTGGCAAAATACAGCGAGTTCTTGGTATAAGTCTATTGTCGTCACTTAATTTTATTTCCCCTTGACAGTGTCGGGGACATGCACAGTTCTGCTACTATCCATGCCTGTATGATCTCAAATAACATCAAAAATAGTAGTTGCCAACTGACAGTCATATTGCTGCTACACAAGGGGAAGAAACAAATTCACGAACAAAAGAATAAAACACACACATGCACAGACTGAGCCCTCATGCCTCAACACAGAAAAACAATGAGGGAAAGAAGAAATTCTGACCTCCAAGAAAAACTGCGAGGTTTTTGCAAGGTTTCTCACAAACACTGGTGAAAACATGATATTCCCCACACATACTCAGTGGGGCATCTCTTCAAGCACTGACAATCCTTCCGGGAAAGCAGAGAAAGCAAGCAGACAGGATGCAACCATACAGACGCTTGAGACACCCAAGCAGTTATTGTGACATGACAGCATCTGAGAGGTATGAGGTCACAGTTAAGTCATCAGTTCTTGGCCCTCCCATCAGCCCAAGCCTGTAGGACCTCTTAGGAGGGCAACAGCCAGCACTGAAATTCAAGGACTTCACACATGCCTTACACAGCCTCAAACAATTCTCAAATGCAAAACTCATATGGAACACCCCTGAAAAGACCCTCACTTTGTTAGAAAATGGAGCAATGATACGCTAAGAGTACGTATCAGCATAAATAGCATTTGTCTGCTTTTTCCAATGATGTTGAAATTTCATTAAGAAAATGGGAATGAAAAGTGATTAACAAAAATGTACAGGTATGTAAGTAATGCTCACACTCAGAGTATCAAGCACAGAACAAGCGGCTCTGCTGAGAGTTCAACAACTTCACATTGCAATCAAAAGCAAACAGTGAGGCATACCCTGTTTAGGGAGGGGTGGAAAACACTTATTAGCACCAAAAGCGAGGCCTTAAAATTAGGATTGCCCAAAACACAGACTACCTTGTAGCTCGTAAGTGCACAGGTCCACATGCCCATTTTTCCACTACAGATACTGGATTTTCACAAAACACTAACTGCATGTGTGTAGTTTGTATGGGTTTATTTTAGCTCCGAAAATATCTATTTCCTATCACAGGCCTTGTCTTTCAGTACTATGAAAAGCACCACATGCCTTGTTGGACTATGAATTTCTTGTTCATGATTAAGAACAAATACAAGAAGAGCTAGCTGCCAGCGAATTCTGCAATACTTCCATTTTTAGGCTAGAAAGTACTGCTGAAGCAAAAGGTACTTAACTTGCATCATTCTGCTAACAGCTTAGAATATGAAGGTGTGTGTGAATGGTTTGCAGAAAAAAAAAAAAATAAAAACACACACACAAAAAATGGGACCAATCTTGAAATTTTTGGAAGGACAAAACTCTTACCAGGAAAGGATCTTTCAAAGTAAAAGCACCGCAACGGAGGACATTACCCAAATGTTATCATATTAGGTACAGTGGCCTTCAGCTTCTGGAAACACAAACAGGGAAACAAACATGCCCAAAAATAATAGCAAAGCATATTGTACCTCAAGGCTGGTGCTGTTGCCCTCTTCATCCATGTCTGGAGGTACGGCAGGAGCAAAAAATGAAAAAAAAGAAAAAAAGAGAAGACCCAGTTAAGAGATGACGGTACTTTCTAATCCAAAGTCTTTTTAACTCCACGATGCAAAGTGTACCAGAACTGCTCGTCCAGTTTGGCAGAATAAGACAATTCAAGGGGAAGAACATTATTTATTTTTTTTACTTCACTGTCCCTTTTTCTCTGGGTTGAGCAACAAAACCCAGCAAGTCTCCAAGGAAAAGCTACCAGTAACGACAGCTACTGAACTCCTCCGGGGAGCGGCAGGACAGGCCGTCACCCAAATATCCAAGAAGGCAGCTGGGTCTCCGCTCCGTCTTAAAAAAACCTCCCCACGGACACGGGGGCTTAAACGCCGAAAGCAGCCACAGGAGCAAGGGAGCCCCCCACCAGGTGCCCACGTCCCAGTGGCCCAAAGAGAACGACCTCTGGGTGACGCGGTCTTTAAGGAAAACGAAAATACCGGTTTTCGGCCACGCCTCATGCACTGACACTTAATTGCGGGGGAAAAGCCTTAGAGAGGCGCACCACAGCCCTGTCAGCGGGTCAGGCCAGCCCCGGGTCAGCCCGCCTTTGCAGGCCGAGCCCTCAGCCCCGTCCGACTCCGCTGCCCTCCTCTCGTTAAAATCAACCACGGAACGCGGACGTTAAACAAGAGCCCCCCGCCCGGGGCCGCAGGGCGCCGCCCCCCCGCCCCGAGCTGCCGCAAAGCCCGCTCCCCGCCGCCGCTCGCCGCCGCTCCCCACCGCCCCAAGCACCCCGCGGCGGGAGCAGTGAGAGCCCCTCACCACCTGCTGCTGCTGCCACCGCCTCCATCGCGCAGGCCAGGGTCAAAGGTCACCCCCGCGTGCCGGGGGCGAAGGTCGCGGAGGGAAGACCCCACCCGCCGCCACCGCCCGCCGACGGGGAACGGCAGGCCCCGCCCATTCCTCGGGCTTCTCGCTGCTGATTGGTGGAGAAGTCCCCACCCCCGCGCAGAATGGCGCGCGCTCGTCGCCGGGTTCGATAGCCGCTGCGGATTGGCTGGCGCCTTCCAGCCAATGAGAGCGAGTGGTGTTGGTGCGTGCGGAGGTCGGAGCGCGGCCGGGTTGTTGCCGGTGCGTGAGCGGGGCACGGGGCCGGCTTCGCTGGGCCGCCGGCGTCCGACATGGGGCTGCTGACCGCGCTGGCCCGCGGGCTGGTGCGGGGCGCCGACCGCATGTCCCCGTTCACCAGCAAGCGCGGCCCCCGGAGCTACAACAAGGGCCGCGGGGCCAAGAAGCTGGGTGTGTACACCTCCAACAGGAAGTTCATCCTTATCAAGGAGATGGTGCCCCAGTTCGTCGTCCCCGACCTGGAGGGCTTCAAGCTCAAGGCCTACGTCTCGTACCGTGCCCCTGAGGGCTCCGAGCCGCCGATGACGGCCAAGCAGCTCTTCACCGAGGTGGTGGCTCCCCACATCGAGAAGGACGTGAAGGCAGGCACTTTTGACCCCAACAACCTGGAGAAGTACGGCTTCGAGCCAACGCAGGAGGGCAAGCTCTTCCAGCTTTTCCCCAAGAACTACGTGCGGTAGGGAGCAAGTGGCAGGGCTCCCAGGGCGCTGGGAAGAGCATCACCGTCGTGTGAGATGCAACCTGTACCAGCAAATACGGGACAGTTTCTGTCACTGGCTATTAAAAACAAATCCTTCCACGATGTCTTTCTGCAATGTCTGGTTTCGATTGCTCTGGGGAAATTGACGGTTGGTTTCCCATCCCTGACTCAGGAAAGCGTTACTTGTGCCTCGCGCTGCGCATGTAGTGTTGTGTAAGCGCACGGGCGTACTGCTCTCGGAGCAGAGATGATTGACCGGCACTGATCATTAGCAGCAGGCGGTTTCTCTCCAGGCTGCTGAAACATCATTCCTTTCTTCTGGGAAGAAGAGAGGATGAGTCTTATCTCCATGGGAGAGTCTGGAGTTTCCTGGCCATGGAGAGCAAGCCGCTGCCAGCCCAATGGCGTTACCCCAGTCAGAGAGCGCTGCCGCCGCTCACGCCAGGTGGCCTTTGCAGCCAGAGAGGGAACAGTTTGATGGATTCACACCCAGCACAAATGACGTGTTCCACTAAACCAGGAGTGAGCCCTCCAACACGCAAAATCAAGACCATACCCTAAACTCTCTGAGAACTGTAGCTTATATTGAATGCCACAATTTTTTCAGACTTTCCCAAGCCGTAAAACTAATCTTTCTTTTAGAGTAAATCAGGATACAGTTAGTAGGTACATTTAATGTCTGTTCGTTAGCAGTGCAGCTGCTTGAAAGAACAGATGACTTTAAATTTGAAACATATCTTGACATTTGTTAATTTTGGACATATATTCCTAGCAGAGCAGTGTCTTGCTGTCATCAGATTAAATGGGAACAAGTGACACTTACGCAGACAGTCCTATGCAACTGTTCAAAGTAGAAACTGCTAAATTCTAAATGTCTTTGGAAATAACATGTTTTCTCTGACACCCAAGTGCTGGGGTCTTTGAGAAAATGATTCCTCCATGTGACAGTTCTGTGTCCGGGGACTGTAGCCCTCCCAAAAGGTATTTGTTTGTTTTCTGGGGGTTTTTTAATGAGGTTTTCCAAATACAGAGTACTGCAAAGCTTAAGGATTTGAGAATTAAACTGCAAATAAAATGTTCACTTTTGGAGAAAAGAATGTTTACTGTGTTCTCAGTGAGCATCCAGTCTGTCATAAAGACAGAAAAATGAATCCTTAAAGTGTTGTTAAAATAATACGTATTTTCAGGGCTGGAGGGGGGGGGGGGGGGCATGCTGCAGCCCCAGATAACCACAAATGAAGGAGTTGTTTGCACACTGGCACAGAAGGTTCAAGAATCACCTCCATAGTGGGGGGGAGGGAAGGTGTGGTTTTCCTAATTAAGCCTGACCTGCATTTTTCACTTATTTTTAAGCTTCTCGGAATAATGGTTATGTGAAAGTGGTTGTTTTCTGCTGTCAGCTCTGGGTCCTGTTGCTGGCGGCAGAGGTGGTGCTTCACCCCTTCCTTTCAGGTGACGCTTTCTTAGGCTCCCTCTCACGCTTTCCAAAATAAAACCATCTCAGCTGGCTGGAGGGGGCAGAGGACAGGTGAACACAAGGCTGGAGAGCAAGAGCTCCCATACGCTTGGATGCTAATACCAGCTTGGTCTTGAACAAGCTGCTTGCCTTCCCTATGTGAAGGCAGATTGTAACAGGGGACGACTCCTGTCTCGGGGCAAAGCAAGGACTAGCACAACACATATGTCAAGTGCCCCCATCTGGTCACATTCTGTGACACCACTCCAGCTTCGCTGACCTGAGACTATTTCCTCTTAATCTCACACGGCAATAAAAAAAAGCATTACAACCTATTAAGGCAGAGTCATAGTCAAAAGCCATGTTGCTACAGGGATACACCCTCCATGTTCTCACCAAGGCGTGAGGGAACTGGATTGTCTACTCTGACTTTCAAAGAACATTTGCCACCAAACGCCCTCAGAGGGACCGAGCCATCATGGGACAAGGTGGAAGGTCTGTGAGGGACTTTAAAACAACCAAGATAAATAACTTATATTGATTTTATTTTAGAAACATCCAAAAATAGGGTCGTTTTTCTTAACAAAAGCTCTTGTTCACAATACTAATATGAATCTTCATGTAACAGTACTCAAGTTTTCTAAAATACACATTCACCCTTGAAAAATGGAGTTTCAAAGCAGTAAAATTCTGATCTGCTGTACCTCATTTTAGATGCAGCACTGTTACAGATAGATAGATACTTGTTGCTGGTGTTTCCTTCCCTCCAAACAACTAATTCTTTAGGACCCTCAAAGAGAAACCATGCAAACTAGAAGTTACTTACCTAGTTTAAGCTGGTTTTTTGTTTCTAGAAAGATAATAGAGAAACTGTTCCAGAAATGGTGTTTTGCTGATATTTCACAGTGAAAAAAGAAAGCTAATGGAGCAACCATGAGAAATTCTGCAGCCATTCCTGGAGGTAGTTAGGGCAATGTTGTTAAGATTTTGGTTTCTGTACTGAATGTTTTTAAATTTTAAAAGATGTCAGGAAACACTGCTTTTACTTTTTGGCAGTTTTGATCTTAAAGCTGTTCACCTTAAAAAACTGAAAGATCTTGACTTTGGAGCTAAATGTATGTCTCACTGTGGAGAGCAGAAAACATGAGTTTGATACCAAGAGGCAATGGCGGGTGGTTAAATGTGGCACTGAAACATAGCGGGGCTCGCTACACAATTTATACTAAACCAGGTTGTGCTCAGCTTGGAGAGTGATCAAGTGAGATTACAACCAGATGACAAATCTGATGTAAAAATCAGACTGCGCAGACACACCAGAATCCATCCAAGAACGGCCCTGCTCAGAACAAAGCTTCCTGTTGCTGAACCGCTCTCTGTTGTACTGGTCAGCCTGGATTTCCTTCTAAAAAATAATTTCTCTCTACTAAAGACCGCTATGAGCACATTCCGCTGCCGGTATCTGGACTGTCCTTGAGCGTCTTGCCAAAGTACGTACTAGTTCACAGATCACGCAGCGAGCTACACACACAGCTACGCCTCTACTCATGGGCTTTTCTGAGCCATTCAGGAAGAACTCTGATCACATCTTGTGTTTGTCTACACGTAGCAGCGTAGAGAAGTTTGGTTTGTGATGAAGGAGAACAGGCTTAGCAAATCAATCACAGAAATGCAAACCAGCCTTGAAGGGATTCAAATATAAGGTACAAACAAGTAGCCTTTGAGAAGGCGGCTGTCCTAATTTGAACTAGTACATTAAGAGAAAACTAAACAAACTTGTCTGTGCTTGACCACACCCCTCAAAGCAAAGGCCTTCTTCAGTGCTGAAAATAAAAAACATCAGTACTGGCCTGGAAAGACTCACAAACTTAACAATAAAACTGGAAAAGCCCAACAGAAATCAGACAGAGCATAAGCTCAGATGTTGCTCTCGGTACAGGAATTTTCCTACCCCTTTCCCTCAGGAGAGAGTCATTGCAAACTTTCAACTGTTCTTTCAGACACAGATCTGGTATTTGGCGTCTCCGAAGGGGTCACCAGGCTCATCTCCCACTTCCAGACATGGAGGATATTGTCATAGAAAGAACAAGTTGCTACAATGCTCACTTCTTTTGGGCTGTCTAGAGACCTGGCTGAATCACCACTTCTGTCCAGGCCCATTCCATTGGGTCTCTTTGCTCCCGAGTCAGAATGGCTGGCTGACTCGGGATCTCCCCCTCGGTCTGGACCCCCAACCAGATCTAAACTTCTCTTTAAAGCAGAGCCCCCAACCAGGTCAGGAGCCCCAGACAGCTTAGGACCCGCCTCTGCTTTGAGCGGCAAGGCAGGGCCTTCACTCTCCTCATCCAGTATTACATCAAAAGTAGCTGTAGGAGACTCATAAATTATCTTCAGGTTTTGGACCTGGAAATTCAGTCTCTCGTCTCCTTCTTCTGCTCTTCCCACAAGCTCCTCCAAAGACTGGCACGCAGCAGCGGAGTCCTGTGTTGCAGTCAAGGAATCCCTCGGACACAGCCTTGACCAGTCAGCCCCGTAGGCCAAGGAATTGTGCAAGACATAGGATGACAGGATGATACATTCTTCCATGTTTTCCGCTTTAAAAAAAAAAAAAAAAAATTGAAACAAGCAGAAATCAAGTTGCAAAATGGTTTGCTGCAGGCTGCTCAGAAGCAGCTGGCTGTGTCCTACAGGAGGAGTTCTCTTCTTCACAGCAGAGTTAAGTGTTCTAGGAGAAATGAGGCACTGCCTCTCCTGACAATTTTTCAGCCACCTCTCACTAGCCTTCATTTTCCCTGGTTCAGTAAGCAGATCAGGGAAGAGGGTGCATGAGGTCTAAGAGCCTCGTTATTCAAAATACCTAAAAAGGCTCAAGAAAGACAAGACCGATCACAGTGATTCCCACTGAGCCATAAGTCCAGCTGGTGAGATTGCCAGACCAGGTTCTGGTTATTAATAAATTGCAGATGCTTTCTTCCCATGAGCTTTCAGAGTCAAATGCTTACTCTGATATTAAATGGACATCAAGGTCCACCCTTCCCCATACAACAGAAATGTTATCCTCATTTCGCAAGCTGTGGATCTGCCCAAGGCCTGGAGAAACCCAGGAAGGCAACCATTTTATGCAAGACTGTATTTGTAATGTAAATGCAAACAGCTTTTAGTCATGTAAATACCTTCTGATTCACATGGAGAGCTTATTCATGTCATTCTAGATTAACCAGACTGCACAGCACTTCCTTTCTGAGGCAATAACCAATTCACCAGCAGGTCAGTAACTTCTGCTGACAGTAAAGCATCACCTGACATTTGGAAGAACCTCTGAACCATCAAGATGAACGCAAACTGGAATGGTCATGTCAACAGGTAATGCCTTCACACCAAAAGAAACAAGGCTTTATTCCCATGAAAAGAAGTTACGAGAGATTTACACACAAATAATGAGAGTGCTTTTGCAGAACCAATCACGCCAACAGTGAGGATAGCTCTGGGAAAGCCAGAAGAGTTACCTCACATTGGAGTAAAAGTCTGTGGCTATTAACAATATCTAGATCTTCCTAGCAAGCTCAGAGATGGAGTTCCCTCATTAACTGGGGGGTAGGAAAGGAGAGCAGCGCAAGAGCATCTCTGTTCCACTGAACACTCACCCATGCTTCCGCGGCAGTCAAGGATTTTGAATCCACTCTGCATGCAGGCTGCTAACAGCACAAAATCACAGGTTGGGTGCCACTTCAACCTCCAAACTCCACCTTCAACATGGGTGTCTGCCAGTGGCTGCTTCATATTCCTGGTGTCCCACAACAGGACATGCTCATCATAGCTGGAGACATATCACAAATAAGTACACAGACAAGCAGCAAAGCTGATTCAGTGCAGTAAGTACAAAAGAAAATTAGGAAAGATCGCATGCTCTTCACCACACTGAATTTCTGAAGGGGTCACGCAGTAGCACTTTCAAAATAAGAGAGGAGGCTGGACACACTAGTGAAGAGCAGCTAGAAGGGATTTACCTGCCAGTAGCCAGAAGATTCTCCCGGTGGGGACTGCACTGAATGCTGCACACACCCATTGAATGTCTGCAAAAGAGCAACATAGAGCAGAGGGAAGAGACAGCAATGTACCACCTGAGAAGAGATTGTTCCTTGAATGTCAAGGATTTGGGGTCCACATTACTGCATTAAGGTGTCTCAGGAAAGGAGAGCAAGGTGAACTCAAATTTCAGTCCAATGAAACCCACAGGCAGAGTTCCATCAACACAGTCCAACAGCCTTTCCAGGCAAAACTTCTACTCACACATTCTCTCAGCACAGATACTTTCTAGTAATAGTCATACCATAAACTGCTGTTCAGAGAATTTCAGCACAACAACTTCATTCCCAGGAGACTTTACTCTCAAAACTTAATATTTCCATAGCAATAATCCCCAGTGTATTTTAAGGTTACATATAAAATTTAACTGGAGAGTTGTATATATTGTTTTAATCATGTTCTAAAAGATATGTTATACCACAAGAAAAAGAGATTACTTCAAATGAGTGAACAGGGGAGAATAAAATATTTTCTAAAAAATGTTCCATAATAAGATACCCAAATTTAACACACCAAAACTCCCAAAATAAAAGTGTAAATCAGAATCCTTCTTTTAGGAAGAAGCTACCACCATCTTCATGTATGGAAGTCAGCAGTTGGTTTATTATGTTGAAAGACATGAAGAAAGTTTCAACCTGAAGTTGTCCTGATGAAAAAACCTAGCAGATGTCTCTATTTCCCAAGAAAGGCAGAAACAGGACTCCACTGTCACTGCACGTCTCTGAATTTTGTGGCTTGGGAGGGAACACGGTAGCACCAGGTGTTCATACAGGATAGCTGTAGGGTCCACCTATAGACACGGCTTGCTTACCTCCTGCTGGTGAAGACAGGAGCCTCTGGGCTGCACCTGGTGTCCCAGCCCTTTAGCAGGCTGTCATCTCCTCCTGCGCAAAGACAAAAACGTTGTTACCCCGAACAGCACCCAAATGACCACTGCATGGTGCTGAGGCAACGCAGCAAACACCGAGCTGATACTTTTCAGCCCTAGGATCTCGTAGCATTTGACAGACATACCAAGAATCATTTGAGGCTCACAGTACTCGACACCACAGAAGAGACGTGCATTAACAAAATCCTCACTTTGCTAAGCAAAAAAAAATCAGGCAATAAAAAGACTGGACTCTGGAAGCTCTCTGGCTCTCTTTTGCAGGCCGCAAGGGATTATCATCTTTTTTGCCAATAGCCAGCCAAAGTACAGTTTAAAAGGCACAGCTTCTCCTAACTCCAACCACATCCCACTATCAAGAAGCCTCTTACCCCTAGCAGAGGCCCCAGCTCTTACAGGAGGTATGATTTAAGCAGCGTACCCAAGCCTGGAAAGTAAAATCCCAAGGAACACACATCCCTAAACAAGGTACCCCCTTCCCAATACCCCCAAATCAGATTCCCAGTCCTTACAGACCTGAATACACGATATCGGTGTCCCAGTAATTAAAAGCAGCTATCCAGGCCTCAAATTTGTGAGCTTCCCACTGGTTCAGGACATGCACAGAAGGAGCAGATTCATCTATGGAGAAAAGATTCAGCTTCCCCTCAGAATCGCTGCTGATCACTCTCAAAGGACATCCACTACAGGGGAATACAGAGAAAACATTAGAAATTACTGAAACTCATGTCCTAAGAAGCTAAAATTTACAGTAAAAAATAGCAGCCAAAGTATAGACAGATAACATAATAATATATATGTTTGATTCAACTAAACATTGACAGAAACTGGTAGTACAGCGGAAAGAATGCACACATTTATACAGTTCTTTTCAGCTTCAGCCTGAAAATCATCTACACCAATGATCCCGATTCCCTGATCTCACCGGGAGAGCAAACCACTCACACTCACGTGAGGGAAAGAAAACTAGCCTTGGGTCTGTCTTTCTCCTAGATGCGTAACCCGACTTCTCACATGCTTGATATTACATCAATAAACAAACTCCATGTAAAGAGAGATTGGATTTTTTTTCCTTCAAGTCAGACTGACAAGGACCTCTCAGAGTCTCTTCCCTCTTCTGGAGTATGAAGAAATGTTTTATTTCCCTGCTATTAGAGACATCTGAAGTGCCGGCTGATCCTGACTTTTCCTGCTCTCTTCCTGTGGCACAGTACAGCTGCAGTTTCTGGACACAATGTTTTTGGAGCGCTGACAAAAGTTTTGCAGCTCACAGTGCACAGATTTTTCTGACATGAAATAGGCACCTTCTGTTTGGCTACCTGCAACTGTAGGTACTGATCTGGTGACTCAAGGCTTCTTTCCGGTTCTACATCATAAGCAAGTTACTAAACCGTACTGAATCTCCCAAATTTCCATGGCTAATCCATGTTATTTCACGTAGTGATGCCATTTCTGAAATCAAACGTATGAGCATTAAAGAGAGGAAGGAGCCACTTCCAAAACAATTCTCTCCGGTTTCTCACTAACCCATATTTAAACTTCCTACACATGCTATTATTAGCAGTTCTTAAGCAGAACTTCACACTAAAATTTCAGCCGTTCTAAAGCAGAGTTGGAACCAGCAGATCCATCTGCATCCCATTCTGGTCTCTCCTTTTAGGAAAGGCAACAGAAGACATGTCCCTGGCTCACCTGCCGCCATTCGCCATAGCACAACCTCACCTTTGTTGTTGGTTTAGTCTCTGTTACAGTGGCCACAGTACGTTTTCTTCCTCCTTTGTCACCCTTGCTCTGGAAATAGCAACTTCTAGAGAAGGTGCAGGGACATAGCTGGGACCAAGAAAGTCATAAACCACTTCACAAAAAAGCCACCAAAGGTTCATTCAAAGTCCTCAATTTATGACTGAAAGCTGTCACACACATGATGACCTCCAACACCAGCCTTTATCTCCCATCCTCACCATTGCTCTCGTCCTGTGGACCAGTCTAAAGACAAGGCCAGACGCTGTGCACCGAGATCGACCCTGAAGCATGGCTCCAACATGCAGCTGTTCTTCTACTGGAAAGAAAAGAAATGGGTTAAGACCGGGAAGGCAGCAGGTATACAACAAGGCTTGTGTTGCTTCCACCTACAGCAAGTGCTTTCCAGAGGCTGATGAGCACATCAGGGTCACACACTAAAGAAATTAACTGTCCCACAGCAACATACAATTGCTTAGTACTAGCTGAAGGGCAAACATATGCACACGCAGCATCCCCACCCTTCTGCTTCCCATCTCCCACCAAATCCCCCTTAAACTTTGCTGCCTCTCAGTGAGTGATGAAGTGCAGGAGAAATGATGACCTGACCGTTGAGTTCCTTTATACACTGGCTTCCTCTTTCTTTGCTCTGTGGGAATGGCGCTCTTGGATTACTCATTTCTCTCGCCAACCAAAAGAAACCCCTCTCCAAAATTCTTCCCTGCTTTTAACAACTTTGCGCTTTCTGCTGTGTCTACCAGTTAGTCCATGCTTATTCTAAAGTGACAGTTTCCAGGGTTTGCTTCTGCTCCCCTCACGCCTCTCATCTCCCACACTCGGCTGATTGGTAGAGCCCAGCCAGTCTCTCTGGTGCCATGAACAAATTTGTGGAAGTTATGAGAAACATTAGCAGAAGACAAAAGAAGCGTCGAAAAAGATAAGCATCCTGAGGAAGCCATGGAAACCATATAGCTTTACTGCAAGTCTCTGCACACTGCAAATAAATATAGAGATGTATCAAATACGGGCTAAACCCAGTCTCAACAGCAGCAGGTGTTACAGCCACCTACCTCGCTTCCAGTCAGGTGGCAAAACTCCACGGCGCCCGTCGAGTTTGCAATGCCAACCATGGGATGTTCTGCAACAGGAATGTGGCACCTAAAAGATCCAGTTAAACAAGTCCTGAATGTCCATTTTTCTTGTGTTTAAGGAGGAGAGCAAAGTCATAACTTTTATTCCAGGATGCACAAGGAGCAGGTACTTGACCAAAAAAAAAAATCTCATGAAGAAACTCTAAGGCTCCTCAAGTTCCCACAAACTCCATGGAGGGCATTATATATAGGGGAAATACACTATCTAGTATATAAAAAAAAAAGAGGTCCCCAGTCACTGGCCAGCTGTTCATAAATAAGCAGAAGAGGGTAACAGAAACGAGCGCAGCCTTTGCTCTACTGGAGCAAACTGGAGCATACCTCCCTCCAAGAAGCCAGGGACAGTTTCGTTAGTAAGCACTACTGTTGCTGCCATACCAACAGCCAAAACAGGACCCCAGAGGGGCAGGCCATGCTGCTGTGAGCTCCACGCCGCGACAGGCCAGCATTACCATTTGATGTCCAGGATGGCAGCTGTGTCAATCCTCTGGATTTCGGTCAGCGGGATGTAAGGCTGCTCCTCATTGTAGTGATACAGGTAGAGGCGCCCAGTCCGGTCACAGGCTCCATTGCTTCCTCTGGAGTCAGTCTCCACCAAAAATTGGAAAGAAAAGAGGAGGCTTAGGAGTGATTCTACCTCCCCCAGACCTCTCCCCACCCGACATCTCGCCAGGACCGGCCTGCAGGAGCAGGGCAGAGGGCTCCCACTCGGCGAGTCCCTCCCTTGAGGGACTGAAGCCGCTACCGCTCCCTCAGAGCCAGCCACGCTCACCGCCGAGGCCCGCTCAGCCCCACACGCCGCGGCCACCTCAAGCCGACCCAGCTGGGAGAAGGCACGGCCCCACAGCGCGGGGGCCGGCAGCGGCGGGCCCGGGGCAGGGCTGAGGCGGCCGGTGGCGGCCGAGGTGGCCCGCGAAGGGCGGGAAACCACCCCCGGGCCCGGCTGAGGCAGGTAGGGCGGCCGCGGGCGACCCTGTGCCCGGCTGAGGTGGCCCGCGAAGGGCGGGAAACAGCGCGGAGGCGGCCGGGGGGTGGAAGCGAGCCCCGGCGCGGTGCCGGGCGGGGGGCTCACCGCGGCGGGCGGGCGGAGGTGGTAGGTGCCGCAGGCCAGGATGCTGTGCCAGCCCTCCACCGGGCACCACTCCACCGCGTCCGCGCTGAACTCCGTGTCCACCACCTGCAGCGTCCGCGTCCGGCACGGCGCCGCCATCTCAGGGCGGGCTCATGCTGCGCGGGGCGGCGGGACGGCTCCGCGGACGCCGCGCAGCGGAACCGCCGCCCGTCTGCTTCCCGGTCAGGGGCGGGGCGGGTCCGGTGCTGCCCCCGCCCGGGCCGCCGGGCCCGGCGTGGAAGAGGAGCCCGGCGGCCCAAGCTGGGCTTGCTGGCACAGGCAGCTCGGGGACGTGCTGAGCTTCCTCCTTCGCCGCCCTCGGATGAGGGTTTTCCCGTGAACTCGCCCCAGCTCTTTCCAAACGCGGCCTGCGGCGGGCAGGCGTGTGGGGTGAAGGACTGCTGCTCAGGCTTAACCCAGCAGCTGCTCGTGAGAGAGAAAATCAGCGTCAGTGCTCCCTTGGCATCCTCCCTCTGCCACTTTTAAAGGCCTTCCTCACCTCCCCATCACTCGTCTCTCTTCCATGGTGGAGACGTGGTCGACCTAGCTGCGCCTTGGCAGAAGCTGTTCCAGACCACAGAGGGATCCTGCTCCCTGCCCTGAGCCTTCCCCTTTCCCCGCAGGCCTTCCCGAGACGGAGGGCGAGCACTGCAGGTCCAGGATGCGGCGCACAGCCGGTTTATGCCGTGGTACCGGCCTCTGCTCTCCCGTCCTTTCTTGGAGCCTGGTTTGTTGCTGCCATTGCTGCTGTTCCTCAAGCAGAAATTTCTGCAGGACTGTGTTTCACAACCGAAAGGTCTCATTACCGAGTGAAAATAGTCAGTTACGGGCTTGTCTTTTGATGTTTTCCCATAAGCAACACTACATTTATTGACACTGACTTTCATCTACCAGTCTGTCTCACAAGATCCTTTGACAAATCTTCACTCAGCCTTTATTACATTATTATTACACTGAAAAACCTCGTCAGTGGATGTTGTCACCTTCCTGATTCATCACTTTTTCCCAATTATTTTTTAATGTATTGGGCATCCAACTGTTGACTTCCCTCCACCAGAAAAAAAACCCTCCCTTTAAATCTTCCTTTCCTGTCTTTTTAAAAGACAGTCGTTTGTCCACGTGACATTCCCCCTTTTCCCATAGCAGCTTCTTTTTCCGAGAGATCGTTGAGCAAAGTCATGATCAAGTGCATTTTGGAGGTTCAAGCAGACTGTACCAACCAAATCCTCTTTACCCCTGCTTGTTGATGCCTCTAAAACAACTCCAGTGGAGTTTTGAAGCATGACTTCCCTGCACAAAGCCCGTGTTGACTCCTCCCCAATATTTAGCCACTGATGCCGCATCTTAGCAACTATGAATTTGCTAAGTGCAAGTGCTGTGTTCACCTGGCTGCAGTTTGCCACATCTGCCCTGAAACTCATTTCAGCAGCTGCTGTCACATTTGCCATGGGTAAGAGGGAGAAGTCACCATCCCAGCCGGTGGCTTATTCATCCTTGAGCTCCCGTAGAACCTGTAGGTAGCACCGTCTGGTCCCAGCAACTTGTTACTGCTCATTTCATCTGAACTTTAACCTCTCCTAAAAGCACTTCAGTTTTAAACAGATTCTTTGCAGAGCTCACCATGTGGCAGTACTCCTCTGTGAACTCCCCCAGCTCTTTCACAGCAAACACATACGCAAACAATTGACTCTTTTTTTTTTTTTTTTTTTTTTGTTCTAGGACTTCGTCTTCAGGCCAGACCTTTCCTTTACTGTGCATCACATCTGCTGACTGTGGCAGTCTCCTTGCTCCCGATTTTTTTCAAAATTATTTTTGCAAGTGACTTGAATGTTCTTCATATTCATTTTCCTTTACATTATTTTGGGGTTTGTTTTTTTCTTTGTTTGTTTGCTTTTTTCCACATTTCACCTACCAAATCTTATTCTTTCTACCTTCTACATTTGGACACAATTCAGTTTATAAGGAATTTATTCACACTCTACGAGCATCCCACATGCTGCTGTTTAATCACGCCAACCTCCCTTTGCCCTCTCTCAGTTCTGTTGTGATGGGTGACCAACATTTGCTCCTGGCCCCGGTGTGGTGTCTGACACCACCTCCACGCCACCTGAAAGCATTTGTCTTTTAGCTGCCCCTTTTACCTTCACCAGTTTTATTTAAAATTAAATCACCACCACAGAGGAGTGTATAATCCTATGGGTGTATTAAAAGCTCAAATATCAAAAGGTAAACACTGAGCCCTGCCACACATTATGTTTCAGATTTTGTGTTCCTTAAGCCAAACATGATTTTTATCAGTTTGAATCGTGACTTTTGAATGTTTGGGATTGGTAATACCATCCTGCTTCGATATGAAGGAGAGTACCTGGCGGAGGGGGGTATCAACATTTTGTGGTGCGTTGACACGGGTGCAGCCAGCATCAGTAACGCTGCAGGTTCCTGACATGAGCTGGATTTGCCATTCTGCATCTGTGACAGAAGTCTTTCTCCAGACTCTCCCAAACGGTCTGGAAGCCCATGGGGTCCTCCTGGAACTGGCTTACACCAGACAGATGTTCACCCACTCCTGCTGACTCAAGACCAACCAGTGTGACCCACCAGCAGGACCTCTTTCTGGCCTGGACATCCCCATTAGCTGCACAAGACACCACGTGCGTTCGCAAAGCCATGGCAGCAGGACTGCACTGGCCTGAACAGCCCAGTTCTGCCTCCCAAAAGCACACGAATCAGCAGATCCTCAAGCAGCTTGACAGGCATCACAGCTCAGAGAGAGATGGCTGCACAACAGGCTGTGGAGGTGCACAAGACCCTGATCCCAAGTCACTGCACTCATTCCCTCTCTCTCCATACTCTTCATAGCCCAACAAGTGTGACCATATTTCCCCTCAGAAGTCTTCTGGAGCTCCTCTTCCAAACAGATGTTCCTAGCTAGGAAGCCTGACTCATTAAAAGCCTTAGTTTGGTCCACAGGTTAATCAGGGGTGTGTACAAAGAATACTCCATGCTTCAGAGAACGAAATAAAAGATACAGATGCAGGTTTTTTCCCCTGCGGGAAACATCCTAGATGGAGAGCAACTCCACCAGGATAAGTCCTGGGAACGTTGGTTCATTTCCCAGTACTGCACATGCCTGCTCCAAGTGACCACGCACTCTGACCCTGTGCTTTTCAAGATACATGCCCATATGAGGATAGCAGTGTCAGCCTGTTTTTTTTTTAAGAGGGGAAAGGAGGTCCTTTATGAGAGCTGCGTCCTCTGAAAAACCATATAGGCTATATGAAGCAGAGCTGCCATGTTCAAGTGTAACAGGTTCCTTTCTGACACACCTTACAAAAAGGGAAAGTCTCTGTAAATGACAAAGTTCTTCTGCCAGAATCGTTGATCACACAACTCCCCACACCAGTCTAGAAAAACTGTTCTGCAGGCCGTGACATGCTTCCAGTCTGCTGACATGCTGCAGTCCTTGGGACCCTTCGAAGAGTCAAAATCGCTGTAGCACTTCCCTCCTCTGGCATAAGGACAGCCAGGAGTCAAAGGTTACACACTGAAGTCAGAACCTGTGTTATTTCACCAAGCCCTTTCAGGATGCCCGGGCAACGCGTTAGTTGTCACTCGGTTGACGGTCCAACAGACCTCTAACCTAGCGGGCGCCTTCCCTCCGCACCTGCTTCACCCCTTTCCTCCCACCTTCACTGGGATCGGGACTGCCCTAAGCACCCATCACCCTATTTTTGCAGGCTCTTTAGCTCGATTCTCACCCTTCCTTCCTTTGCTGCTCAAGAGCAATCTACCCATCAGGGCTTCCTCTGCAGTCTTTGTCCTCATTTCTCCTTGCAGCAATATTACAAACATTAGGACTAACCATGACTATTTTCCCTGCTCAGTGCTGGCAGAAGTGTTTAAATGCTCTACGACTGCACTTCAGTTTGCTAAAGATACAATGGAAAATTGGCATGACAAATAGCAGCCTTTTAAAAAGACAAGGAAAAAAAGTCAATACTTATGCCCTTTTCAACGGACTTCAAATTAAAAAAAGAATATTCCTTATATCCCATTTATATTAATCAAAAACTGTACAGTTCATTTAAAGCAAATAATTGAATGTTTCCTTTAAAAAAAGTATCACCCATTACAGGAAAATTAGATTAGGTCCTGCTTGACTTCATACTTAAGGGCATTTCAGGCTGCCTAAACAGAAAAGTTACAGTATAACCATGAATTAAGAGTTGGAACTTGACAGTGTGCCTACCAAGTCAGCTGCCAGCAGAAAGCTTCAGAAGTTCTTTGTTATTTCCCAAGATGCTTAAAGCCAAAGTACAAAAACCCACCCAAATACTAATAAGTAAAAGCTTCCTGTGCTGGTATCAGAAACATAATATTGGAAGTCCACAGCAGTTTGATTTTTCTAACAACCTGAATACAAGCAAGACCAACATTGCAACATGAAGTGGCAAAGGGAATCCCGATTGAAAAATTAAATTCTTAATGGCTTTAAAAAAAAAAATTAAATGCCCATTTCACTAAGCACTCTGAGAAAGGCTCTGCATTAAGTATTCAGCAGCTCACACTCTTCTACTGCGAAGTAAGACTAACACCTGGCACTAAATTATCCATTTAGTTCTTCAGGAAACTCAGCTGATATTCCTTGTATTTCAAAGGCAAAAATGGAAAAGAAAAAACTTTCAGATTGTACATGACAAAATGTCTGAGAAGAAAAACAGGTGTGTACTCTGCAAGTCAATTCCTCCTCCCATATTATTTTTACTCATTACTACATTACAAAAAAGTGATTCTTGGATTGATGGCATCTCTTAAAAAATGAATAAATAACTCAAATTACCATTATCATTTAAACATATCTCTACATCACCATAGTATTTGCTATGCTTACAGGGAAGCCACAAGGGCAACCACATCCACACACAGCGACTACCTGAGCCTCCCTACAACTACTTTACATACAAAGGCTTCGTAACAAGAAAGCTAATTGAGCTTTCTAAAAGTTCTGGTTGCTTAAATCAGAACCTCCAGCGGCCCTCTCTAAGGCAGCGACACGCTACGGCTTGCCTGTATGCAGAGATCCCAGACGGTCCCCTCCCTACACTCCGCTTGTTTCTGGTGCACCGGTTCCTACCAAGTAGGTATTTCCAACGTCCAAGTGTGACTGCGCTCTGAAAGCGGCCGGAAGGGAACGGCAGAAAGCTAGAGAGTAGACAATGATTCATTCCAACCTTTACTTTGTTTGCCCCCCCCCCCCCCCCCCTTTTTTTTAAATATACTTCCATGCAGAGTTCTCCAGAGTAACTGCTGATGTCGGAGCCTGCCTTCTGGCCTTGGCACAGCCACAGATACTTCTAGCCACATGGGAGGAAAAGCTTTTGCTACATGAAATTTTTCTTTTTTTCTTTTTTTTTTTTTTTTTTTTTTAAACTTTTAGGCCAACAATGCGTTCTCATCTGAACATTACAGTTAATGAGTCCTATCAAGAATTTCTAACAAAAACTGTACATGAGTTTACAAACGTATTAACATATAAATAATGAGAAGCTTCCTGCCTGGAGCCTCCACAGTAGTCTTTTTGCTTGAGAATATAATACTGGAAGGGTAGACCCAATCCCTTTCCACAGCACCAGTCAGAGCTGGCTCAGTCCAGTCAGCCGTTCTGCTCAAGCATCACAGGGTTTTTCTTCTTCAGTGCCTCTGGCTTCAATAAGCAGTCTGTCATTACTGTGCAAAAGCAAGAGTCCAATGCCTTTGAGAAGGAATCCTGCTGCTAAGAGGCCTGTGCCACCCGGTCATCGCTCTGGTCCGAGCTCTTGCTGGAAGGTCCGTTTCTTCTCCCGACAGTGCTTCTTGTGAGCAGGCCAGTCTTTTTGCTGGCATTGTGACCCACAGTACCTCGCTACCTGGCATCGGCCACAAATGTTGAATTCACGTAACTAGGAAGAACACAAGGCAGCGTTAGTGAACGTGCTCAGTGCCAAGGAGCACCCCTGCATCATTTCCCAAGTAGGTTTATGGCCAAGTCTTTCGCACCCATCACAAATATGAACATCCCACCGTGAGTGTCAGAGTGTCAAAAGGTTTTGAGGTGATTGCATTTGTTTGATTTTGCAGTTGCTTTTGCAGAATGGGCTTAATAAACAAAACATCTGAGCGCTTCACATTTGCTCTCACAATGCTACTGTTCTGCCAACTTAAATTCTGTTTTCAAATACAAACAAATTCAGAATTGATTAGGAGGGCTGCACAAGCTCAGCCATTGCCCAGCTTATAGTTACCCAGGAAGCTTTGGTATGCAGACCCAAGTAAGAGATAAAGCCCACTCTTTTTTTGCAAACATTCCCTTTTCCAAAGAAAACATGTGGAACACAATGATCTTAGCCCTTCTTTTGTTGTCACAAGAAAAGCCCTACTTGTTTGTAGATAAGGACATCTGTCTGACAAAGCAGGACAGCCCTTGGACATCCCATTCTCTGACTATGTATGTTGCTCTGTTTCATCTACCTACAGCAAAGAACTGGGACGAGCTTTCATCCCAGTTCTCCCCTGAATAAAGGCCACGCCACTAAGGTTCACCCTCTTCTCATGAAAGGTTAAGCATGTCATTTTTTGATTCTGCTACTGCCCAAAACCTCCTACAATGCTTCCTCCTGTCTTACACAGCTGCTCACTCGTTCCAGCTCTGGGTCCCTAGAGAAACGCTTCCACCTGTCTTTTTGTACACTCCGCAGAAATCACACTCCTCCCAGTAAACCACTAGGTCATTTACTGTTCCAATTCAAAACTACATTCTGTCAAACAGAAACTTATCACAGGGTCTGAAGATTCATGCCAAAGAAAACCTGAGTTAAAAAGAATTACCGCTTCTAGCGACTGAATGGCACCTGTAATGCTTTACACTTTAAGGAACAAATCCCTGGACACACACAGTCGCCGAGTCATTACATGCTTACTTTCAACTCTTCGGAACACACCTGTTTTTCAATCATTGTGCATGGGGGGTAGTGACATTCATAATATGTGCATGAGTTCTCTTCCTCCTCCACAACATCGCCGTTAGCGTTGTAATATCGTGTTACATTCAGCACAGGAAACTGCTCTTCTATGGGATCTGTAGGAAGCTGTTGGATTGCCAGCCAATACAGACTTTGTTCCCTGTAAAAATCAAGTGCAAACTTGGTCCATAAATTCATAATAAGCATACAGGGAAACTGATTCCAAATTAATTAAAGTAAGTAGGGTTAACACTGTATGTCACCTGTTAAGCCTCAGATGACACATACTCCTCTTATATTGGATCTTTTTAGGGTTATTTTAGCCTAAATAAAAAAAAAGTTTCAAAGTATCTATCAAGAAACATTTACATCAAGCAAAATTATTTCTGTGTAGATGACTTGAAATCTGCTTCTTGTTCTCGAACTCCTAGAATCATTGGGAGCATCACTGGAGTATCATCACCTTTCACTACATCTTCTCAAAACCAGTTTAATAAGCTCTGAACATCCCTATCTTATTGGTGCTGCAAATGTTTCAGGAGACATGTCTAGCGTGTTGTTACGTCTATGGGTCTCCCACCAAAAATGACCATGCCTGTGTTAAATCATAGATTAACCAAACCCATCCTGACATGAAGCGTTCGATGTGCTCTGAGTGACATTAGTGCCACATGGCACATGTGAGGTTCCCTCAACCTACTAGTGAACGGCGATGGAAGCTGATCCCAGGAATTCATTTTGTTTTCAACCCAAATACACAATTACAAGTGTAAGCACTTTGCAGCTGCTGGCTTCTACAGGTTGTGTTAGAATTTCTGTGCTTGAGGATGAGAGCCACAGCCAGTAAAATCTGCAGACTGCATGCCCACATGCCATCATTCAAGCAGAAGGGAATGCAGGCTTACTGTTCGACTGCACTGACATCTGGCACAGCAGGACCTCTACATAATAATACCATGTCCCTTCACAGCTAGCACAAACACCGAACCATTCCCCAGGTGAGGAAGCTAAGACATATAGTGATCTGCAAGTAGCCCAAGGTGAAATAAGAACAGCTCTGCCAAGATGAAATTCACTAAAGGAAGGAGACACAACAATTTAAGATATTTTCAAGTTTTTTGATGGCAACCCCCTGCAAATATTGGCCTACCTTTGTTTACTAGAGATTTCTTCAGCTTTGGGTTTCCACCCCCAAGGAACTAGGCGCAGATTGTCTAGGCGGTTGTCCACTGTCACTGAATTCAGATGCACCACCTGAAATCCAGGAGCAATCCCTCCCCGGTGTCTTTCCCTGGAGGAGACAAAACTGACTTGAAGATCAGTGATGAACAAGACTCCACAGCTAACAGCAAAGAGTCACACTAATTCCAGAAGATACACTCCTTTCTAGCCTGCTGTCTGGTGTCACTGAAACAGCTGCAGTAAAACTTGGGTTGCCAACAGACTACAGAGGCTACTTCAGATATATCACCTCCCAGAAGAAAAAGACTTGTTCCAGTAGGGTATTTCCATTACAGATGAGTTGAATCGAAAGACAATCATGGTATGTTTTGATTGTAAGCATATTGCAAAGAAAGTTCCAGAGACTACCACACCAGTTACTGCAAGAGCACCCATGTAATTATTGTGTTCCACTGAGCAGACTTGAAAGGAGCTAATTCTGGCTTATTATTTTAATAGGAAATTCTATCAGACACATTTATGCAAGTTTGGCACTGGTGTGAAGTCAGAGAGTTGCTCCTTATGAAGAAATGTCTCTTAACAAGCAGCAGGACAGAGGTTTCACCACCAAGAATGCAAATGCTTTTTAGACTCTAATTGTGCATACCACATAGAAAGCCTGCGATGACTCCACAGCTGACCAAGAGACATCCACTGAAACTGGCTCCAAACCAAAGCGGGACTATTAGCAAGGAGGATGGCTACACATTAAGTCCCATTGTGATTCTTCCCTACTGCCTTCTAACAATTTTCATTTCCCATTCCACCTTGTTTTCATCTCTCCTTTCTGTATTTCATCAAGTTCACCGTCAAGCACCCTTATGCCTGGATGAGCTTCCTTATCGCTTCTTGCAGGAATCCTCGTCCCACCTGAAAGGCAAGGCTTGGACAGGAGTTGTGCCTCGGTATGTTTGCTATGCCATGCTTAATTTCACAGCGCAGAGAGAACGTACTAGTGGCAATCAAGGACAGCGTAAAACTGCCAGCGCTGTCTAAGGGTTACCCAGCATCTCCTCCCAGGAGACCGTTCCAACAGCTGCTTACAACCTTACCCAAGTCTAGTGTGGATGCTGCTTCCTGCTGAGCGTTTACTGAATGTGTCACTTCAAATGGCTCATCCAATTTTGAAGAGGTACAATTTGCCCACGTTAAAAAATTCCCACTTTTTTTCACCTCTACAAAGCTCTAGCATTATCCAGCAGAACAGGGAACTTCAGCTCAATGTGACTGACCATGAAAACCTTAGTCTTTTGTTTTCTTTGCCAAAATCCATACAGATATGGTTAAATTATATACCTTGGGGGAAAGAAAAACACAGGCAATTCACATATGCCCCAAAACTTCCTAGAACTTAACGAGTAAAATTCCCTCGGAGAGGCTACACGGCAGCACCTACACACAGCCCGTGCTCCAGCTCACAGGCAAAGCAGCTCTGCCTGTAAGGGCAGCCCTGCGTGAGAACAGAGCATGGAGCTTCCTGCTAGGGAGTCTTCTGGAGCCCCACGGAACAGGGAGTTCTCCCCTATGAAGGTAAAAGGAATAAAATCCTGCTTTGGGGGGAAAAGAGACCACCACCACAAAAAACCACACAAAAGCAAATAAACTATGGAGTCTGCTGAAGTGCCGTAAAGGAGGAAAAGCTGCTTTTGAGTTGCTGAAGGCTACCGGCGCGTCTGGCAAAGGAAATTGGGAATCCTGAGGGCTCCAAGTGGGAATCCAGGAGGTACACGGACCCAAATGGATGAAGGTGAGCAGCAGCCAGATACAGACAGGGAAGGAATTCAGATTCTTAGACTAAGACTAGGACAAAGTGCAACAAGAGATGGGATAGATATGAATGAGAAATCTGGGAGGAGGAGACAAAAGTTCAGAGCAAGAGCAAACCGTGCAGGGGGAGAAAAGGAGGAGGGGAGACTAAGTTAAGAAATATTTTTGAAATGGGTGAGATAATGACTTTAAGAAAGGCTGGAGTTGGGGAAAGAGAGGATTACGAGAGATTGTTCATGATGTTTCCAACAGCATCCTGGTCTGCATCAGCAATAGTGTGGCCAGCAGGAGCAGGGCAGTGATCGTGCCCCTGTACTCGGCACTGGTGAGGCCGCACCTTGAATCCTGTGTTCAGTGTTGGGCCCCTCACGCCAAGAAGGACATTGAGGTGCTGGAGCGTGTCCAGAGAAGGGCAACGGAGCTGGGGAGGGGTCTGGAGCACAAGTCTGATGAGGAGCGGCTGAGGGAACTGGGGGTGTTCAGTCTGGAGAAGAGGAGGCTGAGGGGAGCCCTCATCGCTCTCTACAGCTACCTGAAAGGGGGCTGTGGCAAGGTGGGGGTTGGTCTCTTCTCCCAGGTAACCAGCGATAGGATGAGAGCAAATGGCCTCAAGTTGCACCAGGGGAGGTTTAGATTGGAGATTAGGAAAAATTTCTTTACTGAGAGTGGTCAAGCATTGGAACAGGCTGCCCAGGGAGGTGGTGGAGTCGCCATGACTGGGAGTGTTCAAAAAACATGTAGATGTGGCACTTCAGGACATGGTTTAGTGGGCTTGGTGGTGTTGGGTTGATGGTTGGACTTGATAGTCTTAGAGGTCTTTTCCATCCTTAATGTTTCTGTGATGACAACTAGGAAGTCACAGCAGAGTGGCACATACCTACCACTGCTCCTGTAAAGTCTAGATCTGCACCCACAACCCCCCACAAGTGAACACTGACAAAATCCGCTACCACAGCGAGCCAGTCTTCCTCACTTCATATAAAACCACATTCATCTACAATGCTGTCAGTTTTTCTACTACCTCAAGTGACAAAGGCCAAAGTAAAATTGGAAATCATGCCTTGCTGATGGTCGATGAAAGTTTTAACACAATACCACTTGACTGAGATGCCAAAATTAGAAGTGGCAAATTCAGGATGGTCCCTTTTCTCTATAGATAATCAAGCAACCTTTGAATGCAGAAGCACACACTACTCCTCTCCCTAGACCTATACCTCAAAAGTGTGCAGCATGGACCATCTCTGGAAGTTAATCAGAAACATGCAGTGAAGGACAGGTCATGGAGGAACCTGCCTTGTTCTGTGCAGAAGGGGACAGAGAAGGAACAGCCTCAGTAACGCAGCCAACTCTCCTGCAGAGCCACAGCTTCCACCTCCCCCAAGCACACCCGAGTTCCTACAAGATGCCAGGCAAAACACTTAAACCAAAACTTTTCTGAGAATTAACTGGATACCGTTCTTTTCGTATTTCAGCAGCTAACTTGAGAAGCGAGGCACGTAATAAAAGCAATAAAAGCACACAGACAACAGCAATTCAAGTCAACAGGAACCGTAACCAAGTAGGTTATAGGCAGTATGATGGCAAGTGCTCTAAAAGAAAAAAAAAAAAATCAGGTCTTAGATGTCTTTTTGAACATGCAGTTAGCAATACTTATGACTAATCTCCTGATGCTGCTATTCCCCAGGGAACATCACTACACCCAGCCAAAACACAGCAAGCTGGGATTTCTATAGAGGGAACAGGACGAGAAGATGACAGACTTATTCTGCAGGTCCCTAGCCACAGACATTCAAATCCTGCTTTGGAGGAGCTAACAGTCCGTCCCGAAAACACAGCAAGCACAAGAATGGCTGTGGGAAGCTCTTCCTGAAAGAATATTTGCAGCATATGTGGGTGTTTTTCAGCTCCTCGTTCCCGTTTAGTACCACGGGTCACTCTCTGCAGAGGCCGGCAGGAGGGCTTTGGGGGAAGAGCAGGAGAAGGTCCCTGTTACTGCATTGCAGCTTTGGTAGCTACCAGCTTCCTGTTTTGAGCGTCATACTATGTGAACAATGATAGCTGCTTAATGAAATTAAAAAAATAAAACATTTAAAAGTTTAAAAATCTGCTTTACTTGCAGTAGCATCCAACAGATGCCTACTCAACTTCATCTTAAACCAGAAGTACACAATCAGGTTAGTTTTTTTCCGAGTGAGCTATCTTTTGGGTTATGTTTGGGGGAGAACAGTTAAGTTACACTCCTATACCTGCAGTAATTCAAGTTCTTTGCTTTTCATTTACCCAAGAAGTAGGGTTGGCACTGGAAAGAGTAACAACTGCTGCTGCACATCTCTCCTGTCTTTCAAAGGCTGC
Organism: Phaethon aethereus; assembly: GCF_964289735.1. Taxonomy (NCBI): domain Eukaryota; kingdom Metazoa; phylum Chordata; class Aves; order Phaethontiformes; family Phaethontidae; genus Phaethon; species Phaethon aethereus. Next base: position 1,877,292 of record NC_138596.1, on the reverse strand, counting down.
AAAACCTTCAGCATTACTCCTTCTCACAAAGGGAAGGACCTGCCACTAAAATACACTTCTGGTTTGTTTTCAAAGCAGTCCCTAGTGCAGGTCAGTAAAACTGAACAGTGCGCCTATTCCGTTTAGGAGGAGCAGTAACTACATAGCACCTGTAGCCAAAAGACTTTCTAAAGACGTTAG